>NC_063334.1:81703984-81756334 GCF_021869965.1 Rhincodon typus
CTAACCTCTTCCCACCCCCTTGACCTGTCCGTCCTCCCTGGACTGACCTATCTCCTCCCTAACTCCCCACCTACACTCACCTTTACTGGCTCCATCCCCGCCTCTTTGACCTGTCTGTCTCCTTTCCACCTATCTTCTCCTCTATCCATCTTCTATCCGCCTCCTCCTCTCTCCCTATTTATTTCAGAACCGCCTTCCCCTCCCCCATTTCTGAAGAAGGGTCTAGGCCCGAAACGTCAGCCTTCCTGCTCCTCTGATGCCGCTTGGCCTGCTGTGTTCATCCAGTTCTACACCTTGTTATCTCAGATTCTCCAGCATCTGCAGTTCCTACTATCTCTCCTTACTTCTATGCAGTTTTCCTTTCTCCTTCCTGCTGAAATAGAAACTAGATGGCAACAACTCCTGTCATAAAAGTCAGAGTGGGTATCTAGTGATTCCAGCTTCCCAACTGACTACTCGTGTCTCCCCAGACTGGTTACGCTGGGCTGACTCTGCCCCACTCCCCAAGATATAGAGATACAGTCCCCCTAACTACCCTAAATACTGACTGACCACACCTAAGAGCGTGGAGTCGCAGCAATGCAGAGGGCACACAGGATATGTAGTCGAGGGAGGGGCATTTGGAGTGGGTGAGAGCAATTGAGGGAAGATTTTGTATGCAGTTCTGAGATTGGTGGACCATGAGCCTTGGTGAGATGCGTGTGCAGTAGCAGAGATACAGTGAGTGAGAGAAAGCAGAGGTAATACTTACCCTCATGGAGTAGAGAAGATAACTGGACTTCTTGCAGCATAACTGTGCATCCCTCCAAACTGTGGATATCACTGACCTGGGTTGACAACCCCAGACCACGCTGGCAGGGTCTGGTGTCATGGTCTCCTTCCCTAGTCCTAGAGAAGAGGATGGCCTCCTCAGCACCAATCCATTTACTGGGAGTACAAAGTCCCTATCAGCAAAGCAGGACATTAATTTCCTCTTATCTGCCATGTCTGGGTCAAATGAACCATGTAAGGCAGCATTTTTTGTCTTTATTCGTTCATGGGAAATGGGTGTTGCTGACAGAACCAGCATTTACTGCCCATCTCTGGTTGCCCTTGAAAGGTGGTGGCAACCAGCCTTCTTGAAATGCTGTATTCTATGTGCTGTAAGCAGGCCTACAATACAAGGTTAGGGAGGGAGTCCAGCATTTTGATTCAGTAATATATTTCCATTTAGGATGGTGAGTGGCTTGGAGGGGAACTTACAGATGGTGGTGTTCCTGCTGCCCTTGTTCTACGAGATGGAAGTGACAGTAGGCTTTAGGAAATCAGGAGTTGAGTTACTCATTGCAGGATTCCTAGCTTCTGATCTGCTCTGGTAGACACAGTCTAGTGTGTCTACTGGACTAAGGCTAGTCCAGTCAGTTTGTGGTCAACGGGAACCCTCAGCATGTTGAGAGTGGTGGATTCAGTGATGGTGATGCCATTGTATGTTAAGGGTGATGGTTAGGTTCTCCCTTGTTACTAATGGTTATTGTCTGGCATTTGTATAACATGAATGTTACTTGCCATTTGTTAGCCCAAACCTGGATTTGTCCAGGCCTTGCTACATTTGGGCATGGACTGATTCAACTTCGGATTGCCAGTATTGTTTGACTGAGCAGCGGGCTTTAAATATGGTGCTTGAGCCCAGATCCTTAGGCAATCTCGGCAGTGGCTAGTACGTCTATCTATGGGGAGTAGGATAACAAAACATGCGCCATTGGGAATGATGCGTAGGTAATGAGGCAGGTTTGGGAAGATAGAGTGAGAAAATGGGCTCGGCCTTGTACAGAGAACCCCTTTCAACAATTAGCCAATTTCTGGTAAAATTCAGCTCATAGCATCAGATTTAATTTTGGAGATTTAATTTCTCAGCAGTGAGCTTGCTGACTGATCAAAGATTCTAATAAGGGATTGTTGGTGACAGGAGTAGTGGGGAATGAATTCCATATTTCCTACAAAACTCTCTTAACTCCCAAGAAGGTAGTTTCTGTTTGCTCATTTAAGTTCAGATATATTCGTATTTTCAATAGCACTTTAATTTGAGAAAGGAAATATGAGTTTGAGATGGGTATGGTGTTTGCAACTTTTGGTCTGCCAATTTAGTAGCAAATTGATATGAGTGGGCTCAGCGAAAAGCTTGGGTCTCTATCCATTTTTGTGTGTAATCGATTTTCAGCCAAAATGCATGTTTTTTTTCCGGAACAGATATTTAAACGAAGATATTTTCTGCAATTGTGCCTTTATAACAGAACCATATAAAACAGGTGTGTCCTTTTGCAATAGTACAAAAGTCAAAGTGGAAGGACAGTCAATGTGTCATAATGTTTATATTCTGTGAGTGCTAGCAAATTCCTCCAATTCATTTTCTAGTTTTTTGATTTAGTATTTTCAGCTTACTAAACATAACTTACAAATAAGTCGTATTGACGGAATTGCACATGAGACCAATCTTGTATATGAATCAGGCCAATCAGCTATATGAATCCCAATGCATATTGAGTGGTGAAGGTAGTTTATGGTGGAAAGTTGTGGAGAACACAAAGTGGATTTGGCAACCAGAAGATTGAGGAAAGTGCCATTTGTTCACCTTACAAGCTTTATGCATAAATAGAGTGCATTGAAGCTATCCTGTAAGATTACGGCTGTACTGATCAGGTCATTGCTGTCTGTGCAGCACACAAAGTTGCAATTGGGTTGAAGGCTGCCACCTTCAGACCTGAAAAAATACCCAGTGTATTTTTAAATAGATTGTAAAACCAAAGTGGGGTGACAGCTGGATGGCCAGTTTGTGACGCAGAGTGTCACAGGTTCAATTCCTGTCGTGCCTGAGGTCAGCATGAAATTTCTACCTTCTCAACTTCACCCCTTACCTGAGATATAGTGACCCTAAGGTTAAACCGTCACTAGTTGCATCTCTCTGATGAGAGAATCATGGTCCTCTAGCACTATGAGAATTATAGCTTAAGGGCAAATTATCTGAAAAATTGGAATAATATATGAGGCAAGCCATTTAATGCTGTTCCTAAGTAGTGGCTGTGTGAGTGTATTTTTCACTAACAATAGGTTGCTTTAAGTCCAAAATATTGCTCTGCCTACTGTATAATTGTATGAATTTCAGTGCTGGTTTAATGTCAGGTACTAGACTTCACGTCCCAACAACTGGTTGGTTGAATCAAACAGCATTTCTCTTCAGTTGTTCATAATTGGCTGTGTATAGGCCAAGGTCAACAAATCCACAATGCAAAATCCAAGACAAGATGTTGCCTGTCAGATAAGCCTCTGCTTTTCATGGGTACTTGCTGAACAATCCTGAGAGCTAATAGCTACACTGACAACCAATTTAAGATAATCAGTCAAGCTCACAACATGGCTCATTTATAGTTGTCAGAAGTATTCTATTATTCATATGCAGAGATCCGTTTGCAGTAACCGAAAAGAATATGTTCAAACCTTGCACCTTGTTTGCATTACCCAGGAGCTTGCAAAGTCTATATTTCCTCATTGCTTTCTCTATGATCTTGGTTATTCACAACTGGCCTGCTAACCAATCAACACCCTTTACTCCTATGCTATAAATTATTGTAATTGTTTGAAATTTGGTATTTTTTTGCTTGTTCTGATGTGTGTAAAACAGAAAGTTTTAGTAGCACATCTTCTTTGCAGAAATCTTTGAATACTTAGCTGATAACAACTACATATTGTAAAACCCATATTTCCACAAGGGTTATGATGGAGTGCAGTATGTTATATTGCCTGAATCTGGTGGCTGAACTACTTTGTTAGAGAAGTCCAACTTGATTTTCCAGGATTATTATTGTGTGTAGAGTACTCCACAGGTTTACAACATATATCATGCAAGCCATAGAGCAAGATGTCAACCATTAGATAGCCAAAAATGAAGTCAACCAACAGCAGCAACTAAGACCAAACTGCACAAATATCACTGACTAGATATATCCAGAAACTGATCCAAGGCACCTTTCCCTGTAAACTGTATCTGCACACTACATTATCAAACCCTATTTGATTTGTCTTTGGTTCCCTACTGAAAACTGACTGTGTTGTCTATTGCAAAGAGAAGAACTCACCATGTGGATTCACAGCAAGCAGGCATTATTAACTAAATTCGTCAACACTTCCCCAGTAGAGAGCGTAATATAAAAAATGTTATATATCTTGCTCCATATTACTGAAAACATTTAACCTGTGTTTCTAACTCACCACTCACTCAGCTCCCTTTTGTACCACATAAGACAAATCACTTACAAACTGTGGCAAAACTAATTCAAACAAATATAGAACTGCACCACTTCTCAAACATTTATTTTGAATTCTTGCTAGCAAGAGTTTGTGTTATAAGGAAAGGCTGGAGTTTGAGTTATAAGGAGAGGTGGGATAGGCTGGAACTCTTTTCCACTGGAGTATGGGAGATTGAGGGGTGACAGTATAGACGTCTATAAAATCATAAGAGGCATAGATAGCCAACAGCCTTTCCCCAAGTCAAAAACTAGAGGGCATAGGTTTAAGGTGAGAGGGGAGAGATACAAGAGTCCAGAGGGGCAATTTTTTTCACACAGAGGGTGGTGAGTGTCTCGAACAGGCTGCCAGAGGTAGTGGTGGAAGCAAGTACAATTTTGTCATTTAAGAAATATTTGGACAGGTACATGGAGGGATATGGACTAAACACAGGCAAATGGGACTAGATTAATTGTGAAAACTGGGCAGCACGGGCAAGTTAGGCTGAAGGGTCTGTTTCGGTGCTGTAGACCTCAATGACTCTATGTCAATGTTTATACTTTATACCTAATGGTATTTTCACCCTCAACACATAGCTAGTAATCTGGTGAAGTGCATCACCCTTTTTTTTTGCAGAGCCAGTAGTTTCTGTATCCCATTCAAATCAAGCTCAGACAATCTGCTCCACTAGCTTTCTTCCTGAGTTGTGACTGTGAAAACTTACCCCTACAGATTTCCCTTTGGTGTCATTATGTATTCTTCACCCCTTGCCCAATTAAGTGCTCTTTCTAAATATTTTCTGCGAGGTAAAAATATACAAGATCACCAGCCACTGGTTATCTAAAGGAATGTCTTGCGATTCAAGCGACTTTGATCTTGCGATAACTACATCCACGTGCGTAAGCCCAAAGGTATCCTAAACAGCCATTGCTGACACTGCTGATTCACTGCAAAATGTAAAGGTATTTGAGAGAATTGTCTGGGGAACATGATTGACAAGTTGGAAGAGACAATAGGATCTTGTTTAGTACCTTGCTGTCAAGCTGTAGATATAAAGATCTGTCTCTGCTAGATAATTAATACTCAAGAACGCAAACTGAATGAAACCAATTAAATCAGTAGAGTTGCAACTTTGAAGTTCCCTAGACAGATCAAATATCATGGTGCTGTACATGCTGGACATGGACTCCATCAATTGACTAGATTGATACTGAATGTCCTGGGAGACTTTAACAAATATGCAGTGCTCTGCAATGATCTTTCTTTAAAGGCAGAAGCCATGAGATCAGGGTACATTGTCTCATCAGCTGGTGTTTCACTCAGAAACCCTTTACACTTAGTCTCTTTACTCAAAAACACCATGACAGCTCACTTTCTATCACCTACTGCCAACTCATGCTGAGTGCATGACCTTGTATGACCTCCTCACAATTGCTATCTATTCAGTGATTGACTCTGGATTGGTAGCTGACAGCGAGACGAATAATGAAGTTACAGGTATAAATGATGGAGTACTTCAAATGAAATGTAAGTCATTATAAACATCTTTAGAAATTGCACAGTTGTCCATGGTGTGGGTAGGCACTCATAGTGTTGGCACTTACCATCAGTCCTTTCACTGAGTTCCAACTACTTTCCTCAAACTTCAAACAGACTGTCTTGTTTCTGCTTTAGGGTTTATAAGATGACGTTCACTTTACTATCTTTGAAATCAGTTGCCAGCCATCCCAAAGGGGCCTATTCCCCGCCGTTAAGTTTGGTGAAAATATTAGGATTATTTTTAAAACTGCTAGAAATATTTCAAAGCACATACAGTACAATGCAAACTTTGAGGAAGAGAAATTTAAGTTTAATGAAGCTTAAAGAAATATTTTGAAATACTAAAGTAATTACTGTTCACTGACATGTTACAGATATATTTCTAAGTTTCTCCCAACATTTATTTTTCAAAGAGGTTTAAGCAAAAGTAGTTATCCAGGCAACAGCTCCACTGAAAACAAATCCCCCAATGAAAATATTACACTTTGCACTCACAAATCCTCCTGATTCCCACAATGTATTATTAAATAGATTACATTATGAGGTAACTGTCTGCTTTTACATAGCCAGCAATGTTTTCTGACTAAATCCAATTTAGTTCTAAACTAAGTTACATGAAATTTCATTGAATGCTTTTAAGGCACTTTTCCCTCTTTCTTTTACTACTGTCTGGCGTCCTCACATTATCATTTCATCCCAAACAACTATATTAATAAGTGTTATCTTACAGTTTGAACCACTCAGTAGATAATTGTTAGAATGCATGCAATAAAATCAATGATCATAGAATCCTACAATGCAGAAACAGGCCATTTGATCTAACAAGTCCACGCCGACTCTCTGAAGAGCATCCCACCCACACTCACGCCTCCACCCCACAATCCCTGTAACCCCGCATTTCCCATGGCTAATTCACCCAACCTACACATCCCTGGACAGTAAAGTGTAATTTAGCATGGCCAATCCACCTAACCTGCACATCTTTGGACAGTGGGAGGAAACCAGAGCACCTGGAGGAAACTCACGCAGACACAGAGAGGATGTGCAAACTCCACACAGACAGTTGCCTGAGGCTGGAATTGAACTCACTAACCACTGAGACACCGTGCCGCCCAAATGATTCTGATTTTTCCTTGCTCTGTGGCTAAATGCTTACTTTGCTTCTCACAATTGGCTACAATTTTTGGAATGGTGACGCCTTCTAAATCTCCAGAGCACTTCGAAGCACTAGTGCATTTAGGTACTTAAGTATTAAGATCATGAAGTTACAAAAGTCATCATGAATTGGTTATGAAAGAAAATTAGTTTTGATTTACTAACGGGTTACAAAAATCAAGCTTTTGCTAGGTTAATCATCCAAATATAAGTTTTCAAATGTTAAATTATAAACAGTTGCTCTTTCAGCATCTTAAAATATTTTAGGTACAACTCTTCATTAAAGTTTAATTTCTCTTAAACATTAACCTATTTTTTTCTCAATTTATTTGTGAAAGGCTGGCTGAGTATTTCCAAAACATTATCTTTTGATTTCAGACTTTCAAAATTGAGTTTTGATTTTATCTTCAGTGTTTAAGGTCAATACTCCAGGATTGCTGAAATATTTGTTATGTCAAAAAAGACCTAGCACCTAACGACAGCCATAACCCTTAACATAGTAAGATGTTACACCAGTGATGACTATCTGGAGTCTTTCCATAAGTCCAATGACAGTGCATGAGAGAAATTAAATGAGGAGTTCAATGTACTTGTAGTAGCACCACCATGAAATGGTGAATCATCAGCAATGGTGTGCTTTGAGATCAATCATAAAAAGACTGTAAAGGGTGGTTTACACAAATAACTGTTGTCTCAATGCTGAAGTTTTTAGGCAAGTAAAATTGTTATTTTTTCTTACTTCTAAAAGAGGACACTTACAAAAGATGACAAAACACTGGACCGGTAGCCTACATGCACTCATTTTGGTACAGGTATCTCAACTGAGCGGCCAACACCGCTCCAAATGGTGCATACTTTGAAGAGTCAAAAGTAAAAATTCTAGGCAAGCAATTCAGCTCCACAGGCTGTGTCAGTAACAAATCCAATGCAACTAAACACGTTACAGAACACATTGACAAAACTTCAAGATAAAGATTTCACTAATAATTTTACCCAGCAATAGAATATGAAAGTTCAACAACATTTTAAAATTTCATATTTTAGAAAAGAAATGACAATTTTGCTTACCACTCCTCCAAAGTATTTCCCCACGTAGAAGTCATTGAGCCTGTGAAGTTCCAAGTAGGCTGCTCCAATTTCTTTAGACAGTTCAATTCCCTCATAGAAAGGAACACAGCTCCCTTTATCTGATGTGCACAGTGGGCATGAACAAGGCGGCCCTTCTTCTGTTAAAAATGTTGAAACATCATGAATTTCAAGTCAATGTTCTTTACACAAAGCTCACAATTTAGTTGTACATACTATTTGTGAAGTCAAGAATAAGAATAAAATGATTAAATATTATGGAATTTGTATATTGAAAATAATAGAATGTTTACTATTTAATACATGAGGACTGTCCCTTGCCTCCAGCAGTTGAAATTGCATAAAACTACTATAGAAGCATAGAAGGTGTACCATTTTGAATATTAAAGAAATCATTCACAGTAATAAATATCAACCATTTTTCACCCAGCAGCATCCTGCAAACAGCATGGAGGTGAATGCCTAACTGGTTTGTTTTTGTGACATTTATTGAGGGACAACCATTAGACACGATCGTCGGGGAATCCGTGCTTTTCCTGAAACAAAATATTGGATCTTTGCCAGAAATTGTTACATATTTAAGAATCTGTGTCATGCATGTATGATTAGGCATTGCAATGAAAACAAATTCAACTGCAATACATTCAATTTGTTCTTACTTGGACTCTAAAGTCAAGGTTATCGCTGTTGTTCGACTTTGAATTGAGACAGTGCACAAAGCTTTGGCTTATGACAATTTTAGCGCAAAAATGCAGATAATTGCAACGCTGATGACGCAAGTGACAGTATACTCTTTGAAGTTGAAGTCCTGGCATTAAATAGAAGGTTGTCATGGCAAAACTCCCATTAAACAAGGCTTATTTAAGATCTTTTAATGGTAAGATAAACTGAATTTAGTTATACAGCATTCACCATGGATGCTGCAAATAATATTATTTGAATTTTGATACAGCCTCCTAAATTTCAAAGAAAGTAACTCACTTATATATTGGCTCAAATTTTCCAGTAATATTTGCACCACACAAGTGACCACCCCCAATAAGAGACATTCTAAACACCGCCCCTTGATATTCAATGACATTACCTCATTGAATCTCCCACCAGCAATATCCTTGGGGTTGCCGTTGAAGAAACTGAACTTGATTCATCATGTAAATATAATGGCTACAAAAGCATGTCAGAGACTAGGAATACTGTGGTGAGTTTCTCACCTCCTGACTCCCAAAGCTTGTCCACCATCCACATGGCACAAGTCAGGAGTGTGTTGGAATACTCCCCAATTGCCTGGATGAGTGCAGCTCCAAAAATACTCAAGAAGCTTGACATCATCCAGGACAAAGTAGCCTTCTTGATTGGCACCACATCCATAAGCATCCAGTCCCTCCATTGCCAATGTTCAGTCATTTAAGTTTAATGAAGCTTAAAGAAATATTTTTAAATAGTAAAATAATTACTGTTCACTCACATGTTACAGATATATTTCTAAGTTTCTCCCAACATTTATTTTTCAAAGAAGTTTAAGCAAAAGTAGTTATCCAGGCAACAGCTCCACTGAAAACAAATCCCCCAATGAAAATATTACACTTTGCACTCACGAATCCTCCTGATTACCACAATGTATTATTAAATAGATTACATTATGAGGTAACTGTCTGCTTTTACATAGCCAGCAATGTTTTCTGACTAAATCCAATTTAGTTCTAAACTAAGTTACATGAAATTTCATTTAAAGCTTTTAAGGTATACTATCTACGAGATACATTGCAGAAATTCACCAAAGATCCTCAGGCAGTACCTTCTGAACTCTCAAACACTTCCATTCAGGAGGACAAGGGCAGCAGATACATGGGAACACCACCACTTCCAAGTTCTCCTCCGAGCTGCTCACCATCCTGACTTGGAAATATATCACCATTCCCTCACTATAACTGTGTGAAAATCCTGGAATTCCTTCCCTCACAGCATTGTGGGTCCTTGCACAGCAAGTGGACTACAGTAGTTCAAGAAGCCAGCTCATCAACACCTTCTCAAAGGCAATTAGGGATGGGCAATAAAGGCTGGCCCAGCCAGTGATGCCCATGTCCCATGAATGGATAAAAAACGCTTCTTTTTAATGTAAGAAAGGTGCACCACATTTCTAAGATGAGGTTCCAGTCAGCGCTCTCTCAGAAATGCAGAGCTGCCTTTCCATTCATAGTATAGTGTAGAAATGTCAGAGGAAGGTAAACCATGTCACTTTTCACAGCAGTCAGCTGGAATTTAAATGGTCTAACAGTCACTTTGACGACTGCTGTCAAATTGTAAGTTCATGGGTGTCATTCTTAGGGTTTTGGGAGGGTAGGATGCAAGATAGGCAAGGGGGTTAGAGTGCCAGGTATTGGATCTCAGGATGCGCAGGGTACCAGTTGGGGAGGGGTTAGGTTGCCATCAGAAGGTTGCCAAATGAGTAGCAGTTTGGCTGCCAGGTAAATAGGGTGCCAACTGGGTACGATGCCATATATAGGATGCCGTGTCAGTAGGAGTTAGGGTACTAAGGTGCTAGATAAGTGGAAGGGTTAGGGGGCCAGCTGGGTAAGGATGCTAGCTGAATAAGGGATAGTGTGCCAGGTGGGTAGGATGCCATGTGAGAAGGGGCTAAGTACTAAACAGGTAGGGTGCCAGGGTGCAAGGTTGCAAAGTAAGTGATGCAATGTTTGATAGAGGTCGGGGCTCACAGGTCTTGGTTCCTGCAGGAGAAACAGGTTGCGATCCAGTGGTTGGGTGGGGGTGGTGGAGATCGGGCCTGGTGGTGGTTAGGGCAATTGGTCCCTTGGAGGGGCATCAGATCAGGGTCTGGGGGAGGTGTACTTGGGGATGTCTGAGGTAAGTATGGGGTCAATTAAATGGTTACTCAGGAGTTAGACTATGTATTTAAATAGTCTGGCTTTCTCTACAGGTCTCTGCCCTGTACTGTTCTACTTTAGAGAGTTATAAATGTGGTTTGGTGGCCTCTAAACTTGCACTGATTTAAGTGTCTGCAGATGACTTCAGGAAAACTGAAGAATAAAATGTAGAATGTGTTTTTTTTACTCATTCACAGGATGTGGGGGTCATTGGCTAGGCCAGCATTTATTGCTGATCCCTAATTGCCCAGACAGCAGTTAAGAGTCAACCACATTGCTGTGGGTCTGCAGTCATATGTAGGTCAGACTAGGTAAGGACGACAGTTTCTGTTCCTACAGGATGTTAATTTTAAGGTGAATGCAAATGGCCAAATTTCAATATCCATCACTGGCCAAAAAGTACAAATCACTGAGGTTGAACCGGAAGTTAAACATCCAAGAGGTTTTTAGACATGATTTTCCCTTTTTGAATAAGTGTGGGGTGAATGTGTAAGGCAGTGAGTAACATGTCATCCCTATCGGTGAGAAACTGAGCTTATCGCACACCAATCAACTCATTAAGAGTTGACAGGTGAGAAGGGGCAAGCCTTCTGGCCTATCAACAGCTTTAAAACTGTCACCCCCTTAGTCACCAAGAGTTGCTGACCAATCAGAGCCTGGAAATTTTTGGGTTATAAAACTGCCAATCAAGGCCAATCATGGAGATCCAGTGGTGGAAGGGAAGTTTTTAAAAAATTTTCTTGTTGCAAGTCGAGGGGTCCTGGGCTCAGAGGCAAGGGCAGGGGTGTGTCTTTCAAAGACCACTCCCTCGCCCCTCATTTGTGCCTCCAATTATCTGTAATTGGGAAACTGGGAAGGCAGTTAATCACAGAGCTGCCAAGTTGAGGCCCTTAATTGGAAATCAACTGACCATTTAAGGGACTTAATTGATGGTGAGTCAAGAAGACAAGAAGGTTGTCCAGATATTTTCTGGCCCAGAACTTAATCAATGATGTGGGGAGGTGTGACCTCTCCACGGCCAATTTGCCCAATTCTTTCTCTGTCTTGCCATCTCCATTGCCACTTCCAAAGAGGGGAAAATTATGCCCTTTGTGTTTGCAGATCCTGTTACAAAAACACAGGTTTTCCAGGAAGTGAGATTAAATCAGGATTATACCATTTAAATCAGTAGACCGCTTTTACACTGAGAGAGGATACATGGGGGTCTGTGTGAAAATGGAGTTGAGACCATTATCTGATCAGCCATGAACTTATTGCATCCATCTTTACCAAAAAGAGGGAGATATTACCTAGGCATTGTGAAAGAAGGAGAAACGCTGTTACTGGGAGAATTCAAAATTGTTAAAGAAGAGGTATTGGATAGACTGTTGGTACTTAAAGTTGTCAAGGCGCTGGGGCTGGATGTGATGTATCGTTGAATTTTAAAGGAAGTGAGAGTGGAAATCTTCTCTAGACTCAGGGGAGTGTCTTAGATTGAATGATTGCAAACATAGCCTTGTTCGAGAAAGGTTGTAAGAATAGCCTGTCAGTCAGTTTAACCTTAGTGGTGGAGAGGGTTTGAGAGACAATTATTTGGGAAAGAATTAGTAGTCAAATGAAAAAAATGATTTGATTAGGAAGAATCAGCTTGGATTCCTAAAGGAGAAATTGTGTTTAATGAACTTGATGGATTTTCTTTGAAGCTGTGACAGGTTCAATGAGAGTAACCTAGTTGATGTGGTGTACATTGGCTTCTAGAAGGTGTTTAATAAAGTTTCATACAACAGACTTGTGAGGAAAGTTATAGATCCTGAAATAAAAGGGTCAGTAGCAATGTGGATACAAAATTGTATAGGAAACAGAGTAGTAGTCAATGGATAGTTTCCAGGAGGAAGATTTGTAGAGTTTCCCAGGGGTCAGTATTGGGATCCTGATACATATTAATGATTTAGAACTAGATCTTGGATGTGCAGGGTTCAATTTCAAAGTTTACAGATGACACGAAACTTGAAATATTTATAAGTTGTGAGGAGGATAGTATAAAACTCTGAAAAGTCTGGGTGGATAGGTGTCAGTAAAGCTTCAATGCAGAGAAATGTAAGGTGATGCATCTTAGTAGGAATAATATTGAAAGACAATATAAGACAGGGATATAGTTCTAAAGGGGTGCAGGAGCTGAGGGTCATGGGGGTATATTGCAGAGATCATTGAAGATGACAGTACAGGCTGAGAGTAACTAATACTGCATACAATATCCTTGGCTTTATTAATAAGGGCACAAAGTATGGAGGTAACGTTGAACTTGTTGTAATACACATTTTAGATTTCACTTGGAGTATTGTGCATAGTTCTGGGCACCACATTATGTGAACATATTGTAGAGAGTGCAGAAGCAATTTGGTCCAGGGATGAGGAATTGCAGCTATGAGGATAGATTTGAAGAAGTAGGGATTGTTCTCCTCGGAGAGAAGGCTAAAAGGAGATCTATTAGAGGTTTTCAAAGTCATGAGCAGGCTTGACTGACCGCTCTTATAAAATGATCAAGAACCAGATGGCACAGATTTAAAACGATTTGCAAAAGGATCAAATATGTTGAGGGAAAAATAGCTTGTTCATTCAGTACATAGTTAGGGTATGGAATGCTCTGTCTGGAATTGTGGTGGATGCAAGTTCAATTGAAGACTTAAGAAGTATTTGGATAGAAACAATGTGCATGAACAGTGGGGAAAACAACACATTGGCAGTGGGTAATGATGCTTATTTGAAGAGCCAGTGGACTTCATTGGGCTGAATGGTCTCCTTCTGCACTGTAACACTTCTGTGATTGAGTGCAGATTTGAGGGGTTGTATAACCTACTCTGCTCCCATTTCTTCTACTTATATGTTAGCTGTTCGGTCAGACTATTTCATAGAGTCACAGAGCACAGAAACAGACTCTTCGGTCCAACCAGTCCACGCCGAACATAATCCAAAACTAAACTAGTCCCACATGCCTACTCCTGTCCCGTACCCCTCCAAACCTTTCCTTTTCATGTAATTATCCAAAAGTCTTTTAAATGTTGTTACTGCGTCTGTATCCACCACTTCCTCAGGAAGTTCATTCCACACGCAAACCACCCTTTGTGTAAGAAATTTGCTCATGTCCTTTTTTAAATCTTTCTCCTCTCACCTTAAAATATGTCCCCTGGTCTTGAAATCTCCTATCCTAGAGAAAAGACACCTATTATTAACCCTGTATATACCCCTCATGATTTTATAAATCTCTTTAAGGTCACCTCTCAACCTCCTATGCTCCAGTGAAAAAAGTCCCAGCCTATCCAGCCTTTCCTTATAACTCAAATCTTCCATACCCACAACATCCTGGTCAATTTCTTCCGAACGCTCTCTAGCTTAGTACCATCCTTCCTATAAGACCAGAACTGGGCACAGTACTCCAGAAGACGTCTCACCAATGTCCTGTACAACCTCAACATGACATCCCAACTCCTATACTCAAAGCACTGAGCAAGGAAGGCAAGCATGCTAAACGCCTTTTTAACCATCATATGTAATACAAACTTCAAAGGATTATGGACCTGGACTCTTAGGTCCCTCTGTTCTACAACACTACCCAAGGCCATACCATTAATTGTATTAGTCCTGCCCCTGTTTGTTTTACCAAAATACAAAACCTCACATTTATCCAAATTGAATTCCATCTGCCATTTTTCAGCCCATTGACCCATTTCATCAAGATCCCTTCGTAATGTTAGAAAACCTTCTTCACTGTCTACTATGCCACCAATTTTGGTGCAACCGCAAACTTACTAACTATGCCTTCTATATTCTCATTCAAATAATTTATATAAATGATAAACAAGAAAGGACCCAGCACCAATCCCTGTGGAACACCGCCAGTGACAGGTCTCCAGTCTGAAAAACAACCCTCTAACATCACTCTCCGTCTCCGGTCGTTAAGCCAATTACATATCCAATGGGCAAGCTCTCGCTGAATCCCATGTGACCTAACTTTACTGATTATTCTAGTATGTGGAACCTTGACATAGGCTTCACTAAAGTCCAAGTAAACAACGTCTCCGGCTCTGCCCTCATCAATCTTTTGATAACTTCCTCAAAAAACTCAATCAAGTTTGTGAGACACGATTTTCCTCGCACAAAACTATATTGATTGCCCCTAATCAACTTTTGCCTCTCTAAATGTTTATAAATCCTATCTTTTAGAATGACCTCTGACAACTTACCCATAACTGAAGTCACAGGTCTATAGTTCCCTAGTTTCTTCTTACAACCCTTCTTAAACAAAGGCACAACATGAGCCACCCTCCAGTCATCAGGCACCTCACCAACAGTTGTAGACGATGCAAGTATTTCTGCAAGGGGCCCTGCAATTTTCTCTCTTACTTCCCACAGCATTCTGGGATATGTTAAATCAGGTCCTTGAGATTTATCCACCTTTATATTCTCTAAGGCCTCCAGAACTTCCTATTCTGTAATGAGAGCTGTTTTTAAAACATCAATATTTATTTCATGAGTTCTCTAGCCTCCATTTCTTTCTCCACAGCAATAACCGACATGAAATATTTATTTACTGACTCTCCCGTATCCTGGGGTTCAACACAAAGATAAACTTTTCTTATTTTAACTGCCTGAAATTGGCATATCTGCACAAAAGACTGCATAATTTAATTTTAAAATACACATGAAATTCAGCACAACTCAAATTCTGCAACATCTTGCAATTTTTTAAAAGTATTGTGCTAGAAGCAGACACTACCCACGAAAATGGCCATGCTCCCAGGGTAAATCATTCACCCATTGTGAGTTGCTGCTCACTGTACTCAATTTCCAGGCCTTTGAGGGGGCTAAGAAGTCAAGTTTGGAACTTTCAGGTGCAAGGATTCCAACGAGAACATTCGAAAAGAATCTATATGTCAGTTAAATTAATTTACAAAGGAATTAACTACTGCACCCTAATGTAACCAGGAAATATTTTAAAAAGTCATTTCCAGTCATTTAAAATCATGTTATTCACTTGCAGTAGATTGACTCTTATCATTCAAAACGCTTATATTTTCATGATAAATCCATTTCAACTGTACTAATCTAACCACACCATACCACTCTTTAAGTTATCAAGGAATAGTTCTAAAGTTGTCTTTTTCACAAATTACAATTTTAATTGCTGTCTTGTTGCTCTGGTTCACAACAGGTTTTGTTTTCAGTGAGAGGCCAGTGAGCTTGAGTGGAAACCTGAGAGAAAAACAGTTTCTTCAAAACAGGGGAAAATATCCCAAACACAGCATGTTTGGTTATATGCAGCCATTTTGCAAATTATGCCCAAAGCAGAATCTCTATCCCTGTGCATAGCTAGTGCAGTTATCCTATACAGTGATTGAGAATGAGCAGCTGAGGAAAATTGGCCCTATATTTCTTTTAGAATTTGACCTGTTCAAAATGTAGATAAGTTCATATCTAATTTTATTCATGTTCGCAAGGAAAGATATGATCCAAGTATACTTTAAATATTTTCATTGAATATCTAAATATTACAGCACAAATGCATGACTGTACAGTTGATTAGACAGATTAGAATGTTGATACATTACACAATTATCGCGTGATATTTGACTCCTTTCTCCGTGGGTAGAATAAGGCTTCATTGTCTTTATAAAGAAACTAAAGTCTTCTTAGCCTATTTCAGTAATCAATCAGTCAGTTAGTGTGTGACAAAAATACTATGGATACAAAGGACATGAGCTGGAGGGATTTCATCAATTGTTTTCAAGCACAACTGGAATGTGAATTGAGCCATTTAAGCAATTTTGATTTTTCTTTAACTCTGCTCTTCAGTCCAGAATGGGTGATCGTAGTTCAGTGGGCAATGTCATTAAAATACCATGAATACTATGCAAAACATCTAACAGGATGACTGGCCATTATTACTTTGGTGGACCTGTCCTAGAATTTAGCAAAGCTGTCAAGGCCTGGTGAAACAAGGCAAAAACTGAACAGACTCTAAATGTCACTGTTAAAGCTGTCCAAGATGTTCTTACCAAAATATCACACAGGACTATTACACATGATTTTGCACAAAAGTCTTTGCGAAAGACCAAAGTAGAACACAATTTGAAGGCCATTTTGGTTAGAACATATGGTTGCTTTTGATTTTTAATTCAAATGCAAAAGTCTAAAACTAAAACCAGGTTTACTAAATTTGACTAACACACATTTTTAGGCAAAATACAAAATTCAGATGTCATATCAATAATTATTTGGAAAATCTGTAATTGAAGTATGTAGGCTTTTTGCTCTTCAAAACTCCCTTGCTGTTCACCTGTTTCACTCCTTTCCCTTTTCATGGGAAAAATGATGACAGGTCCCAGGAAACAGCAATCAAAAGCCCAAGATTTCTCTAAACAGAGAGAGGACCTCATAGCAACTTCATCTCCCCCTGGTTTGTACAAAAACACAACCCCAGTCTTGACTAAGGCTATAAGACGTCTAGTTTTTACAGGTGCGTCTGTCTGCCTGCAGTCCCTCACTGCTCTTGCAGCATCTTTTACTGGCAGTTAACAATCAAGATTACTCTCTTCCATTTGGAAGAGGGGAGGCAATGTTCTAGTGGCATTATTGCTAGACTGTTAATCCAGATACCCAGACAATGTTCTGGGGACCCAGGTTCAAATCCCACCCATGGCTGTCGGTGACATTTGAAATCAATAATAATCTGGAATAAACAGTCCAATGATGACTGTGAAGCCATTGTCGATTGTTGGACGAAGACCTATCTGGTTCACTAATATCCTTTAGGGAAGGAAACTACTGTCCTTACCTGGTCTGGCCTACATGTGACGCTGTCTTGTGGGCATTTAGAGATGAGCGATAAATGCTGGCCTATTTAATGATGCCCACATCCCATAAATGAATAAAAAGAGACTTTCAAGAGCAGGCATGAGTGCAATGGCTTCTTTCTGTTCTACATAATTCTATGATCCTAACTGATCTTATAAGGATAATTTTTTTTCTGTCATTAATTACATAATGGTTGAGTTTAATGTCTTCAGAAGAAAAAAAACACTTTAGAGGGCTCACTGCATCATGACATTGTCAAATGTAAACAGCAATTTCCACGGTATCAAATTTTCTTGGCTTGCTGCTTATGCCTTGCTTTCTTCCTGTAAAATATCAGCCTGAAATATGATATTGTTTGCTGAGTACACACTGCAATATTCAAATATTATGGCTAGTCAAGTAAATAACAGGTTCAGTGATAATGAATTTGTCTATTGTTTATACATTTTTCTAAACAAAAGTGAAGTGAATAAATATATTGTCCCAGCTGGAAATATTTTTGAAAGTAAAGTATATATATTATTGTGGAAAAGAAGTATAACTGAATGCAATAAATGCACTGCAGGGCAACAGTATTTAACTGGTATTTCAGCACTTGGCTGGGAGCTAGACTCTGTTTACAGCACAGTGGAAGAGACTGGATAAATCTGGTAAACATTCAGCTGGATTTTGTGAAAGAGGTGGTAAGTTCAAATTTAGAAGCTTCCCAACTCTGTAAATCCGTCTCCACTAAAAAAGATCCTCGAGGTTTTCATTGACCAGAAACTGAATTGGACAATCTATATAAATACTGTGGCTACAAGAGCTGGATAAACATTAGAAATCCTGCAGCGAGTAACTCACCTCCTGATTTCCCAAAGCCTGTCTACCATCTATAAGACCCAAGTCAGGAATGTTTTATACTTGCCTGGATGAGTGCAGCTCCAACAACACTGAATAAGTTTGACATCATCCAGGACAAAGCAGCACACTTGATTGGTACCCATCCACCATCTTCAACATTCACTTCATGGGTAGTAGTATTTATCATCTACTAAGTGCACTGCATTAACTCAAAACCCTTCCAAACTTACAACCTCTATCAACTCCAAAGAGAAGGGAGCAGTTCCATGGAAATGCCATGGCCTGCGAATTATACCCACCCAACCCGCCCACCTCAAGCCACATTACATCTTGCCACAGCACTTTATCAAAGAACAAAGAACAAAGAAAATTACAGCGCAGGAACAGGCCCTTTGGCCCTCCAAGCCTGCGTGGATCCAGATCCTCTATCTAAACCTGTCACCTATTTTCCAAGGATCTGTATCCCTCTGCTCCCTGCCCATTCATGTATCTGTCTAGATACATCTTAAATGATGTTATCGTGCCCGTCTCTACCACCTCCGCTGGCAACACATTCCAGGCACCAACCACCCTCTGTGTAAAGAACTTTCCACGCATATCTCCCTGAAACTTTTCCCCTCTCACCTTGAAATAGTGACCCCTAGTAATTGAGTCCCCCACACTGGGAAAAAGCTTCTTGCTATCCACCCTGTCTGTACCTCTCATGATTTTGTAGGCCTCAATCGGGTTCCCCCCTCAACCTCCGTCTTTCTAATGTAAATAATCCTAATCTACTTAACCTCTCTTCATAGCTAGCGCCCTCCATACCAGGCAACATCCTGGTGAACCTCCTCTGTACCATCTCCAAAGCATCCACATCCTTTTGGTAATGTGGCGACCAGAACTGTACGCAGTATTCCAAATGTGGTCGAACCAAAGTCCTGTACAACTGTAACATGACCTGCCAACACTTGTACTCAATACCCCGTCTGATGAATGAAAGCATGCTGTATGCCTTCTTGACCACTCTATCGACCTGCGTTGCCACCTTCAGCGTACAATGGACCTGAACACCCAGATCTCTCTGTGCATCAATTTTCCCCAGGGTTTTTCCATTTAGCTTATAGTTCGCTCTTGAGTGTTCTCTCGAGAATTATCGCTATTTCTTCATTGTCATTGCATTAAAATATTGGAGTCCTCTTCCTAAAACTATTGTGGGTATCCTTATACTTGACGACTTGCAGCAGTTCAAGATGGCAGCTCACTAGCACTTCCACCAGGGCAAATAGGGATGCACAATAGCCTAGTGGTATTATTGCTGGACTATTAATCCAGAGACCCAGATAACATTCTGGGAACCCGAGTTCGAATCCTACCACGGCAGATAGTGGAATTTGAATTCAATAAACATTTGGAATTAACAGTCTAATGATGACTGTGAATCCATTGTCGATTCTTGGGGGAAATCCCATCTGGTTCACTCATGCCCTTTAGGGAAGGACACTGCCATCCTCACCTGGTCTGACCTACATGTGACTCCAGAACCACAGCAATGTGGTTGACTCTTAACTGCCCTCTGGGCAATTAGGGATGGGCAATAAATGCTGCCTAGCCAGCAATGCCCTCATCCCATGAATGAATGAAGAAAGAAAACAATACATTTTGGCCTAACTAGCAACATTCATGAGTGAATGACTAAAATTGAACTCTGACTAAGAACTAATGAAACAATCTTTAGAATGCCTTGATAAAGTACGTGGATCTGTAACTTTTGAAACTCAGCCAAGCACTCAATGACACCTGGCTGTCAAAACAAAGTAGTTAAAATGGAAGCAATGAAGTCTATTGAATGTGGAGAAACAGACAGCTATGATTTTTTTTCTAAGGTACAGAAAATAGCCTGAATTACAAAACATTGTTCACAAAAATTGAAGATTTAAACTCTCTACCCCTGAAATAGAGCTGACCGGGGCAGGAGTGCAGCATGCAGCCATGCTGCACACCTTATCTCATGTTGGCAGCATTTGCTGGAAAAGGGATGGTGTAGGATTCCCAGAAATGAGTCCTGTCCACCATTTTTAAAGGGGCCAAAATAAGCCTATCTCAGAAAAAAGAAGGGGCCATTGTACCAGCCAACATCATTTCCTCTGGGAGTACACAATAACCAGCAGTGAATTAATGGAGCACATAGTAACAGGGTTACAAGGTTTGGAATGGGTAAGAAATTCTTTCCCTAAAAGTTATTTCCTGGCACCTATCTGCTTGGATGTTATTCTATTTAGTAGTCAGTACGATATGTCATTTTGGTATGGGTAGGCTGAAATATTTCTCAACCCTAAATGTTGCGAAGTTAGGTAGAGTATTTGTGGGTTGGAAGGTAGGATGTTAGAATTTGATGTTTGTAAAATGATAGGGGAAAAGAGTACATGGTCCCCTTAAAACTTGGTGTGCTTTTTTCTGTACTTAGAGATTCAAAAAAAAGTCTGTGGGCAACTTGTGAGTTGCAGGTACGCAGAGAGCTCCTGAAACTGAAACGTTTATATCAGAGGCCATAGGGTTAGCAATCCAGGCAGCAGTTTTGTTTTGTTAGCAAGGCAACCAGTTTAAATATCAGCCAATTAATTTAAACCAGACACTTGGAGAGTAAAAAAAAGCAATTAAATTTAAATCAGATGGTTTTGACAACAGAGGACCAATCCTATTATAAGAAATTGATACATCATCAAGGGTATAAAGGAAGAGGGCATTTGACAATCAGTGTGAGAGCAACTGCCATCTGATAGAGTTAACAGCTATCAGCTGTAAAGAGAAAAATCACTGGCTCTCACAGAATTCTCTAAGCTCTCAGAGTAACCATCATCTAGCTAAGGGTACAGCAGCACTCTTAACTAACATTCATGACACAACAATTTGATGGAGAAAGGCACTCCTGACTGAAGATCAGCGGAAAAGGCACAGAACATTACGGAAGATGTATCCTGGTTGTAATTTTGAGAGATTAAGGTTTTTTTTTTAAATTATTATTTTGGCTTATATAAGTGGGATTTCTATTTATTGCAACAGCATACCATTAGAATTTTGTTTTCTCGGGAACAGTTAGTAGTTAAGGGGTAATTGTTTGGGTTTGAAATCAGTTCAGTTAATTTGTTCCCTAATGGAGTTACAGTTAGATAAATAAATGGTTACTTGTTGATTATACAGTGAATAACCACTCCTTTATAACAGCTTGAGGGTGACTGGTAGGTTATACCACTTTTCACACTCCTTTTAACAGATTACAGGGTGAGGTGTGCCTCTCTGGGTGTTTCGGTTTTAGTTATCAGCGGGGGGGGGGATGGTGGTGTTGACCTCTGCTTTACAACGTAAATTAAATGGGTTTGATTTTCAAATTCACGTAGAAGCAAGGTCAAGTGTAGGTGCACTTAGACTATTTAGACACATTAATTTCTATCAGTCTTCCACTGACTCCAGAACACACTACTCTTTTCAAAGTGAGGTTGAGGAGTCATGCTGACCACGCTGTCATCTCCAATTCATAGCACTATACATGTTCCTGGAAGAGTTTCATAAAGGGGTGGGAAGGGTTAAAGGAGCATTTTCACATTGGAGACTGGGAACAGAGAATGTTCTTGTGCATGTGTAATTGGCTGTCAGAAGCAATATGGAAAAGCATTGTTGAAGTGATCAATGAATAAAAGCAATGTAGAAATAGGGTGATTCAAACAGAGTGGATTATCTGTTTGGCCACTTGTTTGCACCATGACACTGCTAAACCAGTGATCTCTTGCGTACTCCATCTGCAAAGAGTCTAAGACTAAATGGTTACCATCTGCCATTGAAGAATGCAATCTAGATTGAACCCACCTCTATGCATTGCTCAGCAGCTCTAATTGTGAACTGAACTCACCTCTGGGGAAATCAATGGCAGCCTATTTCAAAAAAGTCACATCAGTGATACAGACATGGTATAGGGTGAGGATTCAGAAATTCTGTGGGTCAGTTCCCTGATCGCAAATTGAAATCAAGCTTATGTCTGCAAAGTATTTTAAACAGTACATCTGAAGCTGATTTTCTCTCTGGCAGCAGTTACACTGAAGCCAACAGTGGTAAGTTAGACCAATTCTGTTGAAGTGAACCACCATGTAAACCAAAAGTGATTGGGTTTCAAAGGTCATTCCAAGAGCATCTCTGTTACTTTGATATTCCTGGAGAACAAAAACTTTATAATAAAGTATAAACTTTATAATTACTGTTATTATATTGTTTGTACCGAGTACAAATCATTCATCAATCTGAAGCTCAATAAAGTGGCTTTATAGTTTGTAACCTATGACACATTCTGTGAGTGTTTAATTCTCAAGACTATTTAGGGATGCTGAAATTCCATGAATGAATTTAAAAAAAATCCAGCACCCACTGAAATTAAAGTAAATCATGTTGTCATCAGCTGTCCCTCAATGTGAACATGACATCTATTCTTGATGAGGTGTTTCTACCATGGGTCTTCATGTGACCAAATAGGTCACTATTGACCCATAGATCCTTGAATGCATGGGGTTGGGTGTCCCACGAGGTAGTGGGATCTGGTATAAAGGAGTTACATCCTTTTCTTTTCTTCTCCGCCACCATTGTATCTCATCACTAAGACATCGTAATTCAATGTATGATGCGGCTTGATGGAAAAGTTTTTGTCATTTTGAATGATTGGTGGCAATTTCTTCCAGTCATTCATGTTAATCCTGTGATGTTTCAGAGAGAACGTCACAATATCTTTGCATTATTTTTTGTTTTGTCCTGAAAATCTGGCTACTTGAGAATTGCCAGAATAGGATTTGGAGCAAGAAAAGCTTTTTAGCCATCCAGTAGACTGAAGTTGATTTTGCTAGGTATTTTCCTGAATGCTTGTGGAGCTGGTTCCAAGGTTTTCACTGGTGTTTATTCTGAAGTAAAATCATTGGACGCAAAACATTAACTCTGTTTCTCTCTCCACAGATGGTGCCAGACCTGCTGAGTTTCTCCAGCACCTCTTTTTATTGTGATTATGGTCCCAACCTACTCATCTTCTCTGCATAAGATACATTTTGTTTTTTAGTTTTAACGAGGTGGTCTTTCATTGAAACACAAGTGCAAATGCTATAGATTTGATTTTAACAATAAAACAGATGTTTATAATACAAACAAAAGATAAGATGATCTCGAATAAACTAAACTATTTACATGTAACACAAATTTGAAGCTTTCAAAACACTCAGTAAAAATGCAATTCAATTCATCCCAACAGCATTAAAACATAGTATGCAAATACCAGAGGGAATTCTCTTCCCTATCCCACATAGGGTTTAATTTTGCAGTGGTTTCAATACCCAGTCTTCAGAATCTGATTGTCTCTTCCCTGATTTGTCATATAACTGAGCTTAGACTTTCTGAGTTTTACATAACCTCTTCAGGATTTAACCAATCACTTCTAGTCTGGAACTTTTAAACTAAACTCCTGACATTGATATAATCTCTTTCTTAACAGCTTCATCTGTCAAAGTTAACAACACTCTATTACCCTCCAGGAAGTTTCTCTCGCTAATGCTGTGTTTTAAAATAAATTACCATGGCTGCTGCAATACCTACAAGTTAGTAATTCAGACACACAGAAAATCTATAAAAGCCATTAGTTCAAAATTCAAAAATCCAAACTAATAAATCACACACTTTACATCACTGCAGTTATCCACTTACTATGGATCACCTAAGTCTGTAGAGGTCAGTTTATATTTGGCATGGAAGTGACTGATGCTAAAGAGATTTCCATCTATGTAGCATTTAATACTGACATCAATAGCCAGTTGATCTGTGACAAGGTGAATAGCCTCCAAAGTCAAGTATAAATAGTTTATGTGTATAAATGTGTCTATCACACATCCTTACTTGATCACAATTTGAATTTTAAGATTGTCTGTGTCACATCTCCCTTTCAAGGCAGTTTGTAGTGATATTACAATGAAGCATCTGCAGGATTGTGATGAAATTCCTTGGACATCCAAATCTTTGCATCACAACCCTTGGCACCTTTCAATTTACAGTCCAACGTTTTGGTCCTGTTGATGAATGCAATAAATTATTTCTGATGTTGCCTTTGATAGTCTTTGTTGCCATACAATTCCAAGAAAACTGTCAGAGATTCCTCTGAACATTCTAAAATTACACTGTGTCTCTAGAAGGATTTCCTCAGTCAAAGGAAGTCGGCAATTCCAGAGAATGTGTTTCAGATTTTCCTGTTGACAAGAGGGAAATCACTTCAATAGTTCACAGCACAACTGATGCTCCTATGTGAAGGAACAATTGTTGCCATCCTGATGTCAGGATGGACAGGGTGGGGTAATTTCTTTCCTCCTAAATCTGCAGGATGTGTGCTTGGAGTCTTGATGTGAATGAAGTTCACCAGATTTGAAGAGCTCAGGCGAAATATCATCAGGGCTTTGTTCTTTTTTTTTAATCAATTGTTGCAATTCTTGTCTTGATGGTGGTCCATACATGCATTTCACCAGGTGATAAAGTGGATAATATGCACTAGCGCTGTGAAGTCATGATTGGTAGTAGTTGAAATTGTTCTTTCTAGTGTTAGCAGATGTCATTGTCACATTTAGAAGAGAGACATCATTCTGCAAGTGAAGTGATTTTGTTTTTCTGATCTTGGTGTTTAGATGACCCTAGTGGCTTCAAAAATTCTTTGCATGTCACAATAGACAGCATTTTGTTGGATCTCTCAAGCTTTCTCTTCCTACTACATGCCTTTTATCTTCTAGATTTGTCTTTCGGTGTCAGCCTTGAGCAAGTGAGTTGCTGCCTTCTTGATTTGTGATCTTGGCGAACAATGACAGCTGCTCGTATTATTTTTCCCCCAGCAGGTCACTTTTGTTTTTTCTTGGGGACAATATCTGAAGCCAATCGTCTCTGCACAACACTTTAGTACAGCTGACTCCTTAGGGCCACTGCTCTGGAGTAGAATTGGATGTGTGAAGATTTCCCAGATTCATAGTGAGCTGCATTTGGAATTGCTGTCAGGTTGCTTTAGGGCTTGGACAATGATCTTCTTTATTTCCAACTTCTGGACCTTGTGATGTTTTGTTGCTAGGTAGGTATTCATAATCAAACAAGTTAATGATATGTTCAGAGATAAATTGAGTGACACGTAGATATTGATTTGAACAATTACCTTAACCAGAGGGTGCCAATGGACTGATCTAAGATGCCACCTCCGTGTGATTTTGTATTTGCCCTTCTGGTGAATGAGGGCATTTGTTATAACGAGGCCATGCTGAGTACACTTTATCAGCAGAAGAATGGCATTTGTATTGGTTTTTCCCATCCTGTTTTCCCTCATGATTCTACTCCAGCCATCAAAGCCATGGCTAATCATGGCATTAAAATCCCCATAACTATGACCTTTTCTTCCCTTGAGATGCCTGTGATGAGCTCAGCCAATCAGAATAAGTTTTTTTCCCAAACATACACATTGGAGTGAAGACATGGATAAACAAACACTGACAACAATGACATATTGGTTATAGGTGAGCTGTAAGTGAAGTTTTATGAATCTTTATACAAACGGACAGTTCTGGTAGTGCATTCATGATTCTATTTCAGAGAACCAGACCAATTCCATGGACACAAGGGCCACTGTTGGTCTTGCCTTTTTAGTACAAGAAGAACCCCTGCTTCTTCTTTCTGCTGTACCTCTCCAGGAATGAGGTTGCATTGAGGGCAGTGATGTCAACTTGGAGTCTTGACAGCTTAAGTGATATGATTACAGTTCTTCTTTCCAGATGGAAAGGAATGAAAATCATAACATTTGAAGTTTTCTTTCTTCAATTACAAAAATAGTAATCCCACAATGTGCAGATCCCCAGGCCAGGAGAAAACAGGCTGTATATTATTAGGGTATCTTTCTCGACTTCTCTCCATTTACGGTGAGTAGAGGGCACCCTGAAAAGGACTGCTCAGTTCCAGAAGCTGCTGCCCAAATGCTGTCCCAACATGGATATCAAACAAACTTGATGCAGCTGTCTCAAGTGTAGATTCTTGACTAGGGACTCCCAAGTTCACAGTCCTGTGGCCATCGCTAATTCTCCATTGCCACACAACTTGGTAAATGAACCCCAATTAGAAATTCCTACAGACGGCTTTGTTTAACATGGAGACATGCCATCACTGGTCAAACAATCTTAATGGTTGGTGGTTAGATTATGGTGACATGTTAAATCATGTTCATTGGGACCACATTGTTGCTGCAGCATTCTTCTTCCTTTGCAGCCAGTGAAACACATTATCTTCATCGGCCTGTTTTGTCAGTGAGGACGTTTTGGGCTGTATTTTGTCAGGCACTTTCCCTTGATATTACTAAGTGCAAGAAACCCTCGACAACATCATTTAAGGTATCATTAGGGCACACATTCCTCTGCACTATGTCAAGGTGATAATCCACAGAGGGGAAGATCATGTTATGGCTTATGCAAAATGCAGCCAGAAAACAGTTTCAGACTTGCTAGTACTTTATTATTGTATTATATTTAATCAAAATGTGCAGATATTTTAACCTT
The DNA here is from genome assembly GCF_021869965.1 of Rhincodon typus. Lineage (NCBI taxonomy): Eukaryota > Metazoa > Chordata > Chondrichthyes > Orectolobiformes > Rhincodontidae > Rhincodon > Rhincodon typus. The sequence continues at coordinate 81,731,148 of NC_063334.1, forward strand.
TCTTTCAAGTAGACAGAGTACACTGTACAGTATTACATTTGTGACCTGTATAATTTAGTACTACTGATTTAAATGTTACGCTTTGTTACAATTTGCAAATCATTTTAATACTTGTTGATGACTTTTTTGTTTCTATTGTAAGTGTCAAAGCAAAACAATTAACTTGCAGTGATATTACATTCCTTAAATAAATCCTGATTTACGTTAAAGAGGAACAACACTTTCACAACTTTGTGGGATTTATATAAGAGAATGAACCAAACCCTTCTTCTAAATGTTTCTATGTTTTCCTTTCAAGTTTTTATTTTCACCCCCAAGAGCCAGACACTGGCTCTGCATTAGTCACTGCGGTGAATAAGTGACCTTGTACGTTACGCAACTCAATAATCTTCCACAGGAAAGCATGTTAGAATGAAGCAGTTAAATCTATCTTCCTATTACGCAAAACACAGGGCACATTGTGAAGCACATTTCTTTCACTTTATGTTTCATATTACCCAAAATGATAAGGCATTAACGGCAATAGAAATTTATGAAATGAAATTTTGTTCAACTATTCAAATCTGCACTACATTGATACGTCAATATGCAATGCCACAACATATTTTTAATTTTGAACTGAATGTAAAAGCTTTACCCCAAGCTTGAGCCACATATCAGCTATGCTAGAGTTCAGGAATTCACTTCACTGTGCCAAAAACATCTTTGCTCTTGATTTACCGATCCTTCCCTTTCATTAAAGAATACTAGTTACTCACTTTTGTAACGTTGAGCTGCTGTACAGATTCACGTCACTTCTAGGTCCCTCAGCTGTATTTTATTTCTTCTTGCTACTGCCGATAGTTAACCCAATTCAAACTCAACTCCACTGTGAACTGCAATAGTAGCTTTCGATTTAGATTCATTCTTACAACTACACATTAAAAAATATTTTCCACCTTTTTACATTGGGCTAGGGAGATTTATCGAAAGTAACTTTTAAAAAGCTAAGAAAGCTTTTATTTTCTACTCAGAGCCATCCCCACAAAAAGCAGAGTACAAAACCATATATATTGTTTGCTTCCCTGGAAGAGCTTGTGAAGGACCATATAATTTCAGTGCTGATAATTTGCTCAAGAGCTTGAGGGAATGTTGTAGATAGGGTATTAGTTTGCAAGAATATTGGGGTCTAGAGTGGGTGTTATGTGGGGAAAGTCAGGGGGCACGGAAGTGGTGATTGTGGCTTTGCAAGTTAAGGACAGTACTTAAGGCTTGCAAGCTATTTAAAAGGACCAGGAAGGAAAATTGATTGATCAACACCTCAGTGGGAATGGAGATAAGAGAGCAGGAGGTGAATTTTACAGACAAGATAAGTTCAAATAGGCATTGTGAAAAGATAGAGGAGTAGCTAAAGAAATTTGAGAGATCAGGGATTAGATTGTATGCAGACTGGAGAGAAGGTTGATGGGAAAAGACATTTTGGGAAGAGTAGACACAAGAGAATGGATGGTCTCTGTCTTGATAATGAAGTAATCAATGAATTGGGCCAGAAAAGTGGTGTAAGAAGACAGCTGAAATCAGAAAATAGAAGCTCACTCAGGGTAAGCCTACAGTAACAAATGACTTCTATGGTGGAAAATAAGGCTCAGTTGTGGTGAAGTAAAATCTGGCCATTAAACTATTTCTGCAGCATACATTCTTCTCTACTGCAATTGATCACGAATGAACAAAGACATGGGCTATACTAGGGAATGATCAAGATGGGAGAGAAAGGACAGATTTCAGCAGTGGAAAGAGCATCAAAACTGGAGAAGTGAAAGTGACTGAGTAGATCACTGACTGCCAACGCACATTGGGAAATAAAGGCCAAAAGCTAGACAGTCCATAACTTGAAAGTGCAGCTGTGAGTTACTTGTTTCCTAAATTCAGATGAACAAATAAGTAGGATTGGAAAAGGGAGGTGGGTGAAACACGAAAGTTGTTGGAGATTACTTTGACTATCACTGAGATCATGGGAGTACAGAAGTCACAGAGTTGAATGAAACAACTGATTGACAATTAATCTTGAAAAATTTGAGGTGATGTATTTTGAGAGGACCACATGGCAAGGGAGTACACATTGAATTTTAAGACCCTAAGAAGTACGGTGGATCAGAGGGACTCTGGTGTACATGTCTATATATCGCTGAAGGCACCAGGACAATAGATAGGTGATTCAGAAAGTACATGGAATATTTGACTTTATTAATTACGGCATTGAATATGAGCAAGGAGGTTATGATGCTATTTGTAATGCTGGTTAAATCACTGCTGGAGTACTGTTTACAGTTCTGGTCGCCTCACTATAGGAAGGGTGTGATTGCACTGGAGGGGATTCAGAGAAGATTCACTAGGATAGCGCTTTGACTCGAGCAATTCAGCTATGAAGAGAAACTAGATAGTCTGGGGTTGTTTTCCTTTGAGCAGATAAATAGGGGGTGGTGGTGGTTGATTGAGGTGTACAAAATTATGAGGGGCATAGGCAGGGTAGATAGGGATATACCCTTCCCATTATTAGAGGAGTCAATAATCAGGGGGCACAGTTTTAAAGTAAGGAGCATGTGGTGTACAGTGGAATTGAAGATTTTTTTTACCCAGAGAATGGTGGGTATCTAGAACTCACTGCCTAAAAGGTGGTAGAGGTGGAAATCCTCAAGACACATCAGAAGTACCGAGACAAGCACTTGAAATGCCAAAGCATAAAAAGGCACAGGGCAAGTGCTGGAGAATGGGATTAGAATAAATCCTTGTTTGATGACCAGCATGGACACAATGGGCCAAAGGGTCTCTTGTGGTTCTGCAAAAACTCCATGATTATATGACTCTATGATTGATGAAAGCCTTTTTTGTCCAAATGGATGTATTTTGAGAGATTCCCACAGCGGATAGGGATTGGATATGGAGTCATCTGCAACTGAATAGAAAATAGAACTCGATTTTCAAATAGTTTCCAGCATAGAGAAACTACTAATGGAAAACATATGGATGAAGATGCTGTGTTATATCTTCATAGCAGAAGGTGTGAGTAAATCATTAACATATTAAAATATACACTGTCCTTGATGGACTGCAGAAAAAGACATGTAACTACGATTGCAGAAATGATTCATTTCACCCAACTATGTGAATCAGTCAAAAGAAAAAAGTGGTTTAAAATATTCTTCTAAACACGCCTGTGATGCTTGTCCTGTAGTGTAAAAAAATACAAGTTATTCCTTTAACTTTCCCGTGGGAAAATCGTACTTCATGACAAAGTCTTCAACCAAGAATTGAGAACACGTATTTATATTCATGTCACCAGTTTCCTCAGAGAAGAGGTATTCATTTGGGGAAACAGTTGAATGGCTGCCAAGGGTTATAAATGTTTTTTGAACCACAGTAAAAGAATTTCATCTGATCAATAATAGCAAGTTCAGTTTGTTGAACTCGTGCAATAGCCTAATTCCCACATAAAGAAATCATGCATAAAATGCAGGGTAGTAAAGTTGGGGTGCAGCAGGTTGCATATTTCTAAATGATCCTTATCTCATTCCCTGTCACACATCATGGTGGCAGGCTTCTTTCTGTGTGTTAAAGTACACAACATATACATTAGCTTAACAAGGAGCAATAATGCTGGAATAATTGCTTTGTGATCTGGTGATGAACTGTCTTGCAGAATGTCTGCATTCTTGCTGCTCATATAATCTGAATGTTACAGCTGAAGCTGAATTGGGGAATTGAAAAGCAAACTGCTGCTTTTGTTTGGGTTCCCAGATACTTCTGTTTTGTATACACAGCACATCAGCCATTCATTACTCCTTTACTTCCCTTCTTGCCAAAGATAAATTAACAATACAGGTCAAATGCATATGCAAGGCGATACCAATGCCCAAGCCTGAATGTTGCCCAGGATTTGCTGTATGGTAGTACAGACTAATTCAGCATCTGTTGTATTGTGAACACAGTACAACCATTAAGGAACATGCACACTTTAGACCCTATTATGACGGGAAATTTATTGCTTAAGTCAGCAAAGATGGTCACACCTTGGACACTGCCCTAAGGAACTCCTACAGCAATATTCTAGGGCTCAGATGACCGATCTCTAACAGTATCCTTTACACTAAGTATAACTCTGACCAGTAGAGAGTTTTCTTGACAAACATTAATTTAATTTTTACTAGGATCATTGATGCTGCCTCAAGTGCTACCCTGATATCAAGGCACCTCACCTCACCCCAGGTGCTGCCAAACAGCAATGTCAACAACATTTCCACCACTTTGTGCATGCATGAGTGCAGACTGGGGCAGCAAGTGACACGATTAGATTTCTCCTACTTATGAATAAAGACATTATAGGCAATTTTCCACTATGTTGTATAGATCTCGGCACTGCAGCTGTCCTGGAATTTCTTGGCTAATGGCACAGCCTGTTCTAATGTACAATCCTTCAGCAAATACTGCAGTCAGAACATCATCAACACAATAGCCTTTGTGTTTTCCAGCGTACTCAGCATTTCCTCAAATCAGAAAGACTGAATTGAATTAGCTGAAACAAAAACAGAAATTGCTGGAAAAACTCAGCAGGTCTGCAACATCAATGGAGAGAAATCAGAGTTAACATTTCAGGTCCAATAACCCTTTCTCAAAACTGGAAATCTGAGGACTAGTTCTGAGGAAGGGTCATTGGACCAAAAACGTTAGCTCTGATTTCTCTCCACTTATGCTGCCAGATTTGCTGAACATTTGCAGAAATTTGTTTTTGTTTCTGATTTCCAGCATTTGCAATTTTTTTGGTTTGAATTAGCTGAAGCGTGGTCTCTATAATAGCAGGAACATCTTCTGGTTGATGGCTGCAAACACTTTAGCCCTGTCCTTTATACTAACATATTGTGCTCAGACACCATTAGAGGAAGTGCTTCGCAATGATACTTCACTTCATACTGCATTGTCTACCATCAAACAGACCATTTCTTCTAAGTGATATCCCCATTTGTAGAATATGAGGGCTGGGAGGGTGTAAGTTTTCATGGATAGCTTTCTGGAATTCCAGAGTGAGGAGGTGATGGCCTAGTGGTATCATTGCTGGACTGTTAATCCAGAGACTCAGGTAATGTTCTGGGGATCTGGGTTCAAATCCTGCCATGACAGATGTGGAATTTGAATTCAATAAAAATATCTGGAATTAAGAGTCTAATGATGACCATGAATTGACTGGCAGGAAAAACCCATCTGATTCACGAATGTCCTTTAAAACGAAAAAGTTTCCTTTAGGGAAGGAAACTGCCATCCTTACATGGTCTGGCCTACATGTGACTCTAGACCTACAGCAATGTGGTTGACTCTGAACTGCCCTCTGGGCAATTAGGGGTGAGCAATAAATGCTCCTAGCCAGTGACGCCCTCATCCCATGAATGAATAAAGGAATGTGTACTGGGCATGAGGAAGGCTGCTCATTACAATGTGTGTGATAGCTAAATGGTGCTATTCATTCCTGCTACCTCTGCAGGTTAAATTGGAATTCTGGTTGGAAGAACTAAGCAACTGAAACTGGAATTATATAAGCAGCGTATCAACTACTTCCATATGTAGTAACTGCTATTTTGTATACAAGTCGTAGCTCATACTGCCAGGATTTTGCTGTTAATTCACGTTTAGCTTGCACTGATTCTCATTCATGTTAAAGAAAAAAAACTTGAAAACTTTTCCATAATTTCTTCATCTGGGTGCCATTTGGTAAATTTATGACTTTAATCTATGCATCCCCATGTGCATCCTAACAGTGTGCCTGTCACAAGAATTTAACTAACTTCATCACCATAATTTGGGCAGGATTTTCTTTGCAATCCACAAACAGATGTCCATTTTGGTCAAAACACTTACATGAATGGAGCAGGAATCTTGGGATTTAATCTGAAATATCCATTCAATTTTCATCAAAAATGTTTTCCAATTCACATTAAATCCATTTTATTGAAAAGTTGATATTCTGTGCAATTTTGTACAAAATAAATACATAAATCAACCTACCAGTTGGTTTAATGAGAAGCCATCATTTCTTCTGATATCAGTTTAATATAGAAAAAGTATAGGTGGTCTGGATCTCAGATTGTGTGTTTGAAAGAGTTTCTTCCTGTGGGAGTGGCAGCCTAATTATAATGATCCTTGTTATTATCTCTTTTTTAGCTTATGAGTCATGATGTTCTTTATGCAGGAAAGTACAAAATGATCATCTAGCAATGCTAAATTGTACCAGCTTTATTCTGCATTTGGATTTGTGACTTGCTGTAATAGCTTGCTAAAATCATAGATTGACTTCAAGTAAGAAGGAATGACCATGCTTTTATAGAATGTCTTTCATGCCCTCTAGACCATGCAAAGCAATTTACAGCCAATAACATTTGAAATGTAATTACTGTTCTTTTGTAAGAAAAATAACCTCTCTACTGAAAGTGAGGTAGCTTAACCAATGGTAATAAATGCAATACACTACTAATGAGTCAAACTATTTCTGGTTAAAAGTCACACAACACCAGGTTGTAGTCAACAGGTTTATTTGAAATCACAAGCTTTCGAAGTGCTGCCCCTTCATCAGGTGAAGAGAGCACCCAGCACAGACTTTATAAGCAGAGAGATCAGAAGATCATACAAATGGTGTGAGTGGAGTGTCAACGGGCCAAATAGTAGGTCTCTGCAGGTGATCAAGAGTGTCAGACAGTGTGAGTAAAGTATCAACAGCTGAAGGGATGACCTATAACCTGATTAATTGATGCAGAGAGATAATTACAAAAAATTAAAAATAATGTGGTCCTGGAACAAACCAAACAACTGGAATAGCATGCTAGGTTCCCAGTTGGGGAACATTTCAGGGTCAAGGACATTCAGCCTCCAATCTTCGAGTAAGCATCCTCCAAGGCGGACTCCAAGATACACAACAACACAGAATCACTGAGCAGAAACTGATAGCCAAGTTCCATACCCATGAAGACAGCCTCATCTTGGATTCATGTCACTCTACATGTAACCCCACCATACTGTTCTGCAAAATCTTCCTTACTGTCCTGTTTTGATGCCCTCACTTTGATAACCTATTATGATCTCTCTAACTTAATTGGTTTGTACAGTTTTAGATTACTTGTCACTTTGGTTAGACCCTTGGCATGCAAATCTTATACTAATCAGGTCATCCCAGCCATTTGGTTTGTCTCCAGCACCATCTTATCTTTATTTTTTTTGTAATTATCTCTCTGCCTTAATTAATCAGATCATAGTCATCTCTTCACTTGTTATTCAGCTGTTGACACCTTACACCGTCCGACACTCTTGATCCCCTGGAAAGACCTATTATTTGGCCCCTCGATGCTCCACTCACACCATTTTTATGATTTTTTGATCTCTCTGATTATAAAGTTTGTGCTGGGTGCTCTCTTCACTTCACCTGATGAAGGGGCAGTGCTCAGAAAGCTTGTGATTTCCAACAAATCTGTTCGACTATAACCTGGCATAGTGTAACTTTTGACCTTGCTCAACCCAGTCCAACACCGGCACCACGACATCATTTCTAGTTGGGGTGAGATTACTTATTAGAGTTAACGTGTATGACTTGTGACAAGGTAGATGATCTTGAGCTTTTGACCAAAAATTGGTGCAGACTTAGTGGTATAGCCTCTGTGTACATCCAATAGATCCAGTTCTGAGGCTTAATAAAATATAACTGGTGAATGACTGAGCATTAAATGAATGCTAGTGACAAACTCTGTAAACTAGGAGACTGAAAATTTTATTTCTCCACAAAGGAGTCAAATTGCAGCTAAATAGGATAAAGTTCAGTTATGCCACTATCTTGCCTAATTAAATGCCCTTCCCACCTTTACGTTTGGTACCAGAGAAAGCAGAAGATTCAGCCCTAGATTTTAAAAAAAACTATGGTGACAGACTACACTTATGTCATCTCCTAAAGAATTCCTATACATTATTCAATTATGTTATTCTTATGCTGATTATTGGACTCTTCCCAATCATTCAGCTTACTAAATCTCAGTTTAGGTCAGATCCAAACTTCACCACACAACAGTGTTCTCTGATGTGGTGAAAATGGCAGAAGTAATCAGAAATCCTAAATCCCACCTTTGAACATAGCATTATCTATTTTCAGAGAGCAGGATTAAGGACAGGCCAAATTTCACACGTGCTGTTTGTGGAAGTATGTGGCCAATTAAACCATCAGTTGCTTCTACTCAAATCTAATTTTGGCATCACTGTGTTGTGAAATCAGGAGAATCGAGGTTAGACCTACTCAGAAAGGTGTGAACCTCGCAGGTTTCTTTGGATGGTCAGGGGATTCCTTTGGATCTTGTTCCAGAACAACTCTAAGGGCAGTCAGGTGCTCTTTGTGGAGGCACTGCACTCCTTGAGCAAAGTCAGGTGCCTTTTGGCTGGGACAGATCAGGTGCTATTTAGGATTGAGGTTGTTGACTTGCTCGCTGAGCTGGCTTGTTTTTGTTCAGATGCTTCATCACCATGCTCAGTAACATCATCAGTGAGGCCTCCGATGAAGCAATGTTCTTCCACTCCTTTTGTAATTTATACTGTCCAGTCTGTTATGGTGAGTAGTGTCATTTCCGGTTTTGTTCTATATGGGTTTGTATATGGGGTCCAATTCTATATGTTTGTTGATTGCATTATGGGTTGAGAACCATGCCTCTAAGAATTCCCATGCATGCTTATGTTTGGCTTGGGCTACTATGGTTAGGTTGTCCCAGTTAAACTGATAGCCTTCGTTGTCCATGCATACTGATATTAAGGAAAGTTCGTCGTGTCGTTTTGCTGCTAGCTGATGTTCATATATTCTGATGGCTAGTTTCCTTCCTGTCTGTCTGATGTAATGTTTGTGGCAGTCGTTGCATGGTATTTTGTAAACTATGTTGGTTCTGCATGTTGTGGGAATGGGGTCTTTAATCGTTGTGAGTGTTTGTCATAGATTAGCTGTGGGCTTGTGTGCTACCATGATTCCTAGTGGTCTTAGGAGTCTCATTTTCAGTTCTGATATGTTCTTGATGTAGGACAGTGTGTCCAGTGTGTTAGGGTGTACTGTGTCCTATTGCTGTCTATTTAGTAGACACCTGCAGTTGAAGTTGCGGGGATATCTGTTCATAGCGAAGATTTTGTATAGGTGCTGTTCCTCTTTCCTGCGTAGTTCTGGCGTGTTGCTGTGAGTGGTGGTTTGTTTAAATAGTGTCCTAAAACAGCTTTGTTTGTGGACGTTAGAGTGGGTGCTGTGGAAGTTGAGGATTTGATCAGTGTGGGTTGCTTTCCTGTATACTGAGTTTTCCCCTCAATTAATTCGACGTGCCTTAGAACCTCATCGTTGAGTGGTGAGAAGCTTATTTCCATGTATTTGCAACTTATTAATAGCCTAACCTGCCTTATTAGCAATTTCCCAACCTTCGACATGCATAAATTCAACTGATAAAATGCAACGGGTGCCTGGCAAGTTGCCTTATCAGTGCCCATTGCAGCTCTTGGAATAGAGACACCAAGGCCTGCAGATGCTGGAAGCCAGAGTCCAGAGGTGTGAGGCTGGCAAAGCACAGCAGGTCAGACAGCATCTGAGGAGCAATGTTTCAGGCCGAAACCCTTCATCAGGATGAACGGTTTCAGCCTGAAATGTTGACTTACTGGTTCTTGGAATGACTGTGCTAACCATCCAGCTTCTCATTATATGGTACCACTTCTTCTGCACAAGGTACCTCAGCGGGCAATGGGCACTGAGTGAAGAGGAAGCAATGAGGGCAGGAAGAGTTGGTGCTTTGGGAAGGTGAGGTGGGTGAGAGCCATTGAGTGAACATTGAGGGTAATGTGAAGAGTTGTAGTCCATGCACTTTGGTGAGTGTGTGCATACATAAAAATTTCAAAGAGCAAATAAGTGATTTGATCAGACAATCTGGCCAGGAGGTTCCAATTAGTTGTGATCATATTTTCAGTGCAATTTGGCCAAAATTGGTGTAACTGACACTAAGGATTGTTGAATTTTAAGCACAATTTGCATTAATTATAACTTGTTTCTGTCAGCTTCAGCAACAGTTTTAACAACATTGGGCTGAATTTCCCCATTTGCAGATGTCCACTCCACCATGGCCTATGTCCAGCGAAAGAGATAGTGAGTGATAGCCCTTTGAGTGTGAGATAGCAGAGAGCAGATGGTGGCACTTACCCCTGCAGGGTGCAGAAAATCATTGTCCTTCCTGTGGCATTGTTGGGTGGGTCATTTTATGTGGGAGATAGCACAAACCCATGCAGGCTGGTGTAAGCAGGGAAAAGGATTGAGTTTGTCTCCTTCACCCATTCCACCAGCACCTCCAGATCTCTGTCCCGGAAGCAAGGAGCTAGCTTGTCTTTCTTCTGAGGTGTTTTAAAAACTTCAAAAGGACCATCACAGTTTGCGGGTTTATGCCTATTTTGCAGCATACGAGCGGGTGTGCAGCTGCACTTTATAATGTGCCACCTGAGGCACGGTACAATCTGGATCGAAAGCTCCAGGCAACTCAGTCTAATTTACATTATTTTTTTAAAAAACCCGACAGTGGCAGGAACCTCCACCTCACTCTTTAAGAGATTTCCGATAAGTGTGCACATCTTCCGGTTCCATATTGAGGAGGAAAAAAAGCAGAAGACTATGCAAAAAAATGTATCCTAGGCCATGGTGGAGTGGACATCTGCAAATGGGGAAATTCAGCCCAATGTTTTTAAAACTATTGCTAAAGCTGACAGAAACAAGTTGCAATTAATGCAAATTGTGCTTAAATTTCAACAATCTTTAGTGTCAGTTACACCAGTTTTAGCCAAATTGCACTGAAAAGATGATCACAGCTAAATGGAACTTCCTGGCCAGATTGTGTGATCAAATCACTTATTTGGTCTTTGAAATTTTTATGCATGCATGTTTTTGTAATTGCAATATCACCTGCAATGTAAAAGATATCATTAGTTGTAAAGCAGTTTTGAATGTCACAACAGAAAAGAGATAGTAGCCAAATGCAAATTCTTTCTTCCTATATCACATTATTTGCTATCATCACAACTTTTCTTTTTGAACCCACTGGAGAAAGACTTACTGCATTAACTCACGTTCAATTTCAATTTTTCCAGAATGCCAAGATTCTTCATGTCCTTATTCCAGCCCTCAACACATCCAACCCCATCCTCCCTTCTACTTTTAAGCTATAACAGAATGTCCACATTGCCATGGTCCAGGCAGTACAATCTGGCTTGAAAGCTCCAGGCAACTCAGTCCAATTTACATTATTTTTTAAAAACCAAAAGAACTTCAAGTTCCAAGGAAGGATCACTGGTCCCGAAGTGTTAACTCTGATTACATTATGTTTAATTGCTTATTTGCACAGTTTGAATTTTGTAAGTGTTAAAGGGACTTTAACCTTTTGGTCGAATGAATCCCAAATAAACCATGATTTGTTTGTAACTGCAGCTTAAGATATACACAGATCAACAAGAATACTTTGCACATTATGGACACAACAAAATCTCGTTAATGCCTGTTTGTTTAATGTTCTAACACTAAAGTCTGGTATCAGCTAACTGGTGCTTCTGGGTTCATGAGCTAGATTTTACAGCAATTCACCCACCAACCTCCACCACCCCCACAACTGGCTGGTATCTTTGATGCAGATCTCTCCTATTTTCTTTGGACTGCTGCTGTATTCTGCTCTTTAACACTTAATTTGATTTCTTAATTAAAAGCAGAAGATGATATCTGACATGATGACTCATTTTAGCTGTCAAAATTTGCTTTTAGTCACAGTACGGTACTGTTGACTTCACTTTTATCAATGACAATCTGAATGTTTTGTGCTTTTCCTGGTTGCCTTGGCACCATTTCACATCCTTTTTTCATAATCTTTATTTAATTTTCTCATTCTAAATGTTACCAATGTGTTTTGCCAACATAAGCTTTTAATATTGTAATTACACTGGGTAGCTGCTCAATGTCTTTATGCTCAGCCAGTCAACACTTCCAGAGTTCCTCTCTGGATATTTTTTAAGAGCCTCTAATGTTCATATTCACTCTTTTGGAGCTTACCATTAGTTTAACTTTTGCACCATTCTGTTATCATTCTTCTTCCCATATTATAGAGTTTTACTGAAAGTTTCATTTTCTGGTTTGTTATGTCAATTCTGAAAACAAATAAACTGATCTGAAAATTTCCCTTTCCATGTTCTAACTATCTCTTGACTCAAAACGTGAACTGTTTTCCTCTCTACAGGTGCTGCCAAACCTACAGGCTTTCTGCAGCACTTTCTGTTTTTATTTCAGATATCTTGCATCTGATGTTAGAACAATAGGACATAGAACAGTACAGCACAGTACAGGCCCTTTGGCCCAGGATGTTGTGCCGACCTATTATCCTACTAAGATCAATCTACCCTGCATACCCTACATTTCACTATCACTCATGTGCCTATCCAAGAGTCGCTTAAATGTCCCTAATGTATCTGACTACTACCGCCAGCAGTGCATTCCACGCACCCACCACTCACTGTGCAAAGAACCTACCTCTGACATCTCCCCTATACCTTCCTCCAATCACCTTAAAATTATGTCCCCTCGTGATAGCCATTTCCGCTGGGAAAAAGTCTCTGGCTACCCACTCTATCTATGCCTCTCATCATCTTGTAAACCTCTACCAAGTCACTTCTCATCCTTCTTCGCTCCAATGAGAAAAGCCCTAGCTCCCTCAACCTTTCCTCATAAGACCTGCCCTCCAGTCCAGGCAGCATTCTGGTAAATCTCCTCTGCATCCTCTCTATATCTTCCACATCCTTCCTATAACGTTCTTTGTTTTTAATTGAACTCTCTGTTTGCTAATCAGGCACAGTCACTGACAAGCTTGATGGATGAGAGTGAACACAATATTAAAGAGACAAGAGATTTTTTAATATTTATAATGAATTTTCACCAGAAGTATCATAAGATCCTCATCTTACAGCCCCTAAAATAAAACTTTTGTGTCCTCTTTTTCTCCTTTCTGTCCTCTTCCTCATGCCTGTCCCACTCATACCAGTATCAGAAGATTATAATTACATACAATTACAAAACTGCATAATTACAAATCTGCATAATTGCAAAACTGCATAGGTAGTTGAATAGAATACGTAAGAGTTTATCATGGAAAAATAAAAACAAAGCTAAGATATGTGATTTTAAATAAGCAACTGAATTACATCTCTGCGTCCTGGTCCAATTATCCCTGTCCTTTAACCGCAAATCAGCATTTTGGCTTGACTCTTTGGCAGATAGTTTGCACTTGCCATCCCAAGAAGCCGATAGCATTGGGCATAACACTGAGTGGGATGGCAAGGGATGCCATATTTCATCAGTGGGAGGGTAGGTGGTAGGTGCTGCCCACCCACACTTAAGGTCAACTGAGACACTTAAATGGCCATTAATTGGCCAGTTGTTAGGACCTCTATCCAGCACCACTGATATTTCATTTGCACTCTGTGTCTCTGGTAGTGTTACTGAAAATAAGGTAGTGCCATCCCTTTTGCTGCCTGGCAGCTCTTGAAGAATGAAGCATCCTGTCTTAGAGGGTCAGAAGCCATAACTGAAGCAGTTCAACATCTGAACAAAGTACCATTGATTTGTGACATCCAGGGCCCAACAGGATCACCACGTCATGACGTAAAATCATGGCATTGGTTTGTAATCCCCCTAGTCGATATGAATTATATATTATTGGATGTCATCTGGAGGTACATCCAAGAGCCTGATTAAGAATCAGTAAAACTTGTCAGTGTAGGGAAATTGACTTCATATGTTAAATTGAATCCAGATGTAAATCTACAACTCCCATTTTCTACATGGAGAGAATAGGATTATTCTTAATTACTGTGTTAAATATAAAATCAATCTCTTTTGTTGTACTTTTTAAACCTGTGAAATTAAACTTGCAACATGACCACTTACAACCTTGCTATGAGTAAACATACCAGACAGAATTGACAATTTGAGGCATTTCAGTTCCTGCTCTGATTAAAAAAGTCACTGGAGGTGGAATTCATCTTCAGCAAGAATGGTGACAGTAAATCAACAGCTTGTTTTACATAGTACTCAACTTTCTTTTCCATGCAAACACTAATTCTGCAGTTTAAATTCATCTGTAATTACAGGTGGAAATGATAGTCATGCAGCTTAACCAAGTTCATTTGTTAATTAATTCATGGAATGTCAGCATTGACGATCGGGCAAACATTTATTGCCCTTCTGTAGTTGCCCTTGGGAAGATGAGCTGCCTTCTAGCACCTCTGCAATAGATTTGGTGTAGGTTTACCCACAATGCTGCTAGGAAGAGTGTTCCCGGATTTTGACACAGTGACACTGAAGGAACAGCAATATATTTTCAAGTAAGGGTAATGATTGGTTTGGAGGGGAACTTGCAGGAGGTGGTGTTCCCATCCACCTGCTGCCCTTGTCCTTCTAGACACTGGTGAGATTGGAAGGTACTGACTGAGGAACTTTGGTGAATTTCCGCACTGTATCTTATACAGATAGTATACACTACTGCTGCCAAGCACCAGTGGGTGGAGGGATTGAACGTTTGTGGATGTGGTGCCAATCAAATGGATTGCTTTGTCCTAGATGGTGTCAAGCTTCTTGAGTATTGCTGAAGCTGTACCCATCCAGGCAAGTGGGGAGTATTCCATCACACTCCTGACTTGTGCTTTGTAGATGGTGGACAGGCTTTGAGGAGTCAAGAGCACAGTCACTCACTGCAGGATTCCTAGCCTCTGACATGCCTTTGTGATAGCAGTATTCAAACTGTCCACTTTTTTATTTTTTTAAACTAATCCCTTCAGAGACATGAAGCTGGATTAAGGTTTGGCAAACAGGTTAAAATCCAATTCAATTTCTGGTCAATGGCAACCCCAAGATGTTGATAGTGGGATAGACAGTGACGTCATTGACACTGAATGTCAAGGGGCTACGTGACATTCTCTCTTGTTGGCAATGGTTATTGCCTGGCACCTGTGTGGCATGAAGGTTACTTACCACTTGTTAGCCCAAGCCTGGATATTGTCCATGTGTTGCTGCATTTGGACATGGACTGTTTCAGCATCTGAGGAGTCATGAATGTTGCTGAACATGGTGCAGTCATCGGCAAACATCTCCACTTCTGACCTCATGATGGAGGTAAGGTCATTCATGAAGCAGCTGAAGATAGTTGGGCCTAGGACACAACCCTGAGGAATTCCTGCAGAAATGTCCTGGATCTGAGATGGCTGGCCTTAAAAACGATAACCATCTTGTATGTGCCGGGTAAGACTCCACCTGCATTCGGGTTTTCCCTGATTCTCACTGACTGCAGTTTTGCTAGAGATCTTTCATGCCATACTCAGTCAAATGTAGCCTTGGAGTTTTGGGAAGTCACTTTCACCTTATCTCTGCATTTCAGCTCTTTAATCCATGTCATTGGTTTGAACCAAGGCTGCAATGAGGTCAGGAGCTGAATGGCCCTGGTTAAACCCAAACTATGCAGTGAGCAGGGTACTGCAGAGCAAGTTCTGTTTGATAGCACTGTTGATGACCTCTATGATCAAATTTTTGATGGTCAACAGTAGACTGGTGGTGCAGTTATTAGCCAGTTGTATTTGTCCTGCTTCTTGTGTAAAAGACATTCCTGGGTAATTTTCCAAATTGTTGGGTAGATGCCAGTGATGTTGCTGTAATCATAGGCTATCCTCTGTTTCATGAGACAGCAGGTCCAGTGTAATTTAAACACTGTTCAATTTGACACTTGCTTTATGTTCTTCAATGATTATGACTTTGTCTTAAATTAAGCTACACCTGTTGTAAGATTTCATGAATAGTATAAAAGGAAAAGGGTTATGTAAATGTAAATAAACCTTAATGCCATCCAGCAAGCAGTTTGCCAAGCCTTAATCCAGCTTGGCGTCACTAAAGGTGTTAGTAAAAGAATACAAAAGCTGGCAGTTTACACTTGGCACTTCTGTTACTTTTATTGCACAATCATTTTGGCTTTAGTTCGATTCTTACAATCTTATATTCTCAGATCGGAACAGATTAAGTACTTTTCCCTGGATTAACAAAAAATCTCTGTGAAAGATATTCTCTGCAATTTTTTTTTGGACTTATTTTTCAATTTACGAATACATGGCTAATGCCTACTACGAATCATTTTGTTACCATACCTCTCATAGTCATAAATAATCAAAAGATTCTCCATTATCAAAATGATTTCTTATATTAGTTTTCGAAACTTGACTTGTCAATTGATTCTAGTTTACCATTCAGAAGAACAGTTCTTACAAAATCCATTTTTTCAGTAATTTGTTTCCATCAATCTTACCAACTCCTTTGATCATCCAAAGAAATTTAATTATTCTATGCTTTTGTCTGCTCTATTCAAGGAAACAAACCAAATCCAAGCAACCTACCCTCATAATTTAAAACCCTTTGATCTCTGGGATAATTTTAGTGAGTGTGAAGTGCACTTCTTCCAAGATTAGTGCATCTTTTCCGAGATGCAAATCCAGAAGTGAATACAATACTCTCGCTGTAAAGCATTACAATTTACACTTCAGTTTATTCCAACATACAAGATTAAGGCAAATATTTTGTTAGATTACTTTTTCTACATGTCCATAGTTTTTTGGTGATTTCTGCACCAACTCTTAAATTCATAGGTACAAAGCTCTTACAATTTTGAAGGTATTCTGACACAAGAACTAAGGCAGGTGACTTTGTACAGTCCTGAATTTAAATCCCTATGCCACAGGTGTGCCCATACTCAGTTATTCTATTGATATCCTATTCCAACTTTGTGCTCTTCCAATTACGTTACTTATTCTACCACCTAAAAATCAGAACAATTGGACATATAGTTCTCTGTTCCTCCAGCCAAGTCACTTGTAAATGGTGTGAACAGCTGAGGCTACAGAAGTACAAAACAAGAAAGAACAATATTAGTCACATCCCGCCAACTTGAATACTTATCCATTATTCCTAAATCTCTGTCTCCGATCTTTTAACCAATTCTCCATTCATGGTCTTTGACAGACATTCTTATGTAATTTTGTTGAATGCTCACTCACTACTAATTTAAATAATATCTGTAGATGCTTCTTTATTTACCACATTAATTACCTCAAAAAAACTCAACTTTGTTACACATGGTTTAGCCTCTACAATATCATGCTAGCTGTTATTGATTGGCACATACTTGATCAAGCGCCCAGTCACTTTGTCCCTAATAACAGATTCTAATAGATTCTAGTAACTTCCCTTGACATCAGACAAATTGGAGGACCATTCCTAATTGGGAGAATGTTGGAGATCATAACCGATGCATCAAACATACATTCCCTACTTCAATTAATACCTTGGGGTGAAAACCCATTAGGACCAGGATACTCGTCTACCACCTGTCTCATTAGCTTCTGCATTAACCTTTGTTGTAAATTCACATTGAATATAGTTAGTTTAACCTCCTGATTCGTTTTAGTTTCACATCTTTCTCAGCTGTCCAGTCCATTCAAAAATAATTGCAATGATAGAGAGAATTGAAAACCACGTTTGCTGATAGTTAGGTCATTCAGCAAATAACCCAATTGGGAACAGAAAGCATTGGGACTTTGACAAAAATGTGGCTTACAGGGTTCCATCCCCATCATTGACTATGAAAACTAATACAAAATATAAAGGAAGTCAAATGATCCATCATTTTGCTAATTACTATACCTTTTGATCTTTATATTAAGAAACCTCTTGTCGTTTAATCTATCTTGTCCTCCACTTTATCACAGACCTTGTTGATTGGCCTTCTTCCCTCCTACCATTTTTCCCTTGCTGAAGACCTATTACATTCTTATCTTCCCTCAGTTCCAATGAAAAGTCATCAATCAGAAATACCGGGCTGAATTTTCATCACTGGGGTGGAAAGCCAGACTCATCTCCATTGAAATGGCTTCCACATGTATCATTTTCACTTCAGTGAGGCTCAGGCTGGATCCAGTTGGGTCTGACAATTAAAGAAGCAGTCAGATATGGATGTACCTACGAATGTGGGAAAGTGTCAAGACAGACTGATTAGATGGCCTGTCTCGTTCGTTTGAACTTTTACCCAGTCGTATTCAAAGCTGATAGGGTCTCTGCCTGTTACCCCATCCAATTCCATGGCACTTCCACGCATTCCATGTCATCTTCTTGTAGCTACGCTCCCTCCATGTTGCAAGTACCATCTCCATAACCCCATTTAACTTTGGTCAAACCACATTTGGGATGCTGAAAGCAGTTTTGGGGCCCACATTTAAGAAAGGATATGCTGGCCTTGGAAGGGGTTGAGAGGAATTTTACAAGAATGATCCTTGGGATGAAGGGCTTGTCATTTGAGGATCAGTTGAGGACTTTGGGTCTGAGCTTAGAAGGTGAAGGGGAATCTCATCAAAATTTACAGAAAACCGAGAGGCCTGAATGGAGTGGACATGAATAAGATGTTTCCATGAATAGGAGAGACCAGAGCTTGAGGGCAGATCCTCAGAATAAATGGATGACACTTTAGAACTGAAAGAAAGAGGAATTTATTCAGCCTGAAGGTGTTGAATCTGTGGAACTCATTGCTGAAGAAGGCTGTGGAGGCCAAGTCACTGAGTGTATTAAGACAGAGATAGATAGGTTCTTGATGAGTAAGGGGATGAAGGGTTATGGGGAGAAGGCAGGAAATGGGGTTGAAAAACATATCCTGATCAAATGACAGAGTATACTCAATGGGCCAAACAGCCCAATTTTACTCCTACATCTTATTCTCTCCCCACGCATCCTCCAAGCATACTCACTAGTATGCACTATAGAACCAATTAACTTTATAACAAAACTGGCAAGTTGTCAAATATATGTAAAACATTCCCATTCAAAGATGTGCTTTGAAAGAAAAGCACATTGCAATCCAAGAAACCGTAAATGAACAGCTCCATTATATCGTCAATAACAGAAACTTTACATCACTTCACACCTCTTAATCTTGCTCAAATATAGATGCAGAACCTTGAAAGAAACAATTCAATGAAATAATAATGTGTTATAAGTTCACAAAGACATCAATCAAAGTAAACACTTTATTGCAGCCTGTTGATTGGAGCTCAGCCAAGTATTTTTAAATAAGGCCAGCTGGCGAAACAAATGTCATTTTCACAGATGGCCTAATTATGAATGCTTGGTTGAGCATCAGGATTCACTAATGGAATAACTCAGCAGGCCTGCTGCTTTCTCAGATGCAAGTGGAGTGCTGGCTTTGATTGTTTGACATTTTTGAAAGGTTATATTTTTCTTTGACCTATTTCATTTACTGTCTATATAGATATTTGGACAAGACCAAGAGGTGTGAAGTTAAATAGAATTTCAGTTTTGAATGTTATAATTGTGTTGCTTGATGACACTTTCATAGGTTTGTAAGGACAGTAGTTTTTTTCTATTCCATGCAGATTTTTAGAGGAGTGTTTTTTGCCAAGCATTTCATGACTTGCCTTTGTTATTACATGACTCATTGTTTCTCTTCTGCAGCATGGAGGAGATAGAGTGGACATGATAGCACATGAGTAAGACCTTCTAAACACATACTTCAAAAGGTTCACAAATCCAAACTATCAATCACAACTCCGCTGAGGGGCTGTGAACTTCATACTCTTCAGCAATAGGCTAAAGCCCAAGTATTTATTTAAATTTATTCACGGCGCATGGACATTGCTGGCCAGGTCAGCATTTATTGTTCATCCCAGTTGAGACTCAATCATATTGCTAGGTGTCTGGAGTCACATACAGGCCAGACTAGGTAAGGATGGCAGATTTCCTTCCCTAAAGGACATTACTGAACCAGATGGGTTATTCTGACAATTGGCAATGATTACATGATCATCATTAGAATCCTAATCCTATATTTTTAATTGAATTCAAATTCCACCATCTGCCATGGCAGGATTTGAATCTGCATCCCTCGGACATTACCTGGATCTCTGGATTAACAGTCTAGTGATAATACCACCAGGCCATCGCGTCCCCAATAAAGTAAAAGTGTTTGATATGCTGATCAGGTATTGGAGATGGTCAGGTCAGGGGGTTGGCTGTGGGCTTGCTATTCCACACTGGGAAAAACTGTCACCTCTGAGAATCCCAAATTTACATCCTGTCATCAGTTTTAAAGGTACCTGAAGTTGGCGAGACTCATCAAAAATCTGACCCAGTAAATCTGTTCCTCTCCACTGAAGCTGCCTGATTTCTAATTTCTGGCATTTTCTGTTTTTATTTCAGATTTCCATCATCTACAAGATTTTAGCTTTTATTCTATTTTGGTCAATTCTTGCCTCCTCCTTCCTGCCTTACCTAAATTTAAAACCTGAACAATGACTCAAATTATTGCTACTCAAACCTCATATCAAATAAAATCTGGTTATGGTCACTAAAAACTAAGCTTCCCTTACCATTAGATTATTGACTAATTTAGGCTAATTATTCATTACTAAATCTAATTTGGCACTGTGAAAGTTTTATCTTTATGGGGAGGTGATGGCCTAGTGGTATTATCGCTGGATTGTTAATCCAGAGACCCAGATAACGTTCTGGGGACCCACGTTTGAATCCTGCCACAGCAGATGGTGGAATTTGAATTCAATAAAATATCTGGAATTAAGAGTCTAATGATGACTGTGAATCCATTGTCAATTGTTGGGGAAAAACCCATCTGGTTCACTAATGCCCTTTAGGGAAGGACACTACCATCCTCACCTGGTCTGGCCTACATGTGAGTCCAGACCCACAGCAATGTGGTTGACACTGAACTGCCCTCTGGGCAATTAGGGATGGGCAATAAATGCTGCCTGGTCAGCAACACCCTCATCCTGTGAACAAATAATAAAAACAAATCTTCTAGTATACACACCGTAAATATTCTTTCCATCATATGTCATCGGCAATAGACAGCAGAAAACATCCCGACTGACATTTTCCCTGCCTTTCTTAGCACAGAGATGCTGTGGCCAATGCAGCTTTCTTGGTAGCAGCCAACTCATTTCTCTTGGCATTAAACCAGAGATCATCTTGTGGTGATTGGTTTCGTTTAGCATCATGTGATATGCTTGTCTCCTGAATCATTAGGAGGAGGCTGACGTTAAGAGATTTGCATTTTGTAAACTCTGGGAAGTGCCTAGTACCACAGATTAACAGGAACACCTTTCACAAAACGTAGCTTGATTTCTCAGTAATTTAACACATGTGACACATCACATTCAAACCACTACTATTACAGGAATTGTACTAGCGCCATTGCGCATTAATTTCCCACTATTTACTTAAAGGATATGTGCACAACCTTCATTACTCACCATTTTGTCTTGTACCAACTGCAGCAACTATTACTGGAACTGTCCACTGGTTGAGTATCCGCTTAATAATCGGAACATAATTATCTTTCACTTCTTGAAATGAGGTTTTGTCATTGACGGAGTATTTTAGGACAATGATGTCTGCCAGCCCAACCACGTTCCGTGATCTATACCAGTCATTGTCGAATAGTTCCTAGCAAAGAGATAATGCAAACTTTTAGTAAGTGACATTGAGAAATCAAAATGAAGCTGGAAATTTAAAATTGCTTCATGTATTTGTTTTATTCCAAAACATTTGCTCACTCAGCCACAGCATGTAGTGCAAATCAGATTTGCTAAATTATTTATGCACAAGAATAAGAAGGATTCTATCACCCCATCACGTCACCTTTGAAATCCTTTTTAGCAGCTGTCTGCATTACTCACTATACTCTTTCCTCAAAGTGGAGGTGCCAGGATTGGACTGGGGCGGACAAAGTCAGAAGTCACACGACACCAGGTTATAGTCTATTAGGTTTATTTGGAATCACACAAGATTTCGGAGCGCAGCTCCTTCATCAGGTGAAGAGCAACATACTGGCAATCATCTCATAAAACATTGAGGGGGAGGATCCCCAACTGCAAATTACAGGGCAACCTGAGCACTTTTGAATATATTAATTGTGTTACAGCTTCATGTAATCTTATTTAGTCAATAATAGATTAATTTTCATTGCAACTTAATATAGAAAAAGTACTATGGCAACACTCGGCCTCAAAATAGCGTCTGCAGCATATATGCACACTTTTAGGTGATTTGTCTCAACATATTTGAGAGAACATTAGCGCATTCGCAATTAATGGCCACTGGAGCTATGCAGACAAGACATTATGGTAGTAATCAGTGTACAATACTGATTTGACACAATCAATGCCATTTTCGAGCTCAATGATCAAGCTAATTGCTTCTCTAAACATTGAACTTTCAAAGAACATTTAGTAGCAAGAAGTTTCTTCACCAATACTATTTAAAGGGAACATCAAATGCACAGAAGTTAATTGTTGAATGATTTATTCTGGCTGCTGCATCGATTGTGTGCTTGTCATCTGATTTATTTAGTTGCTTATAGTTACAAAAATTTACAGGAGGTGGTATAGACGGTGCTGATTGACTTTATGCTGACTTCAAGTCTTCTGGTGAACACAGCATGACGTGAGATTTAACAGAGACCATACGAGATAGAACCAGCTGCTAGAAGAGGATGCTGGAAGGGGAGAGAGGGAAAACAGAATTTCAGGAGGAGGTTGTAGCCACCCAAGATACACAGGAATTTATTCTCCTCCTTGAATGTCAGTGAGGAACAATGTGTGGGATGTCTATGATTCAGTAAAGACATTGTCGTGAACACTGCCACTTGTTGCAGCCATAACTGAAACTTCCAGAGGATAGCAAGGTTCATGTTGCCAGTAGATGCTAAGATGACCACTGATGTTTCTCGTGTCTTCTAATATGTAGCTGGAGATATTTTAAAAATCTTGCTGTATGCATGCAATATTGTGTAAGGGATATCAAAGAGACTCTCTACCCAAAGTGAGCTAACTATATTTCATTGTCTCATATCAGAGTGTAGGGCAAAGTGAACGTACATTTGCCAGGAACAGAACAAAGTTGCTGGAAAAGCTCAGCAGGTCTGGCAGCATCTGTGAAGGAAAAAACAGAGTTAACGTTTCAGGTCCAGTGACCCTTCCTCAGAAGTTACATTTGCCAGGACTGCAAACGTTTGCATGATGGACTGTGCTACAAATGCACGCACAAAACGTGGGATCACCCCACATGCCAACTCTGTATCATACTGGAACCAAAAGGAATTCCACTATTTCAATACGGTAGCTCAGTGGTTAGCACTGTTGTCTCACAGTACCAGGTTCGATTTCACCCTCAGGTGACTGTCTGTGTGGAGTTTGCGCATTCTCCCTCTGTCTGCTTGGGTTTCCTCTGGGTGCTCTGGTTTCTTCCCACGGTCCAAAGATGTACAGGTTAGGTTGACTGACCATGTTAAATTGCCCTGTAGTGTCCAGGGATGTGCAGGCTGGGTGGATTAGCCATGGGAAATATGGGAATGGGGGTGGGGTCCTGGGGCTGGGTGGCTTGCTCTTCAGAGGGTAGGTGTAGACTCAAAGGGCTGAATGGTGTCTTTCTGCAATGTAAGGATTCTATGATTCAATGATCTGACACCTGCCTGGTGAGCAAGCACATGCAACAAATGATGCAAACCAACATCTAGCGTCCTAGCAGCAGAAAAGTGCCCTTGTGTGGCAGCCTGCTGTACCAGCTGTGTTGGCATTACCAAATCAACTAAAAAGGTGACTTCTGGATGATAAGGACTATCCCAATGACTTAAATATGCAACCATACTTGTGCAGTACGCATACAATGAAAATTGTGCTGCCACAAAAAATGTAACTGAGCAGATCATTGCCAGGAGATAGCAAGAACTGCAGATGCTGGAGTCAGGACTGATGAAGGGTGTAAACCCGAAACATCGACTTTCCTGTTTCTCTGATGCTGCCTTTCTTCAGAAGCAAGGTCTAGGCCCGAAACGTCAGCCTTCCTGCTCCTCTAATGCTGCATGGCCTGCTGTGTTCATCCAGCTCTACACCTTGTTGTTTCAGGTCGGGACCCTTCTTCAGAAATGGGGCCCGACCCGAAACGTCAGCTTTCCTGCTCCTCTGATGCTGCCTGGTTTGCTGTGTTCCTCCAGCTCCATATTGTGTTATCAATTTTGTCACCAGCTAGCTCTACTGTTGGCAGCTGAGGGACAGCAGCAGGTATATCAGAAGCAAGAGGATGATGATGTGGAGGAGTAGTGACAGTAGCTGGGTTGGGGACTGAGTGTAAGTTCAAGTGATTGTGCACATGCATCTCCATTATCACAACTTTGTTCCTATCCCTCTATTATCTGGCCAGGTTCCATCTCTTAGACATCTGAACAAGAAAAACAGAAGTATAAGGATGTGGCACTGGACCATAGAGAGTGAAGGATAATAGTAGTGTGAGAATTGCATTACACAGGAAAAGCAGCACAGTAGCAGGCCGTTTGGTTCAACCAGTCCATGCCAGCATTTACGCTCCACATGAGTTTGCCTTTAGCTTTCTTCATCTGTTATCATAATCCTTTTGTTCTCTTCTCCCACCTATAGTTGTCTAGCTTCTCCTTAAGTGCATCTACACTATTCGCTTCAATCACTCCCTCTGGCTGCAAGTTCCAAGTTTGTTCCACTCTTTGGATAAAGACGTTTCTTCAAAATTCCCTATTGGATTTCTTGGTTTCTCTCTTGTACTAAGTATACACTGTACAGCATGTCAATCAGAAGCGAAGGAGGGATAAGTTGGAATGGAAGAAGGATGTTAAGTACAAGAAGGCTGTCACTTTCAGTTTCAGCCCAGGCTTTAGCAATGGACATTCCAATAATGGCTAGCACAGTTTCCTCCATGAAGATCAGGACATGCAAATGAACCTGTTCCCCTCAGTTAACTCCTGGTGTCTATATTTGTGGGCATCTTGTCCTCTCTAAGAAAGAGGGAGGGCCAGACAGTTTGGTTTACCCTTTTTGATAATGCGGCTGCAATGCTTGAATAACTTTTTGTGTGTACAAGTGACATGTAGGTACGAGACTGGCAAAAGTACTAAGCACATGAGGATGCAGTAAAGCAAAAACATTACCAAGTATGAGATAACAAGGTGTGGAATTGGATGAACACAGCAGGCCAGGCAGCATCAGAGGAGCTGGAAAGCTGA
>NC_063334.1:81756734-81913632 GCF_021869965.1 Rhincodon typus
TCCACACCTTGTTATCTCAGACTCCAGCATTGGCAGTTCCTACTATCTCTGAGCGAGCATTACCAAGTATGAGCTTTGATTGTTGATAGATGATGATGGGGGTGTGAGAAATTAAGCAGTATCTGGGGTAGTGGTGCAGTTGATAGGAAATGGAATTTGAAGATGTATTACTAATCTTAATTACTTGCGCGAGGTCACTGAAATTCTCATGGCACTGCATCCAGGCCCTCAGTATGTAACTCTGTCATTGACTTCCACAGCTATTTGCTCTCACTGTATTTGTCTGGAAGGTTTCCTGACCCTCTGTGGTTACACTCTTCTTGAGTCTCTGCTACTAACGTCTTCAAGGCTGCATCCAAAAACTTTGGGGGCTGCTCTCTCCCATGTTCCCCCCTCTTCGAAGTTTCCTAGGCCAGATTCAATCCCTGTATGACAAATGCAGCTTGAACCCGGACCTTCTGCTTTGAATTAATCATAAATCACAATGTCTGCACCCATTTTCAGCTATCAAATTAAGACCCTACGAAGTGGCAGACCTGGGTCTTAAAGGAAGTACAAGTAGTTAAATGATTGGAATACAATTTTTGTTGGCCCTACATTTGTATATTTTTAAGTTAAGTTCATTAACAATAATTGACACAAATCTACAAAGTAACAGAATGATAGAAGCAGTGGGGCTGTGACATCTCTGGAGATTTCACAATCTAGACTCTTTGTAATCTTCATAGGAAGCTTATTTTCTGCTGATACCAGCACAACAATATTTTCTAATTTCATTTCAACATGAATAAAATTGATTATATGTTGGAATTCTCTGTTCACTGAAAGTAAAATATGAATGAATCCTTATGCAGTAGGAATAATTCTTTGTGGGCAGGAATAATGATTTTTTAAAGGATTACAATATTTCACAAGCATTGAAAACGTGACTCAATATAATTCTCAATTAAATTAATTACAATGCTACATATTTTAAAACACCACAGGAAGCAATGAATATCACGGTATATGAAATTAAAACTCAGCTTCAACCAGTCCCAAAATCTTGTCCTTGTGGATATTCAGGCAAAAGAAATACAAACTAAGCATCATCTTAGATCATGTTTTTTGTTGCAGGTCAAAGCTTTTTATGTAGACGTTCAAAGCAAATGCAACATCTTTAGATGGCTGGAATTCACTGACTTTTGTGCCCAATGAGTACCCATGGAAAAGTTTATTCAAAATTGCACACAAACACATTCAGCTATACATGATTCTGAAAAGGAGCTTATTCCTTTGGCATCTAAAAGAATGATGGACACACCTTTGATCTCAGCGTTCACGGAAAAAAATAATTGTGACTGCCAGCAAACAGCAGGAATATCTCTACCTATCTTCAAAGTACTGTCATGTAGTATTTTATGTCTATCTAAGAGGGTAGATGGGACCTTGATACAACATTTCATTTAAAGTCAATATGACGAACAGTCCAGATCTCTGTATGTAATTGGTAAAGTGGGATGTTAACTCAGGGTTATGTAACTCACAGGCTCATTTTACCAAATGAGCCACAGCTTACTTTAACGCTCAAGGAGTGAAGGCTCTTATGGAACATTGGTAGTGTTCCTTCCTCTGGACCAGAAGATCTGGATTTAAATTACACCTGCCTTAAAGTGTGTCATAACACATCACAGGTTGATTGAAAATATCTACTAGGCACAACCTTCATTCATTTTGTAAAACAAACAGAATTTCCCACTTAGGTGTGAGATGTCTCAAAATCATCTGTGAACATTAATCCATAGCAGTATCTGAGTAAAAGGCAATTATCAATATCACAAGAGTTTGTGATACCAAAAATAGAAATGTAGCATAAACATGTAATATTCACTGGTGAACTTCTGAACTCAGTTAATGAATTCTTAATGCAAGGTTTGTTCAAAGCAATTCATTTCAGAAAATAAATTATATATTTAGGACTAGTATCTCACTTTAATTTGTCAAACCAATTTCAATAAGAAAATGTGGAAATAAAATTATACTTTCTACTGAATAAAGAACAAAAATACACATTAAGAAACAATCATGATTCTCATTTCAATAACTTCTACCATTGCCACCTGGCCTTTCCTGCTTTACTCCAAGTGACAACTACATCAATAATAAGATGCACTTATACAGTTCTTTTAACACAGTAAAATAGGGACTCCAAGATCCCCCAAGACCATTATCAATATAACTTTGAAATCAAAAGCAATAAAACAACATCACGGCAGGTGAACAAAAGCTTGGTTAAAGAAGTAGGTTTGATAGAGTACCTTAAAGAAAGAAAGGGAGGAACTGAGATTCAGAGGTATGGGGCAGGAATTACAGAGCCTGGGAGCTGATCAGCTGAAGACTACCAATGGTGAGAGTGACTAAAGCAGGAAATACTCAAGGGGTCAGAATTAGAGTAGCACAGAGTTTTCAGAGTGTTATAGGGCTGAGGGGTTTCAGAAATTAAAAACAAAACCACAGAGGGATTTGCAAACAAGGATGAGAAGCCAAAGTGTTACTGAACCAAGAACGACACAAACACAGCATCAACAGCTCACAATCGTCCTAAGCATTCTTAACACACTGTTGCAAAATTTAGGATAAATACATTGATCCTGCCCACATGCCAAATGTGAAAAACTCTTAAGAAGAATGCAAGTCAGACAATTCGTTCTCTATTATTGTGGACATTCCTTTATTCCTTGAGCACAGGTTCCTAATAGAAACTCAAGATTTCAGAGTTTGTTTGAATTATTTCAGTAACTTCAGATCCTTACTGTCTATTTTTCCTGCTGGACCTTTCCAACACATTCTACTTCATTCCTTTCCATTCTGGAATCATGTTTGCCTCTATTACCATTACCACTCCCTTTGCCTTTACATCTGCTCCTTCTTCTCTTTTTTCAACTGCATGGAAACCATTATTTTCCATTTCCCTTCAGTTATAAACAGTCACACTGGATTTGAAACATTTACCGTTTTTCTCTCTCCACAAATTGTGCCTGGCTTGCTGAATTTCTCCATCATTCTGTATTTATTTCAGAACTCCAGCATCCTTTGCTGTCATTAGAATTTTGACATGTAAAGCCAACTGAGGACACCTTTTAAAATGGTGGTCTAATTTCTATTTTTGACTATTTTTGTGCTGAGTTATAGAGTCATAGAGATATACAGCATAGAAACAGACCCTTCGGTCCACCTCATCCATGCTAACCAGATGTCCTATCTAAATCTACTCCCATTTGCCAGCATTTGGCCCATATCCCTCGGAACTTTCCGATTCATATACCCATCCAGATGCCTTTTAAATGTCGTAATTGTACCAGCCTCTACCATTTCCTCTAGCAACTCATTCCATACAATCACCACCCTCTGAGTGAAAAAGTAGCCCCTTAGGTCCCTTTTATATCTTTCCCTCTCACCTTAAATCTATACCCTCTAGTTCTGGACTCCCCAACCCTGGGGAAAAGGCCCTGCCTGTTTACCCTATCCATGCCCCTTATCATTTTATAAACCCTCAACCTCCAACACTCCAAGGAAAATTGCCCCAGCCTATTCAGCCTCTCCCTATAAATCAAACCCTCCAACTCTGGCAATATCCTCGTAAAACATTTCTGAACCCTTTCTAGTTTCACAACATCCTCCCTATAGGAGGGAGACCAGAATTGTATGCAATACTCCAAAAGTGGCCAAACCAATGTCCCATACATCTGCAATATGACCTCCAAACTCCTATATTCGATGCAGTGACTAATAAAGGCAAGCATACCAAACACCTTCTTCACTATCCTATCTACCTCTGGCTCTACTTTCTAGGAGCTATGAACCTGCACTCCAAGGTCTCTTTGTTCAGCAATACACCCCAGGACCCTACCACTAAGTGTACACATCCTGCCCTGATTTGCCTTTCCAATGTGCAGCATATCACGTTTATCTAAATTAAACTCCATCTGCCTTCCTTGGCCCATTGGCCCATCTGATCAAGATCACATTGTTCACTGAGGTAACCTTCTTCGCTGTCCATTGCAACTCCACTTTTAGTGTCATCTGCAAACTTACTAACTATACCTCCTATGCTCATATCCAAATTATTTATACAACTGACAAAAAGCAGTGGACCCAGCACCAATCCTTGTGGCACAGTACTAGTCACAGGCCTCCAGTCTGAAAAGCAACCCTCCAGCACCACCCCCTGTCTTCTACCTTTGAGCCAGTTCTGTATCCAAATGGCTAGTTCTCCCTGTTTTCCATGTGATCTAACCTTCGTAACCAATCTACCATGAGGAACCTCGTCGAATGACTTATTGAAGTCCATATAGATCACGTCCACCACTCTGCCCTCATCAATCCTCTTTGTTAGTTCTTCAAAAAACTCAATCAAGTTAGTGCAACGCAAATTCCCACACACAACGCCATGTTGACTATCCCTAATCAGTCTTTGCCTTTCCAAATACACTTAAATTCTGTCCCTAGGATTCCCTCCAATAACTTGCCCACTACCAATGTCAGGCTCACCGATCTATGGTTCTCTGGCTTTTCCTTACCACCTTTCTTAAATAGTGGCACAACGTTAGCCAACCTCCAGTCTTCCGGCACCTCACCTGTGGCTGTCGATACAAATATCTCAGCAAGGGGCCCAGCAATTTCATCCCTCACTTCCCGCAGAGTTGTGACATACACTGATCAGGTCCTGGAGATGTATCTACCTTTATGCATTTTAAGACATCCAACAACTCCTCCTCTGTAATATGGACATTTTTGAAGATGTCGCTATTTATTTCCCCATGTTCTGTATCTACCATAACCTTCTCCACAGTAAACACTTGTGAAAAATACTCATTTAGTATCTCAATCATCTCCTGCAATTCCACACGTAGGCAACCCTGCATTTATTTAAGGGGCCCTATTCTCGCCTAGTTACCTTTTGTCCTTAATGTATTTGTAGAATCCCTTTGTATTCTCCTTAAACCTATTTGCCAAAACTATTTCATGTCCCCTTTTTGCCCTCCTGATTTCCCTCAAGTATAATCCTACTGCCTGCGGTCTATACTTGACATATGCTTCCTTCTTTCTCTTGACCAAAACCTCAATTTCTCTAGACATCCGGCATACCCTACACCTACCAGTCTTGCCCATCACCCTCACAGGAACATATTGTCTCTGGACTCTCGTTATCTCATGTTTTAATTCTTCCCATTTTCCAGGCATCCCATTTGCAAACATCCGTCCAAATCAATGTTTGAAAGTTCTTGCCTAATACCATGAAAATTGGCCTTCCTCCGATTTAGAACTTTAACTTTTAGATCTGATCTACCTTTTGCTATCACTGTTTTAAAACGAATTGGCTTATGGTCACTTGCCCTGAGGTGCTCCCCCACTGACACCTCAGTCACCTGCTCTGCCTTATTTCCCAAGAGTAGGTCAGGTGTTGCACCTTCTCTAGTGGGCACATCCACATACTGTATCAGAAAATTTCTTTGTGCACATTTAACAAACTTGTCCCCATCCAAGGCAGTCCCAGTCTATGTTTCAAAAATTAAACTCCCCTACCATAACCACCCCATTATTTTCACAGATAACTGAGACCTCCTTACAAACTTGTTTCTCAATTCGCCGTTGACTATTGGCGGGGTCTATAGTACAATACCAATAAGATGCCCATCTCTTTCTCATTCCTCAGTTCCACCCAAATTAACTTCCCTGGACATATTCCCAGGAATATCCTCCCTAAATACAGCAGTAATGTTATCCTTAATCAAAAACACCACTCCCCCTCCGCTCTTGCTCCCCTTTCTATCCTTCCTATAGCACCTATACCCAGAACATTAAGCTGCCAGTCCTGTCCATCCCTGAGCCACGTCTCTATAATTGCTACGATATCCCAGTCCCATGTTCCCAACCATGCCCTCAGTTCATCTGCCTTACCTGTTAGGTCTCTTGCATTGAAATAAATGCAGTTTAATTTATCAGTCCTACCTCATTCTCTGCTTTATTCCAGCCTGCCCTGACTGTTTATCTTACTGTGTTTCCCAACTTTATCAGTCTCGCACTGCTCTCTCTCCCCACTATCTCCCTGGATCCCATCCCCCCTTCTTAGTTAAAATCCTCCCAAGCAACTCTAGCAAATCTCTCCCCCAGTATATTAGTCACCTTCCAATTCAAGTACAATCTGACCTTCTTATACATGTCATTTCTATCCCATAAGACGTTCCAATGATACAAAAAATGTGAATCATTCTCCCCTGCACCAGCTCCTCAGCTACACATTCATCTGCTCTATCCTCCTATTCCTACCCTCACTAGCTTGTGGCACCAGGAGTAATCCAGGTATTAATACCCTCGAGGACCTCCTTTTTAAATTCCCGCCTGATTTCCTATATTCTCTCCTCAGAATCTCGTCCTTACCTCTTCCTATGTCATTAGTTCCAATGTGTACAACAACCTTCTGCTGGTCTCTCTCCACTTTGAGAATATTTTGCATCCCCTCCGAGGTATCTTTGATCCTGGCACCAGGGAGGGAACACACCATTCTGATGTCTCACTGTGGTTGCAGAAACTTCTGTCTGTGCCTCCGACTGGAGAGCCCCCTATTACAATCGATCGCTCGGAGCCCGCCCTAACCTTCATTGTATTAGAGCCAGTCTCGGTACCCCACTATCGGTTGATTCACTTCCCAACATGTGGTCACTGCCTTTGTCGACCTTCCTCCTTTTTTTAAAAGTGCCATTGCTTTGTTCTTGTATTGTTCCCCAAAGTTCCAATACATTGCAACAGCTCATAAAACAGTAGTTACTGCTCTTAGAACTCAAGGAAATCAGCTCCAACACTGAAAATATCTCAAAAAAGGTGCAGCTCTAATAGCCACAACTTTTTTCCTGTCCTCAATTTTGGATTACCCTGAGTTATAAAAATGTAAGGAGACAGCCTACAGAATTATGCCCTTGCCAGCTCCAAAATGAGGATGGGCAGTTTAAACTCCCATCCCTACAATTTTAGTTCAGTCTCTAAGCAAACGTGATAAACTGTCTGTCATGGGTGGCATGAATGACAGGGAAAACCTCAGTCTCAACAGAGGATCCAAAAACAAAATGTTGCCTGATCTTAGAATTCTGTAATAGACAAGCTTTGAAATAGGAAAATAAAGAGGTTTTTTTTGTTGAGTTTACATGCTTAGATGCTGTTTTGTAAGTTAAGTGTGTGTTTTACTGTAGTTATTCATCACAGAGCCCTGTCCTGCAAAGGTACATTGACCATAACATCAATCAGCATTGTATAAGTGATGAGACACTTTTGACTGCTTTTCTCATTGGCAAAAGTGTTCCCATGCATTCATAGGTGATGATAAAACTGCTTGGGATCTTACATGATCTAAAGTGACATAAATGCCCATGACTTTTCAAATTAAAAAACAGCCTTCAGCATCCTTTACTTAGAGGGAAAAGAAAGCTCCCAAATTTTCCTGAACTACTTTGATTGACATCTGGTGTTGTTTAGTCTGAGAGGTTTTTCAGTCTCAATACATCCCACTGTTTATATTATGCAAGGTTTGTTATTTCAGCTGATTGTGTTAGGAATACTTGGATGATATGATTTGATTTATTTATTGTCACGTGTATCTTATTACAACATTCAATGAAAAGTCTTGTATAGTGTCACCATTCTTCGACGCCATCTTAAAACACAGAAAAATAAACCAAAACATAGAACATAAAGACAGAAAAATGAAGAAATAAAGAAAGTATGCAACTTTACAGTTCTCCTTGTTAAGTGCTCTGTCATGCGTCATGGGCCTGGTGGGCATGCACGGGCCCCCTTTGCCACGCCAAAGGGTTCAAAATCACTTATTTCAGCAGGGGTCTGCGTCCACATTTTGATTAACAGTTTTAAGAAATTATTAAATGACTATGTCTTTTATTTGGTTGAATAAATAAATGTTTGCTTCTTTTTGAAACAGATTTCAAATTGAGGGATGTACTTTTTTGAACAGAATTCGTGAATGAGTTTTTTTCAGGAGGAAGTGTGTTTAAGTGAGTGCCCTGTTAGATTGTTTAAAAAGGAAATGAAACAATATTAATGACATCCCTCCTGAGGTCCTCTTATAACATAAGCTGATTGAGTGGCTATGGAAGGCATAGGAGGGAGGCATGGGTGGAATGAGGGAGTTTGGAAGGGCATGAGGAATATGAGTGGGCGTTGGAACAGATGAGAGGATATGAAGGGTCGTGGTGGTGGCATGGGTGTACAAGGTTGCATGTGGAAAATGAGGTAGTATTGAGGGTATGAGGAGGCATGGGTGAAAATGAGGGATTATAGTGGGGGCATGTGGGGTGGAGAAGTGAGGATTTGAAGGCCTGACTATCATCATTTGAACCTGACCAGGTTTTCCAGCCTTCCAGCCTTGCCATCCACTTGACTCCCATGCAAGCTGAGCCTGCATTGGAGGCAGAAGGCTAGGCCCCATCCCGATTCTGCCTCCTGGAAAATTACCAACTCAATTCTCTTCCATGAAAATTCAGCTTATTTCTGACCGCAGATGCCATGAGATTGTAAATGGAAACATACTGTCATACTGCTTTCTGTGATTCCAGTTCACTAAATACTGTGTTGGTTTGGGTTTAGGATGTTGGTAGCAAAGGACAGAAGGCAATCTAAAGAAATAATTATTAACTGAGGGAGATCCAAATAAATCTGAGCTGGATAGACTGGAACAAAGGGAAAAACCTGCAAAACAATGGCCTACTTTCAAAAAATAAATATTTTGGGTACAGTCAAGGTATATTCACTCAAAATGGAAAGGTACACCAAACAAATTCAAAACTCCCTGGTTAAAAATTCAAATAGAAAATAAGATAAAGAAGAAACAGTGTGCTTATGACAAGTGTCAAGCAGAAAATACAATGGAGAACCAAGAGGAACATAGAAAACGTCCAGCGGGAACGTTAAAAAAAAGCATATTAAAGAAGCAAAGAGGGACCATTAGAAATGATAGCGAGAATTCCTAAGACTTCTATAGGTATTTAAATAGTGAAGGGGTTGCAAAAGGAGGAGTAGGGCTGATTAGGGACCAAAATGGGAATTTACATATGGAGGCATACTGCATGGCTAAGGTATCAGATACTTTGCATGTGTGTTCACCAAGGATGTGGTTGCTACATAAGCCATAGTGACAGAGGAAAGTCAGTCACTAAAAGGATTCAAAATTGAGTGGAGGAAGTGTTGGATAAAATGGCAGTACTTAAAAGTTGACAAGGCATTCAAGTACAATTTTCTAAAGAAGGGTCACTAGACCTGAAATGTTAACTTTGCTTTCTCTCTCCACAGATGCTGCTAAACCTGCTGAGTATTCCCATGATTTTCTGTTTTTATTACTGAGGCCAATGTAATGCATATAAAGATACTGAAGGAAGTGAGAGTGGAAATTTAGGGGCCCCTGGCCACAATCTTCCCTGGACTTGGGACATGCCAGAGGAGAATTGCAAATATTACATTCTGGTTCAAAAAAGATTTTCAAGATAATCCAGCAATCAGTGACCAGTCAGTTTAACTTCTGTAGGGGAAAGCTTCTGGAAATAATTATTTGGCATATAGTTAGTAGTCACATGGCAAGTGATGGATGAGTTAGGAAGAGCCAGCATAGATTTCTACTAACTTGCTGGATTTTTTTTGAACAGGCAATAGGAAGGGTCAATGAGGATAATATTGTTGATGTGCTGTACAGGCATTCAATACAGTGCCACACATCAGACTGGTGAAACATGTCATAACAATTTAGAACAGTTATAACTCATGGAACAACAGAGGCCGTAGCGAAGTGGGTGCAAAATTAGTGGAACAATAGGAAACAAAGAGTAATAGTAAATGGATATTTTGGGCTGGAGGAAGGTTTGTTGTGAAGTTCCTCAGAGGTTGGAATTGGCTGCCTTGCTTTTCCTGGTACATAATAATAACTTAGATCTTGCTAAACAGGAGGCAAGTTTGTAAATGATACAAAGTCACATGGCATTGTATACAATGAGGAGGAAAGTGTAGAATGCCAACATGGATATGGAGAAGTATTTGGAATGGGCAAATAAGCGGCAGATGCAGTTCAATTGTCAAAGAGTGAGGTAATGCATTTTGCATTACATGGACAGACAACATAAAATAGGGGTTACAATTTTTCAGCGTTGCAGAAGCAAAGACTTTTAGAGGTGTATATGTGCACAGATCATTGGTGGCAGCTAGACAGATGGAAGAGCAGTTAGTAAAGTAACAGTATCCTGGGCTTTACCAGTATGGGCATAGAGTACAACAGCAAGGAGGTGACGCTGAACAAATTCAAGGCACTTACTAGACCTCTGCTGACGTATTTTGTACAGTCTGGGTGTCGCGCTGTGGGAAGGATGTGAATGTTTTGGAGAGCATGCAAAGAGGTTTACAAGAATGGTAATGTGGTCTACTGCATCCGCTGCTCCCGATGTGGCCTCCTCTACATCAGCGAGACAAAGTGGAGGCTCGGAGACCGCTTTGTGGAGCACCTGCGCTCTGTTCGTGACAAATGACGCCTTCCAGTTGCCAACCACTTCAACTCCCCCTCCCCCTCCCTGGACAACGTGTCCATCCTGGGCCTCTTCCAGTGTCACAATGACACCACCCGGAAACTGGAGGAGCAGCACCTCATATTCCCCCTTGGAACTCTACAACCCAATGGTCTCAATGTGGACTTTACTAGTTTCAAAATCTCCCCACCCCCGGCCCCATCCCCTGACCAACCCCCCACCCCCACCCCCGCCCCCATCCCCGCCTCCTTGACCTGTCTGTCTTCTCTCCCAACTATCCGCTCCTCCCACCTCACTGACCAATCCCCACCACTGCCTACCTGCACTCACCTATCACCATCCCACCTACCTTTCCCAGCCCCACCCCTCCTCTCTCTATTTATTTCAGAGTTCCATCCCCCCTCCCCCATTTCTGAAGAAGGGTGCTGACCCGAAACATCAGCTTTCCTGTTCCTTTGAAGCTGCCTGGCCTGCTGTGTTCCTCCAGCTCCACACTGTGTTATCTCTGACTCCAGCATCGGCAGTTCCTACTATCTCCTTTTATTCATGTTAATTTTTGTGTCCTGTATAGGACAGCATATAACAATGCTTACATACCATCACATGCTCAGTTCTTGACAATATGTCATATACAACTATCTGCCACCTCAAATTTCATTTATATTCTTTTAGATATTAATCATTTATTTGTGTTGCTTCCACTGAGGTAGAGTTTATCCCATTTTGCTTGTGTCATACTCCAGCTGTTGCCAAGGAAGGTCTTGTCATCAGAATTCTGTGCTGCTCATCTCCCTGAGTGCGCACTTACCAGAGCTTATGTCTACCTGCATGACAAGCTGACGATTCTTAATCATACGTTACAAAAGTAGCATTCCATTCATGTACTGCTTTTAACACCTATATTCATCCTTTCAGGGGTGGGGATGAGATGGGAGGGTAGGCTTGAATATTGCTAGTCCCAGCTATGTTGTTGCTAACAGAATAACATACTCACACAATGACTGTCATTGAAATGATCCTGCAGTTTGTTACGTGAAACTCACACTTCATTAAAACAAACTAATAATAGGTGCCTGTAGCAATTCCCAAAACAGTACTGTACATTCTGATTGACTTACTTCTCGTCACTCCCAAGACAAGTGATCTGGATATTTAGTAGCAATGTCTGCATTGAAACAGGGAAAGCACTATTCCCCCATTTCAATATACGGACAGAGTTATATGCTCGGAAGGGCTGTATTATTTCATTAACCTTTTATAAGTGTATAATTCAGGCCTTTTTTTTTCAAATTTTAAAATAATTCTAGTTAATTTGAAAATACCTTAGCAGCATTTTTAATCTCTCAGAGCTAATTTCTGAAAGATTTTCCTTTAAAATAAGTGTCAGGAATTGAAATCCAATTAAAGTGCAGATGTATATTCTGGCAAAATATTATTATATTGGTAACTGATCTCTACTGCTATTATTCAGGTAATTTAGAACCTTAAGCCCAGTTATGAAACCTATCCTCACACTTATGATGGATTTCATTTCCCAATGGTATACCCCCTTCACTGTTGGTTGGCTCAATTAGCTGGTGAGTAATGCCAACAGCATGGGTTCAGTTCCCACACTGGCTGGGATTATCATGAAGGATTCTTCTTCTCAACCTCTCTCCTTGCCTGGGGCATGATGAACCTCAAATTAAACCAGAGTTGTCCCTCTCCAATGAGAGAGTGGGATTATGGTGACTTTACCTTTACAAGCATTTAGAGTCATAGAGTCATAGAGTAATACAGCATGGAAACAGGCCCTCCAGCCCAATCTGGTCCTTGCTGACCATGGTGCCTACTCAGCTAGTTCCAATTGTTTGCATTTGGTCCGTATCTCTCTAAACCCCTCCCATCCATGTACCTATCCCAATGTTTTTAAATGTTGCTATTGTACCTGCCTCAACCACTTTCTCTGGCAGCCCATTCCATATATGCACCATTCTCTGTGTGAAGGAGTTGCCCCTCAGGTCCTTCTTACATCTTTCCCCTCTTGCCTTAAGCCCATGCCCTCTAGTTTGCAATTCCCCATCCCTGAGAAAAAAACTGGATGCATTCATCCTATCTATGCCCCTCATGATTTTATACACCTTAATAAGGTCCACCCTCATTCTCCTGAGTTCCAAGGAATGAAGTCCTATCCTGGCCAACCTCTCCATATAACTCAGGCCTACCAGTCCTGACAACATCCTGTAAATTTTCTTTGAAAACTTTCCAGTTTAACTATGTCTTTCCTATAACAGAGTGACCAAAACTATACACAATACTCCAAGTGCAGCCTCACCAATGACTTATACAACTGTAACATAACTTACCAACACCTATACTCAATGCCTCAACCGATGAAGGCCAGCATGCTAAATGCCTTCTTCACCACCCTGTCCACCTGTGACACCATTTTCAACAAACTATTTACTTGTGCTCCTAGGTCCCTCTGTTCCACAAAACTCCTCAGGATCTTACCAAATACTGTATAGAACTTTTAGAACCTTAAGCCCAGTTCCAAAAGTAGCATTCCATTCATGTACTGCTTTTAACATCTATACGGTCGTTATAGGGGTGGGGCAAAAGTTCCAAAGTGCGACACCTCACACTTATCTGTATTGAATTACATTTGCCAATCCTCAGCCCACTTCCCCATTTGATCAAAATCCCTCTGTAATTTTTGATAACCTTCCTTGCTATCACAAGGATTGCAGTCTAAATTGGCACTTCCTGAGGTCAATTAAAGAATAACTACTGTGGAAATGTTCTGTAGCCTTTCATAAATTCAGTGGTAAGACCTTCAGGAGTCACCGGAACAATAAGCAATTCTTTCCTTTTTTTTCCTGAAAGCTCAAAAGTGGTCATTATTATTTGTTTCGGGGTTAAAGTATGCCTCTTGAGATGTTTTGGCCGTGTGTTGAACATTAGATCTATGTGCAAATAGACAATATGTAACACGGACAAATTAAGCGAATAAACGTCTCAATTTTAAGACAAATGGGGGAAAATCACTGTTCCGCATAACAAGCTTCTGATAAAATCGCACCATTTGAAATTGCAAACTTCACTTCAAACATCAGACGGTCTACTGGATTAGCCAAAGCAAAAACGGCGCACCACTGACATGAGGGGACAAGTGATCAGATAGGGGTGGGTTGCACCAACATTACAGAGCGCTCGTACATTTCAGGTGACCTTAAGCGGCGAGCCCCATCTTATAAGTCCCATTGTAACTTTTTTATCTCCTTACCCAACTGGGACAGTCGTGAATCAGCACTCCGACTCTGCCGAATACATAAGCCTGGTACTCGACAAAGGCAGGAAATGTGATGTGGGTGGCAAAGCTGAGCAAGCGTCTCTCTTCAACGTGCCGGATAATGGCATGTCTGCCGAAATAGGTGGTGATCAGATCCGGCTGCTGCAGGCTGTCCTCAAATCCTGCTTTCTCATTGCCCAGAGCCACGATCCGAACCGACCTAAACAACAAGTTACACACAGGGGCACTCAGTCAAAGGAGACTAGCATCAGCCGTGCAAATACAGGCGTGCGGCTTTGTGAGAACAAGCTATCCAGGCTGACTTTAACACGGAATACAGTAATGAACTCAATTTAAAAAAAAACAACTGCAAACGACTTTTACCGAACCGGTATGTGCAACTTACATGATCAATGCTGGCTCGACAGCTTAACACAAACGCCGAGCCAATGCTGCGGTCTATTCATAGTTATATCGGTGCGAGTAACAAAGAAACTCGAAGTGAGCTGAAGCTGGCTCTTTGGCCTGAGTTGACCGCACAGAATGCAGCAATATCCAGCGAGACGAGGCGGTGAACTTTACTCTCGCCGTCCCTTTCCCCGTGGGCTCGTCCTTAGCCCACAGCAGATCAGCGGAGACTGCAAAAGGCGGCTCTGGCACAGGCAGCCAGCACTGTGGACGACAGGACAGTTTTTTTTTCCCAATACACCCGCAAAACCCGGTCCAGTCACAGCATCCTGACGTCAGTGAAGCAAAGGAATTAGATTTAAATCCGTTCACAAATCACTGATGCCGCCACACGCGGGATTTATCCCCCGACTTTATTTCAAACGAGGAAAATCACAGTGATGTTAAGGATAAGGAGAGACAGAGACAGCGGTTTCTTAGGCAGCGGAGCATTGGGAACGGGAAATCAAATAACACCGTGCGTGGATCAATATCTCCTGTGTGTCCTCTAACGTGTGAGAAGGACAGCTTGCGGCTGGTAGTTCATATCGTAGTTAGCACTGGTGACCTAAATGTCTAACAGCAGCAGCAATCGGCACAAACACAGATTGTTTCAGATAGTTGTTTTTTTTTCTCTAAACTTTATTTTCTCAAAGTAGTCATTTAACCACAGGTACAGGCCTTAATACTGTCCACCAACATAATTTGGATAGATTACCAGTGAACCTGCCAAACAGTGTAATACATCAACCATGGGATAGCTATCATTCTATAAATAGTCTGGGAAAGTGGGGGCTCAGCAGTTTAATAACTGCAAGCATTACATATATCCACGTCCTCTGACACTGTATAAATTTCAATTATTTCTGCTTCAGAAGTAACAATACCCATAGCCAAGCAATGCTCAGCACAGCTACATCACTGGCATCTACCCAGCAATGTGGAAAATAACCCTGGTATGCTCTATCCACACAATTCAGGACAAATCAACACAGCCAATCATTGCCCCATCAGTCCAATCTGAATCATCAGCCAAGTGCTGAAATGTATCATTAACCGTGCTGTCAAATGGCACTGACACAGCAATGACCTACTCACTGACACTCAATTCAGGTTCTGCCAGGCCCACTCAACTCCTGACCCCATGACATCCTTAGTCTGAACATGGACAAAAGGGCTGAAATTCTGAGAGGAGGTGAGACTGCCTACTTTTTATATAAAAACTGCATTTGACTGGGTATGACATCAAGGAACACTCGCAAAACTGCAAACAGTGGGAATCAGAAGAACACTAATTGGAGTCATTCTTAGTACAAAGGAAAGGGACTGTGGACGTTGGAGGTCAATCAGCTCAGTCCTCAAATATCAATGCACGAGTTCCCCAGGATCGTCTCCTATACCCAACCATGTTTACATCATATATAAATGACCTTCTGTCAATCTTAAGGTCAGAAGTGTTGACATTCACAGATGATTGCACAATGTTCAGTAGCATTTCCAGCTCCTCAAATACTGAAGAGATCTGTGACCTTATTAAGCAAGACCTGGACAACATTAAGTTTTGGACTGACAAGTGGCATGTAAAAGTCATGTCATACAATTGTGAAGGAGGCTTACAGTATATTAATATTGTTTTAGATTTAGATTTGGATTTAGATTTTATTGATGTGTACTCGAGTGCAGTGAAAAGTGTAGAAAGTCGTCATTCTCCAGCTCCATCTAAATATACGAAAGACAGGATTAAAAACAGACACAGAAATACAAGAAAGAGCCAAAAGAACAGAAAATGTCCAGAAGAATAACATGTAACTTTGAGATTGATTTGTATTTCTGTCTTGTATATGTTTAGATGAGTGAAGACATAGTTTTAGTTTCACTTTGAGAGTTTTAGTGCCAGGAAATTTTGTGTTTGTTTATATTTTTGTTTTAAGTGATGGTTACAGCCTTGGACTAGAGCAGGAGGTGATCAGTTCAGAGCACTCAAATAAATGATAGAAGAGACAAAGAAAAACCATTGTTGCCTTGTGACGTGAGCTCAGTAAAACAGAAAGTTACAACAATCTAGAAGAAGTCAGGCAGTGTTCATGCAAAGGTAAAAGGTCTGCAACAGCAGGGTTAACAATCTCCAAAATATTCAGAACAAGAATGGGCAGAAGTCCCAGTTGTTAAGGAGAAAGGCTCAAGCTGTTAAAGACATGAGTTTATGGAACAAATTTTCAGTAATAAGAGTTGAGGTAACAATTTTTTAAGGGCCTCAAGATCAGACATTAACCAAAGAAAACGTAATTGAGTGAATGCAGAAATTTACTGAAAATAAACTGATTATTCTGCAAGTACAACTAAAGTGGAGTGGGGAGATCCTCCGCTGAGGTCTGGGTGTCTGTAAGGTTGTTGATGAAAAGAGTTGAATCTTTCTTTTTGATATTTGTAATGAGACCATTTCAAATAGTTCTTATACAGTGTAACATGGTTCATCTTTTTCTTTTGTATAATAAAACTTCAAGTTATTTTCTTAAAAGTATCTTTTGAATATGTTCAATAACTGATTTCCATAGTAAAGAAAAAGAAGAACAAAATTCATGAGTGATTAAGCCAGATGTCACTCGGTGATTTCACTTGTCCAGTATTCCAATCAGCTGGGATCTTAAAAAAGTGGGGGCCTTTGCAGGATCAAAATTCATGGAATTTAAGAGCAATCTGTGTATCTTAAACATACAAGTATGTGAAGATACTGAGCATAACAAAAAGGAACGTGAAGCATATGGGTATGGGTAGGACATTCAAAATGGCTTGACTATTGCGTGTGCTTTTAT
Organism: Rhincodon typus; assembly: GCF_021869965.1. Lineage (NCBI taxonomy): Eukaryota > Metazoa > Chordata > Chondrichthyes > Orectolobiformes > Rhincodontidae > Rhincodon > Rhincodon typus. Next base: position 81,773,819 of record NC_063334.1, read on the forward strand.
CTGGAAGTACAAACTGTAACAATGGATTACTTGAAATCTTTGACTAAGGCTAAATTGAGAAAGTTACTGAAGAAGTTGAATGTAGAAATAAAAGCAGAATATCGTAAGGATAAGCAATCGACATACCACCCCATGTCGATGTGAAGAATGCCCTAGACATAATTTACACTGCCACAAACATACTAGGGACAAAACTCCCCAAGGCCTTATTCAGTGCGGGCAGTGACTTCAACCAAGTCAACCTCAAGAGAGTGCTGCCAAAGTACCTCCGACACATCTCCTGCCGCGCCAGGAGACCAAACATCCTGGATCACTGCTTACACAACTTTCAAAGATGCCTACCGCTCCAACACCCCAACCACAGTTTGGAAAATCAGATTACAGTGTTGTGTTCCTCCTCCCAGCTTACAAGCAGAAGCTGAAATGGGAGGGCGCTTCACAAAAGGAAGTACAATGATGGTCTGAAACTGTGGAAGACTGTCTCCAGGACTGCTTGGAATCAGTGGACTGGATCGTGTTCAAGTACTCAGTGGAAAACCTAGATGAGTATGCCACCACCATCACAGACTTCATCAGCAAATACGTGGAGGGCTGTGGGCTAAAGAAGTCAATCCGAGTGTCCCCCAACCATAAACCTTGGATGAACCGGAAAATCAACTCCCTACTGAAGACTAAATGTGCAGCATTCAAGTTGGGTGACCCAGACCAATACAGGAAATCCAGATACGACCTCCGCAAAGCCATCAGGGAGGCCAAGAGGCAATACCGGACCAAGTTAGAGGCCCAGATCTACCAAACAGACCTGCACTGTCTATGGCAAGGTCTAAACAACATTACACAATTAAAAATGAAGCTGAGCAAGATAGCAGACAAAGACGTATCCAGTCCAGCTCGTCCCTACCCCCGACCTCATCCCGAAACCAGCCCAGCTCGTCCCCGCCTCCCTGACCTGTCCGTCTTTTCTCCCGCCCATCTGCTTCTCCCACCTCAACCCCCACCCACACCTCCTACCTACCAGCCTCATCCCCGCCTCCTTGACCTGTCTGTCTTCTCTTGACTGACCAATCCCCATCCTAACTGCCCACCTACACTCAACTTTACTGACTCTATCCCTGCCTCCTCGACCTGTCCATCTCCTCTCCACCTATCTGCTCCTTTATCCATCTCCACCTTCCCCTCTCTCTCTATTTCAGAATTTCCTTCCCCTCCCCCATTTCTGAAGAAGGGTCTAGGCCCGAAACGTCGGCCTTCCTGCTCCTCTGATGCTGCTTGGCCTGCTGTGTTCATTCATCCAGCTCTACACCTTGTTATCTCAGTTTCTCCAGCATCGGCAGTTCCTACTATCTCCATATCCCTCCCTGATGTTCTCAATGCTTTCTATGCTTAGTTTGAACAGAATGTCAGTGGCACAGTGACACCTGCCCCGACAGTCCCAGACATTCCTGTTTCCCTTGGTCACTGCTGCATGCGTCATATCAATCTTTCTGGGAGTCAACCCAAGGAAAGCGGTGGGCCCGGACAGTGTCCCCAGCCGAGCACTCAGATCCTATGCAGACCAACTGGCAGAGGTATTCACTGACATCTTCAACCTCTCCCTCCTACAAAGTCCCCACCTGCTTCAAGAAGATCACCATCATCCCCGTACCCAAGAAAACACATGCAGTGTGCCTTAATCACTACCGCCCAGTGGCTCGGACCAATGAATTGCTTTGAGAGGCTGGTCATGGCCTATATCAACTCTAGTCTCCCACCTGACTCGATCCCCTACAATTTGCCGACTGACATAACAGATTCACAGAGGATGCCATATCCTTAGCCCTGCACTCATCCTTGGAACATCTGGACAACAAAGACACCTACATCAGACTCCTGCTCACTGACGACTGCTCCACCTTCAACACCATTATCCCCTCCAGACTGATCACAAAACTGTGTGACCTTGGTCTCGGCTACACCCTCTGCAACTGGATCCTCAGCTTCCTGACCCAGAGGCTGCAATCAGTGAGGATAGGTAACTGCACCTCCTCCACAATAACACTCAACATTGGAGCCCCCGCCCCCCACAAGGGATGTATCCTCAGCCCCCTTCCATACTCCTTGTACACCTACGACTGTGTTACCAAACTCCAAACAAACGCCTCTACAAGTTTGCTGATCTCACCACCATAGAAAGACAGATATCTAACAACGAGGAGTCAAGATACAGAAAGTAGACAGAGGGCTTGGTGACATGGTGCAATGAAAACAACCTCTTTCTCAAGGTCAGCAAAACTAAAGAATTGATCATCGAGTTCAGAAAGAAAGCAGGAGAACATGGCCCCATCTACATCAATGGAACTGAGGTTGAGAAGGTGGAGAGCATCAAGTTCCTCGGAGTGACAATATCGACAATCTGTTCTGGACTTTCCACATAGATGCAACGGTTAAGAAGGCACAACAACACTTCTCTTTCTCAGGCTGATAAGGAAATTTGGCACGTCTATAAGGTCCCTCACCAACGTCTACAGATGCACAACTGAAAGCATACTGTCCGAGTGTGTAACACCCTGGTATAGCAACTGCTCTTCTCAGGACCGTAAGAAACTACAGAAGGTGGTGTGCACAGCCCAGACCGTCATGGAAGCCAACTTTCTATCCATGGACTGTATTTATATGGCCTGCTACCTCAGAAAGGAGGCCAACATCATCAAAGACTCATCGCACCCTGGTAATGATCTCCTACAACTTCTTCCGTCAGGCAGAAGATACAGAAGACTGAACACATGCACCAGCAAGTTCAAGAGCAGCTTCTTCCGGCCATTATCAGACTGATCAGACTGATCTCGCTAACGTTGATCTCACCTAGCGCCCGCCCAATGCAATGTAACCTGTGTGCCTCTGTCTAAGTCTTTTTGATCTGTACATCCTTGCTTACTATGATCTGCCTGTAACCATTCATAAACAAAGCTTTTTGTTGTACTTCAGTACACTAGACAATAAATCAATTAATCACTCAATTGAGATGCTTAAAGTGAATGCCCAACATTTGGGGTTAAAAAGGAAACTTGAAATTATTGTGTCATCAATAAAATCAGCTGAGATTCAATGATAGAGCTTGACCTAAAAGAAAAATACAATACAATGCAATACAGCACAGGAACAGGTCGCCTGGCTACCAACTCTGCGCCAATTCCTACATCTTATTTAGACCCGTCACTTATTGCTCATTCGTAATACCTATCCCTCTGTTCACCTTACGTTCATGTGTTTATCAAGATGTTTTCTTTATTCATTCACGGGTTGAGGGCATCACTAACTAGGCCAGCACTTATTGCCCATCCCTTAATTGCCCAGAGGGCAGTTAAGAGTCAATATATTGCTGCAGTTCTGGAGTCACATGTAGGCCAGACCAGGTAAGGATGGCAGTTTCCTTCCCTAAAGGACGTTAGTGAACCAGATGGGTTTTTCCTGAAAATCAGCAGTGGATTCATGGTCATCATTAGACTATTAATTCCAAATTTTAATTGAACTCAAATTCAACCATCTGCTGTGGTGGGATTCAAACCTAGGTCCACAGGACATTACCTGGGTCTCTGGATTAACAGTCCAGTGATAATACCACTAGACCATTGCCTCCTCATAAGATACACCTTAAATGTTGCTAATATGCCTGCTTTCACCACTTCCACTGGCAGTGCGTTCCAAGCATCCACTACCTTCTGAGTGGAAAACTTTCCCCAAAACTTCTCCCCTGAACTTTCCCCCTCTCACTTTGAACATGTGCCTTCTTGTAGTTGAATAGAGGGAAAGAAAAATAAGGAAAGGAGAAAGGAAAACAAAGATAAAGAAAATGAGAAACAAAGACAAATTGGAAGACACATGGGAAGAAGAATGCTTGAAATGAAAAGTGTGAAGGAAGAAAAAGAGAGAAGGATTTAAAAAGCTTGAACTCCAGAGAGAGAACTGGCCAGAGAAAGCAAAGTAAGAAAGAAGTGGTAAAAGAGGATGATTCTGTTTCCAATGAGAATTTGATTGAACTAGAAATCTGTGTTAAGTTCCTAAGGGTATAGAGAATGTAATTCGTTGATATTTAAATGATATCTGTAAAGGTGAAGTGACCTAAAGCTGCTAGGACCTCAATATTACAAAATTGAACATTAACAGACACATTATAGTATTGGAAGTCATTACGTCTGCACCAGCTGTCTGAGCATTTTAACTCAGTGCCAGTTTCCTAATAGGTGCAGCTATAAATGTGTACACCATTTTGTGAGAATAACTAAGTGCAGAACATCAAGCTGTTAAATGGGAACATTTATGAGCTTGTTTCTGATATTTGTAGACTTTGCTACAGAAAAGGAATTATCTGTGGAATCAGTGGTTTTGATCACTGAAGTTGGAGAGAAATTTTAAGAATGTGACTGAAATCCTGACTATGGATAAATTCTGAAATAGTATTCCAGCAAACCTCAGTCCTTATCTCAATGAGAGTCAAATATCAAAGATGCAAAAATTGGCAGTTCTAGCAGTTACCAATGATGTCGCACACAGAGAGTCACATGGGAAGAAATAGTCATATGAGAATCAAGAAAGAAACTAGAAAAAATCTGGTGCTGAAAATTATATACATTTTAGGGAACAAATAAAAGCTGTTGAATCAGTCCTTTTCTTGGATAAGTGCAAGTTGGATCAAGTTTTTTTTTTGAGGAATTCTTGTGTGAGGCCCAGTGAGGTTTATTGCTGTATCTTATCAGACATACCTAATTAACCAGCTTCCCCACTCCTAAGGCATCCATCATGCCCAATTCTATCATCATCTTAGCAAAACAGCTCGGCATTCACTGGATATCTGGCAAAAGACCAGCATCCCTAGTTCCTGCACCATATTCAAAGGGCCACTGTTCACCCAGACAAGGTCTGCCGCTCTGAAGCTGCCCTGCTCAGTCAAGAATGTTTCTGCAGTTGTCGGAGAAGAGGGACATAGCTTTGTGATTGTCCGATAGGGATCTGGACATCTCGGTCAATGGGGTGGTACATCCTAAAGTACTGCCAGAGGAGGTCACACCACCACACGATGGCAGCCTGGTCCAAGGTTGCCATCAGATTGCTGCCATGATGTGGAGGAACAGCTAGCAGGTTCATTTTTGGTAGTCCTTCCTGTGAACCCCATAGATTTCACACCTCTCCAAGTGCCTGCTCAACCCAGGTACACGAGCCTGCACCAGCCATCTTAGCTCCTGACCCCTGACATATGAGCTGACCATGCCAGATGTGGTCATAAACCTCCCACCCACCCCTACTTGAGGCCAGAGTTCTCCTACCTGTGGACAAATCCCCCCTCCTGTATGACCCATGCATACTTTACGATGTAACCCTTTGCAGATACGGTGGCCCCTTTCACATTTATCACTTCCCTATTCCCCACTAGCCTGCAGCCCCCAAATCTGAAGAACAGTTTTTCAAGTCTTCCCCAGAAATTTCTCCACCGCCCCACCCCCAACCCTCTTCCCTTAAGTTTCTGTGAAAGGACTTGACGGACTGAGTGTGGTCCATCTCCTTGAGGACCTAACTGGACAGCCCAGCTAAGAGGCGCCTAGACCCAGATTGGTAGCTGTACTTCTTCTCCACCAATATTAGCCCTTATGGAGCCACTGAGGGTCACTCACTCCTTGGGCTGGAGAGCCATGAACCCCCTGCTGGAGAAAACACCATCCAGATTCCTGACCATGGCCAATCTCTGATTAGGTTGCCCTTAGCTTATTCTGGTGAGCACCTCCATTCACGTTGATGGGGACTACTGTGTAAGACCATGAGACATGGCTACTTGCTTACTGCACATGCAGTGTGTTTGCCACATAAGCTGCTAGCACATGGTACTAATGTGAGGTTAATATAGCAAAATGTCTGCCCCCTAGTCGGAGGACTGCTGACCAGCAAGACAAACTACCTGGTTGTGTGACCGTGTTAGTAGGCACAGCAAGGCAAGGCATGGATGCTGTAAGCATTCAGGAAGGTGTCAAGTAAGCAATTGCTAAAAGGACAAGTGAGCAGCCCTGAGATGCTGTTTCCTCCAGCAGGGGGCTCATGGCTCTCCAGTCCAAGGAGTGAGTGACCCTCAGTGGCTCCATAAGGGCTAATATTGGTGGAGAAGAAGTACAGCCACCAATCTGAGTCTAGGTGCCTCTTAGCTGGGCTGTCCAGTTAGGTCCTCAAGGAGATGGACCACACTCAGTCTGTCAAGTCCTTTCTAATTTCAAAGGGAGGTATTTTTACTCCAGGAAGCAAACGAAAAGATTTGTTGAGAAATACTGGAGCAAGCATTTTGCTGATGCTGGCTGATGATACAACGTGTATTGAGAGCTGAGGATCTGAACAGAAAATTAGTTTTGAAGAACACCTTTATTCTGTCTGTAAAAATGATGCTGAATTTCTAGTTATTCGCTACTTCAATACACCACTGTATCCCCATGCCAACATTTCTGTCTCAGGCTTGCTGCACTGATCCAGTGAAGTTCAGCACAAGCTGGAAGAACAGCATCTCATTTTCCATTTGGGAACTCTGCAATCTTCACGACTCAATATCGAGTTCAATAGTTTTAGAAGCTGAACACGTTCTTCTACATCCTATACCCATGCCCACACCCCAGGCCCTGTCATAACACAGGCTGCTTTCATCACAGCCAAGTCACTTTCATCCACTAATGATCCCTATTGACAGCTTTTCTCCTTCCATGGCTCCCCATCATCCATCTCTTTCTCCGCCTAACTGTCTTTCTGTCTCTCTGGGCTCCATCTCCACCTATCCGTTTACTTGTCTTCCACAGATATACCACCTTTTCCTAGCTACAATCGGTTCTGAAGAAGGGTCACTGGGCTCGAAATGTGGACTCTGTTTTCTTTCCCTAGATGCTGCCAGACCTGTTGAGTTTCTCCATGTATTTCTGTTTTAGTTTCAGATTTCAGCATCTGTGGTTCTTTGTTTTATCATAATCTTAGCGACTGATTTGACCGTGAAATGAGATTCTGACCTCCTATGCTGTTCATTCCAAACACAGCATCACAGAATTGTTAGAGTTTAGAATAAAGCCATTCAGCTCATTGTGCCTGCCTGTGGATCTGATTGGTGCAAAGCAGCACAGGATTTGATCCTGCTTCAGCTAGGGTAGCTTCAGAACCTGATACCTTGCCCAGTCTGTGCTGAGATGGATTTGTCTTTGGACAGAGAACTGAAGAAGTGGAGTGAGACATTCTTTGAAGAAGTAATGAGCAAGTTACACAAAGCAGAGCCAGCGGTTGTGATCTATCTGGATTTCCAGAGGGCCTTAGACAAGGTAGGCTGCTAAATAAGATAAGAGCCCATGGTGTTAGGGGCAAGGTACTGGCATGGATGGAGGATAGGCTGTCTGGCAGAAGGCAGAGAGTTGGGATAAAGGGGTCTTTTTCAGAATGGCATCCAGTGACAGGTTGAGTCACACAGGTTGGGAAAACACTATTTAAGTTATACATTAACAATCTGGACACAGGAACTGAGGGTATTGTTACTGGGTTTGTAGTTCAAACAAAGATAGGTGGAGGGATAGGTAGTCTTGAGGAAGCAGAGAGGCTGTAGAAGGACTTGGACAGGCTAGGGGAGTGGGCAAAGAAGTGGCAGAAAGAATACAGTGTAGGAAAGTGTGAGTTTATGCATTTTGGTAGGAAGAATAGAGGCATAGACCTTTATTAAACAGGGAAAGGCTTTGGAAATCCTAGGAGTTTGGGAGGCCTAGATCAGGATTCTATTAAGGTTAAAGTGCAGATTCAGTTGGCAGTTAGGAAGGCAAATGCAATGTTAGCATTCATTTTGGAATGGCTAGAATACAATAGCAAGAATTTACTGCTAAGGCTGTACAAGGTTCTGGTCAGACACATTTGGAATATTGGTGAGCAGTTTTGGGCCCCATATCCAAGGAAAGATATGGGGGCATTGGAAGAGGAGATTGATCCCAAGATGAAGGACTTGTCATATGAGAAACATTTGAGGATGTTAAGTTTAGAAGGATGAGGAGAGATCTCATTGAAACTTACTGACAGGCCTGGATAGAATGGATGTGGAGAAGATGTTTCCACTGATAGGAGAGATTATGACCCGGGGCACAGTCACAGAGTGAAAAGAGGCCATTTAGAACTGAGATGACTGTGATGAGGAGGAATTGCTTCAGTCAGAGGGCGGTTAATCTGTAGAACTCATTGTTGCAGAAGGCTGTGGAGGCCAAAGTATTGAGTCTATTTAAAACAGAGATGGATGGATTCTTGATTAGTAAGGGGCTCAAAGATTATGTGAAGAAGGCAGGAGAATGTGGTTGAGAAACATATCAGCCATGATTGAATGGTGATGCAGACTCAATGGGCCGAATATCTAATTCTGCTCCTACATCTTATTGTCTTGTGATGAATTTCAGCATCACAGAACTGTTAAGGTGCAAAAAGCAGGACTCAGCTCATCATACCTGCACCAGTTCTTCAAATGAGCATCGTTACCTAGTGCCAATCTTCAGCCTTTTACCAAAGCCCTGAACACTGTTTCTATTCAAATAATCACCCAATGCTCTGTTAAATGTTTCAATTGAACCTGCTTCCACCACATTTCCAGGCGATGCATACCATACTCTTAACAATTTGCTATAATCGCTATGTGAAAGAGGTTTCTCTCACATCATCCTTCTTCATTTGCACATCAATTTAAATCTCTGCCCTCTTGTTCTTGTTCTTTTACAAACAAGATAACTTATCCCTGTCTATTCTGTCCAACCTACTTATGATTTTGAAAACATTCATCAAATTTCCTCTCAGCCTTCTTCCCTCCAAGGAGGACAGTCCCAATTTCTTCAGTCTATCCTCATAACTGAAGTTTCCCATTCCTGGAACCATTCTTGGAAACAAATCACCCTTCTCAGAGTTCTCTCACAACCCATCAGCTGCTGAAATCTTCACCCAAATTTTATTTTATTTCTAGACACAACTACGAAAATAGTATCCTGGACAGTCTCTCTCTGTGTCATTTGCACCCTACATAAAACTGAGGTCAGTAAAAACTCAGCTGCCTATAGCCTAATTCATATTGAAACACATTTACCCATCAGCCCTGTGCTAGCTTGGCTTCCACTCCCACAAAATATTGATTTTGAATTTCTCATCCTTGCCTTCAAATCCCCGCACATGCTTTCTCCTTTGTACTTTTGCAATCACTTCCTGTCATACAAATTTGCAATCCCCTAACTGTAGCCTCTTTTACTTTCTCGACTTCCTTTACACCACCTTTGATGTCTGTGCCTTCTGCCGTCTAGGCCCTAAGCTCTGAAATTTCCTCTGTGGGCTTTTTCACATGCTGTACCTACCTCTCTCACCTCTTCCAAGACACACTTTTGAAGTTTTTTAGACTCATCTGAATATTTCGTCATTTGGCTTACAATCAATTATTGTTCCACCGTACTCTTGGAAAACATCTTGGGGTGTTTCACTTGGGTGGATGTTATAGGGTCATCCATCCCAACTCCACCACCCTCCTGCCCTCCCTCCAAGCTAACAGCTGTTTGGCACCAGACCAAACAAAAATCTGTATGTCCCAGAGTGATATTACTCTGGAAACAGCTTAAGACAAAATCAGTAGTCTCTCTTAATAGTGTTAATGCTATGTTTACAGTAATGTTATAAGGTAATGCATACAATTGCTCACCTTACAGTATTTGTTCCGTCACTTTGAGTGTAACAAATTAAGAAGGGCCAGCAGAAGTTGCATGATGTCATCACACCTCTAGGAGTTTTAACTATATATTGCGACTTGTTCTTAGCTTCTCCCTCATGTGTAGTTTCTATCCGGCCTGAAAAGAACTCACAAAAGTGATTCATGGATCTTAAATTATCCTAAGCATATATAACATACATTCCCTTGTAACATAATGAAATAATTCTCCAGATCACTGGAGTTCAAATCATACAGAACAGCATTGTTTCAAATTGAATCACATGACACAATGCATTACTTGACTTTGAATCATACAAGCTGAATGCAGGAATATGCCGTCTGTCACTATGACATCAAAGCGCTGCAAAAATATAGTCCAGAAATGGAACAAAATAACATTATAAGCTCTAAGTCACAATTATTAACATGAATAGAGTGTTCCAAGTGTGTAATACATCTTTAGATTCAAATGATGTTAATCTGCTGAAGCTTAATTTTTGACAATTTGGGAACTATGGATGATAACTCTCAATGTGATACGCACTTGCAACTAACACCAATTTATATAATCTCATTTTAAAAAAGGTTTTTCCCACAAAATCATTTAGAAACTTGGCAATATGAAAGATCTTTCTGGGCAAGTTTCTCTAATTTAATCAATTAGGAGCATGAATCTTGAGAATTGCTGAAAAAAAACATTTTGTTGAGGTTTTTCATCTTGCACACATCAGGACAATTTGCAAGAATACTGATGCAAAGGGAAAATGTTTATACAGAAGAGTGTAGTTTGGTTGCCAAGTAGACTCTAATTGCTGGAGGCAATGCCATGAAGACCTGCCAAGGTTCAAAATTGTGTCCATATTACCCTGGGCGTTAGGTATCTCAAAAATTTGAGCTGTAGTATCCCTTGCTGCTACTATACCGTAGCAACATAAGTAGTCTTTTCCACTAACAGGATAAGTAAGTGATTAATGTGGTAAATGAATTTCTAATGTGGTGTGATGCTAACAGCCAAGCCTCTCAACCTGAAACAACAGTTGGATTCCAATCTACAGAAGACGCCCCCTACCCTCCATCCACCAGCTCAGTTTTTCTCAGTGTGTAATAATTTTGGAGATGGATTTATGTTCATTGATGTGATGATGTGAAGTTTGCCTAATGACTTGGCCTAAGGCGGAATGAAGCAGACATACCACTCTGTGTGATGCTGAGGGATCCCAAAAAGCATATGAATTGGAGCAGGAGTAGGCAATTCAGCCCTTCGAGCCTGCTCTGCCATTTAATACGATCATGGCTGATCTCATCTCAGCTTCAACTCCACTTTCCTGACCACTATCCATAACCCTTCGACCCATTATCAATTAAATACTTGGGGTAGTTGGCTTATTGTCTGCAATGTCTGTTAGCTAGCAAAGAGCATTGAGAAATATTAATTGCCAACAAAGAATATGTTGGCACACATTTGAAATTATGATTTTCACACAGCCTATTCAATACAATGCCCCTTTATATTTGCAACAAAGAACAGTACATAATGTTACAGCCAGAGTTGGAAATGGTGAAGCCAACAAGGCCATTGTCACCCCTATATAGTTGGAAATGGTGCAGCATCTCTGCCTCAATGGAGATGTATCAATGAGTGAGACAATGTTGGAGGAAAGTCTCAGATCTATGCAATTCCAAGGATGCATATATCTCCCCTGCAAACAGTGAGATGGTGATGGGAGCATTGATGGTGATGGGAGCATTGATGACTTTTAACTTTGGAAGCTTGCAGATTTTGGAGACAAATGTGTGCGTCAGTGTTAAAGGGATTGAGCTTGAAACTACGGTTACCATCTTTCAATGTCACAAAATGTGTGACTTTGCAGGTTTCTCCGAAGTCATCTAAAATGATGGTGGTGCCCTTCATTCTCTGTATTTTTTCCCTCCACATGTTGACAACTGGACACACTTGCTCCAAGGGATCAATGCTAACCTCTGGGAGGAAAAGAAAGAATTCTGACATAGTACAGAGTCACATCCTTGCTCTGGTCCAGGCACAGATGGACATGTCTCGGGCCTGTATGAGGGAATTGGCTGAAAGAGATCTGCAACAATGGTATGAGCAATTCACAGTTGCAAGATAAGTTATCAGATAAGATGGTGCAGGCCTCCAGTAGTTAAAGGAAATCTGGAGGCAAACTGAATGCTGTTTTCTTGGTGGATGATGAGCCTCTGGAGTTGTCTATCAGACAGAAAGTGTTGGACTTAAAAGTGTGAGGTACATGGAGACGTAGCAGTCATTCCAGAGCTGCTGCACACTGGCATGGAGAGTCAATCCAGGCTGCGAGCACTGCAATCATCCACTTTCCAGAACACTTTAGTGAGTGACTGATGATTGTCATGGAGGATTAAACCCAGAAGCTCACTGGTGGAAAACTGGACATATGTTCTGGCTTGTATTCCATCCTTTGTATCAGAGCTCCGAGGCCCAGAGTCAGGGAAAGCTTGGTTTGAGGAGCTTGGATTCAGAGTGGGTTTTGGTTCCTCTCAGGATAGCAGAGAGGGCCAAATGGAACAACAGTGCTGGTGAGCAACTGCTGCCTACATTGGGGCACAATACTCCTGAATGGGCACAACCTCTCCTCTGCCATTGGCACCAATGTCTCAGGGTGCCACAGTGACAGTGGAACCTCCTGCTGCTGTGCAGAAATCTTATGCTATGCCTGGGTCCCATGGCCACAGGCAATCACAGTGTCATAGCACATGTAAACACTGTAAGGAAACAGAAGGTTAGTCATAAACAGGCTCACAAATGTAATTACTCAGTTTTGATAGTGACAAAAATTATTGATTCATTTTGTAATTACATAAATGTTATTTTTTTCTTACTGTTCCAGCTGCATTGGTGTTTCACGTGTGAAAAGAGATGGTTTTCTTTTGGATTGACTGCGTGCCTTTAAGAATGTTTGTCCTCACGTGTGTCTCTCTGAGTGTCTTCATTTGGTGCCTACATTGGCAAGTGCACAAGAGCCCTGCTGCTGATATGTGGGAGATACCAGGAAAACATGAGCAAGGCAAAAATGTTCTCATTGAGGAAATGAACCAATGCTACTCAAATCTTTGCAATATTAGAGAATATTGCATCTCCCTGGCATATGAAGCTTACATCTACGTGCCTACAGTCACTGTCTGTCTGCTACGTCCCTTTGCACAGCTGTAGGTTGCACACCTCGTTGGAACACAGGGTGCATCTTTCAGCTGCTCTCCTCTTTCTCCCCCTTCTTACTGGAAAAGGAATCTCCTACACATGCACAATTCCCATTGGGGAGTGACATTCCAAAGGTCTAACCACTAAGGTACGTAAACCTGATCATAGCACTTTCTTTATACCCATCTGCCTAAGGAAATTTTCTAAACCAGGCTGAAAACTACACTAAAGCAAAGTTAAACCACTGTCAAACTCTCCCACCTAGTTTTTAGTGATTTTCCCACAAATACAACTGAATTCCAGTCAGATCTGTTAGGGTGAAACTCGGGTGTGTCGTATCTGACCTGGAGGCAAGCCTTGGGGTGAGGGGTGGGGGTGAAAGAGGAGTGAAAAATGTGCCAAATTTGATTTATTTCATAAGGACATAGTTGCACTGTAGCCATAATATTGAAACTAGGTGAATTGCTTTAGGACAGAATAAAGCTATGAAAATTCTGCAAGAATTCTTCCAATCACTCATCAGAAATTTAGTGAGAGATTGATACATCCCTGGGGAAATAATGCAAATGACTGAAAAATAAAACAAAAGAGGAGGTCACTAAGGTCTGTGTACCTATTATGAAAAGAAAAAATTAATTTGTGTGAGACCTGTTGTTACCAGAGCCCTGAAATTTCAATTGCACTCAGTGATAGAGGACAGATTTCCAGATTCGCATTTAATCCAGTTTCAAGTCATATTTTAGTTTCTAGGGCAGATATAAGGGGCAGGGGAGTTGGGAGGAAAATGTTGATTGAATTTCGGTGCTCCCCAATATCAAAAGGTGTATGTGGTGGAATTCCCACAATACACCAGAAACTCCACATAATTTATCCTTAAAAAGCTAAAAAGTAGTGGAATGTTCTGTGGAAGTCCACAATTTGCTCCAAATCCTGGGGAGGATCAATTTCCTTTTAATTCACTTATGAAACGTGAATCACTGATGTAATTTGTTCGGTTTCATTAAGTTGGATGTTCAGTAAAATGTTACCTTAAGCATTGAATATTTGTAAGGACAAAAAAAAGAAAGAAACATAATAAATTGTCCAAATTAACAAAGTATAATTTACCTTGACTGCAAAGCGCTTAATTTTACATTGTTTTTGGTGAGATGTTCATTCCTGATTCTTTCTGCTGAATATTCTTACCACAGTCATCTATAGGTCCTGGCAGCTTCCCTTGTACAAATAATATAAGAAACACTGCCCAATTGAATAGTCAGGTTCAGAAGGAAAGTGCTTTCTTTTAAATAGCATGACAACATGTCCCTGGGCTACACACAGCAAAGTGCAGTCACTGTTGTTATTCAGCAAGACAGAAACATTTTTGCTGCAGAATAAAATGCAGGGAAGATGTGCATACGCCTTCCATTGAAAAGGCAATATACCCTACCAAAGAATGCAACTTTCGTTTCCCCATCCTGCCACTTGCCAAGGTCAGGGATTGTTCAAATGGGAAGAGGAAAACAATATTAGAGGATGTGTCATCACTCGATTGGTCTCACATGCCTCTTATGATCCATTTAAGAGCAACATTTTCAGAAATGTGAGAATAGATTGTGATAGCTGAAAGTTTAGTTATAGCAAACATATGGATGCTGAAAACAAAAAAAATGGGGAAAATAGCTAAAAAAGAGTCACATTCAATCCACCAGCACAGAGAGAGTGTGCAAATAAAGTTGCTGGTTTTTGAGCCATAATTGTTTTGTTTCAATTTAATCAAATATTTCAAATGAAATCACAAACGTTAATTCCCTCTTATAATGTATCCAACTTTCACAGTGATTTTTAAATTTTTCTTACATTTTACAGATTTTTACATAGCATTTTTAAAATAATTTTATTTTAATTTACAATGATATATGTAGACTCGCTAAAAACTGCGGTTATATTGCCAATTAACATTTGTTTAGTGTTGAATGTGTATTAGTGCAAAAAGTGATGATACTCAAGCCAAGTTTCATTTGATCACTGAGCACACCAAAACCAAAGCTTTGCATTTTGTGATGTATAATTCCACCATGATGTAAAGCTGGTTTTTCAAGTACTTGGATCATTTACTAGAACAGCTGGGCATATTTTAGGCCGTGAGCTTATTTGTACTTGCTTTATTCCACTGCCGTAGCTTTATCAGAAGCTAGGTAGAAAGCAAACAGGATTTGGCTGCACTGTACAATAACAGAGATGGTTGAAGAATTCTCTTAGAATTAAAAAGCAGCTGTTGTGTGAATGGAGCTGTAGGCTTTTGCATGAGTATGAGTATGGTTCCGTTCTGTCCTTGTGAACAGAATGTAATACATAGGCAGGTGCAACACTCAATACAACTTGTTCTAGGATGGTTCATTCTCACTATTGTAATGTCCTTTGACATAAATGCACCAAATCACACACAAGGAGTGGTGAAACAGTGATGTGCATTCTTGATCTGAATGTAAGATTATGTACAAATAGTTTGGGAGGGATCAGATATCTTTTCTTTTTGACTATAAACTGGATTGGAAATCACACACTGCTAAACAACTAAAATACAAGGAGAGTTTTGTAACTTGGAAAAATCAAGTCATGCTCATTTTTAGCTGTCCAAGCGCCTGAGTGGAATCTTCCCAGCTCCTGAATGATTGGCGGGTCAGTTGGGAAAATAGGGTGAGATTGGCAGAAATGTGAATCTCAATACAGAGAGGAAAAAATCCAATCCTCCAAACACATTTTGAACAGTGTGACAAGAATCTCACTATTGAGCAGTGAGAAATCTATTTGCATGCATTTGCATGTTATTATTGCCTCATCTTGCCTTTCTTTATTCATTCGTGGGATGTGGGTGTCACTTGCTAAAATGATGACAATTCCTGACATGACAGTCAGGTACCTGGTGGCTCCAGCTCATCATTTGCAGCTCTAGGCTCCATCTTGGATAACAGTCACCAACAGATCAGGGCATGCTCCTTGGGCAGCAACTGCTTACAACACCAGCCCCCCTCACCCAACCATGGATGTTGGCATCAGACTTCACCGCACCCTCACGGCACATCGCTGACTAACTTACAATACAGTCTTACATTGTAATGTTACACTTTGGAGCACACTGTACCTACCATGGTAATGCTGCTAAACAAAAAACGGAAAGAACTGCAGATGCTGGAAATCAGAAACAAAAACTCAGCAGGTCTGGCAGCATCAATGGAGAGAAATCAGATTCAACATTTCAGGTCGAGTGACCCTTCTTCAGAACTGCTGCCAGGACACTTTGTGTGCAGGGACAGAAACCCAGCTCATGGATTGGATGCAATGCACTATCACCTCCCTCACTCAGGACAGTCAGGATCAAAGGATCTGAAACTCTACAGTCCATGGAGTGCACCATGGTCAGTTCTGCAAGGCAAGTGCAATTTGTCCAGGGATTTGCATTAACTCACTCAGAGAGCTTCACACAAATCAGGTAAGCATCCAGTCAGTCATCAGTCAGGTCTGACCAACTAAGCTGTCAGGGAATTGGGTAACAGTCAGTCCTGGTAGTCAGCTCAATAAACATCAAAGGGGGTTACTGGGGTCACTGCAGTCATAGGGAAGTTGTGGAAGTCCAACTACTCCATTTCTTTATCAGTTGGAAGTTTTACAGCCAACACTGCTTAAGAAGGTGCAATATGTTTGATCATGGAATAATATGGAACTCAGAATGCACGACAAACATATGGTTATATGCAACATAAATAAAACAATCATAAATCAATAACCAGCACCATGATTAAATCTGTGGTCCTATGTGTATGGTTACTCATTATGATAACATTAGTCAGGCAGCCAAGAACTGAAAAAGGGAAAGGAATCCAAGACTTCAACACACCAACTTTTTGAAGGATGATGAGCAGCTGCATTGGAAAGGCCACCTCATACAAATGGCTGTTTTATTAATGTTAGCATTTGGGGAGAGGATGCCAAGTCATGACAGTTTAGACAAAGATGCCAAAGTTCAGTGTCCATTTGAAACATATGCTTTCCATTGGTTACGATAGCAGCTATTTTAAGGAGCTGAAGCAATTAATTTTAGTCTTTATTGAGCTATAATTTATTGTGACAGTGTATTTAACCAACTACTATTAGTTTGGCCTCTCCTTCCACATTTAATGTTTATAAGACAGATACTTTGATAAAGCCCACTTACAGAAAGCACATAAACTTTGATGATCTTGAGAGCCATTGGCAATGGGAACTTTGCCTGCTTTGTGGCATGTTCAGTGCCCACCTTCTGCTCTTAAAGCAAAAGTAAAAGAGCTAAATAGCCTGAGTGCATGGGGCCTTTGAGAGCCTTCTTCCACCTACCTCTATCCACAGCACCTACAGCAGGAAAGGGAAGCTGTATTTCTATGTCACGCTGCAATCCAAGAGTGAATCAACATTATCCCCATTACTGAAGCAGACTTTCTCCTGATGGAATAACCAACTTCTCCATCTGCCATGTCAAGGTTCAGCTTGACATTAGAACCTCTAATTTTTAAACAGTGTTCGCTAGTCAAGTTGCCTCTTCTCTTCTAAACACCAGAAGATAAAATTCTACCCTGTACAATCTTTCCTCATAAGACAAATTGGTCATTCCAGGTAATAGTCTAGTAAACCTTTTCTGAACTGCATTCAACAGATTTACATCCTTCCTGAGATAGGGAGACCAATATGCCAATATAGTACTACAAATGCAGTCACAATAATGCATTTAGAACAGAGCCTCCCTACCTGTATATCAATTCTCTTCACAATAAACAATAGCATTCTATTTACTTTCCTAATTGCTTGCTATACCTACATACTAACCATTTGTGATTATACACCAAGACACCCAGATGCCATTGTATTTCAGAGCTCTGAACTTTCACCATTTAGGTAACATGCTTATATTTATTCTTTGCGCCAAAATGGGCAATTTCACATTTTCTCACATTGTACTCCATTTATCAGAACTTTGCCCTCTCATCTAACCTATTTATATTCTTTTGTAGCAGCCTCATGTCCTTTTCACGATTTACTTTCTTCTCTATCTTTATGCCCACTATCTAATTCCTGTTAGCAAGTCAAACTCCTACCCATGCCATAATGTTACACCATGAGTTTTATGTTCTGCATTAAGCTTTGATTTGGCACACGAAAATCTGAATACCTAAGTAAAGTAAATCCACTGGTTTCCCTTTATGTTCAATCTATCACTTCTTCAAAGTACTCCAATAAATTTGTTACCCCTGATTTCTCTTTCACAAAACCATACTGACTCTGCCTGATTACCTTGAATTTTCTATGTCCCCTATGATGACAAGTTCAATAATTGCTTCTAACTTTTCCTTATGTCAGAAATTAAGCTAACTAGCCTGCAACTTCCGGCTGTCTGTCTCACTCCCTTCTGAATAAAAGAGTTACATGAGCTGCTTTCTAATCTAATGGAACCTTCCCCAAATCTGGTGAACTTTTTAAAAAAAAATTAAAGCCAATGTAAAAACTGTCTCAACAGCCATCGTTTTTAAGACACTAAGATAAAAACCATCAGCGTTCACACACTTGTAAACGCATAGATTCAACAATTTGCTAAGTGCAACTTTTCTGAAGATTTTATTTTTCTTGAATTCCTTCTTCCCTTCAAGATTAACAGATAACTTGGGATGTTATTTGTCCTGCTACAGTAAAGGTAGACACAAAATATCCATTCAATTAACTATTAATTATATTCTTTTTTAAATAGCTATAGAAACTCGTACTATCAGTCTCTATATTTTCAGATAGTTTTCTTTTGTACACTGATTTTTCCCTCCCTTTAAGTATGATGCCATCTTTAAATATTTTAGTTAATCACGGATATTCTGCACTTCTGTTGGAATGTTTTATTTTTGATAGAATGCAGTTATTCTGTGCATTCTGAAATAGCCCCTTAAGTGATCACCATTGTGTCTCTGTTGACTTATTTTCTTTTTTTTTCTAATTAACCTGTTCAGAGATGTTATACATTCATTTTCAGCAGTTCTGCTTTCACGCCCTCATAATTGCCCTTACTTAAGAGGAAAATATTAGCAATATTAAACATTATTCTAAAATACTACCTCTCTTTCAAACTGTCAGGCAAATTCAATTGTTACCTAGAGCGCCTTCATCATAATTAAACTAATTCGGTTGATCGATACTAAGTCTACTATAGTCTGCTCTTTGACTGCTGCCAGATCAAGCTGTTTTAAGAAACAATTCCAAAAACATTCCATGAATTCTTCATTTAGGTCGCCTTTTCCAATCTGATCTTTCCAGTTTATATGTAGTTTAAAACTCCGCATGAGCATTACTGTTTTCTCTGACAAGCTCCCATTATTTTTTCTTTGCTACGTCATCCTACCACATTGTTATGTTTAGGTAGCCTGTACACCACTCCCATAGTGACTTCTTTATCACTCCTCATCTCTCTCCAACTACATTTTTACATACTAGCTTTGTGAACTTAACTCATTCCTCTCTGTTGCGCTAATTTAACCATTTAACCTAAAGATCCATCTATCCTCTTTTTCCTAGTTTCATTTCCTTCCTAAATATACATATACTTCAATATTCAGGTCCCAATCAATGTCATCTTGCAGCCAAGTCTCTGCAACGGCTATTAAAACACTCTCATTTATCTCAATTTATACTATCAGTTCATTAGCTTTGTTTCAAATGCCATGTGCATTCAGATGCTAATGACATAGGTAGGAAAGCCTTATGTATTATCATTTTCTTATTTTTATAACCTGCAGTGTGAACCGCTGATTTACTCTTAGATGTGCATTTCTGTCCCTTCCTGCAACATTTCTGTGATTCCTGAATTGGTCTTTTTATCATTTCACATAGTAATACCTTGTTTTGTCCAGTAATCCTCTTAGATTTAGCTCATCTTCCCACGTTTTGCCCCTTGCCCCCATTCTTTAGTTTAAAACTCTCTCTACTTCTCAAGTTATGCAACTCCCAAGGAAACTGGCCTCAGCATTACTCAATGTAGACTGTCCCATCAGTACAATCCTAACTTTCCCCAGATGTGTGTCAGTGCCTCAGGAACTGGAACACGCTTCTCCATTCTTTTAAAAAAGTAGTTCAAGTTGCCCCGACACCAACCCCATCAGACATTCCTGGGATGAGGAAAGCACCAGGTCAAGCTCAAAGCAAAGCTTTTCCTACCTTTTTAAAACATTAAAGTCAAAGTTTCCCTGACTTTGAACCAAATGAAATTTCAGTGACTCTGGAAAAAGAGACATAACAAATAAACAAACAAAAATGGCTTTTCTCGACTGCCCCCACCAACCACTCTTGGGGTGGGGACAACAATAGGTCAATGGAATAATTATTTATTGATAAAATATCAGACTCTATGGCTCTTCCAGGGGATCAAAATTGAAGCAAAGGGAAAGGAAGACAGCCCTCTTCCTGGGACACCAACCCGAAAACAAACACAACTCAAAAGGCAAAACGGAAACATATACTACGGAAACAAAAAAATTTACTAAATTAAAATGCAATTGTTCAGGTTTATGATGCCCTCCAGCTCCACACTTCTCCAACACCAATCTTTAAGCCACATATTCATCTCTGTAATCTGATTTGTCTCATGACAAATTGTGTGGCTGAGATAATAATGCAAAGATAATTACTTTTGAGAGTCTGCTTCTTAATTTGGTGTCTAGCTTCTTACACTGATCATGCAGAACCACTTTCGTAGTTCTATGTCATTGGTACCAACACAGACCATTACTGCTGAATATTCCCCTTCCTACTACAGGGGCGATATGGTGACGTAATGATTAGCACTGCTGGCTCACAATGCCAGGGATCCGGGTTTGATTCCACCCTTGGGCAGCTCTCTGTGTGGAGATTGTATATTCTTCCCATGTCTGCATGGGTTTCCTACAGGTGTTCTGTTTTCCTTCTCAGTCTGAAGATATGCAGGTTAGTGGATTGGCCAGGCTTAATTACCCATAGCGTCCTAGGATGTGTAGGTTGGACAGATTAGGTTTGGGACGTGCAACGTTACAGGGATAGGGCAGAGGGGTGAGTTGGCCTGGGATTCTCTTTGGAGGGTCAGTGTGGACTTGATGGGCTGAATGGTCTGTTTCCACACTGTGGGGATTCTATACTGCAAGTTCCTTTATAGTTTCCAGCAGCCATTCTGAACTGGTGCTGGGCAGACACAGCCGTCCGAGCCTGTGCTTTTGCTGCAAAGAACATGTCAATCCCTCTCACTGTACTGTCCCTTACTACCACTACATTCGTTTTCGCTCCCCCCACCTCAAATAACTTCCTGCATGATTTTGCCATGGCCAGTCAGCTCATCCAACTGCTGGACCTCGCTTTTTTCCACACAGAATGTGAGCACCTCAAACCTGTTTGACAATTGCTAAGTCTGACCCTCCATCATTACTATCTGTTTGGCCCCTTTACCTTCATCACTCATGGTTATATCCTCCTGTCCTTCGCAGCTTTAAAACCTATTCTAAGAGGTATGAATGTCTTCCAAAACAAAGCACCAGATATTTCTCCCCCTGTTTTATGTTGTGCAGTGTCAGCAGTTTGGCATCTAGCAATTATCCTAATCTTAGCCATGCATCGGTAAAAGTAAGTCAGATGTACCTTACCTGAAAGTTACATGGTTAGCACTTAAAGTAACACTTTTTGGAGGGTGGGGAAAGGCTGCTTCATCAGCTGATGCTATTTTTCATTCTGTCACTGGGTCAAACACCTGGAACTGGACAGCGGCGTGTGTGTACTCACACCAGACAGACTGCTGTAGTTCAAGAAGGCAGCTCACCGCTACCTTCTTGAGAACATTTATGGATAAGTCACAAATGCTCACCTTGTTAATGGTGCTCGCATCCTAGGAACAGTTTAAAAAAAAGCTGATCAATGCAATTTGCATGATCCTATGATTTACAGGAATCATAAAATGACATGAGGTCAATTCAGTATATAACCAGTCTTTTGTATGTTGCTGACACTGTCCTAGGAACATAGAATTGCCACTGACTCTCAGAACAAAAATTTGCTTAACAAAGCTGCATGAAGAGCAAATCTTACTTTCATTCTTGATATACTGGCAATTATAAATACACTGATCCATAGCCCAGGCACAGGCTGACACAAACATTATCAATTAATAGCAGAACATTAAATTATCCAATAGGTACAAAGACAACAATAAACATAAATCCCAAAACCAAATAGCAGAACCAGCAGTCTTGCTCCTGCCCTTACTAGCTGGGATCTAAGTGGAGCACATACTTTGTAGAAATCAATGCTGCCCAAATTCCAAGAAATCTTGCAAAATTTGTCAAATTCTGCCTTCCTTGACCCCTAAAATTCATGACTGTGATTCTAAAAATTTGCATTTCAGGTTTTTAAAATTTTCTTGAAAATTATATATTGCGTTATATCCAAACTTCAAAAGTATTGAAACTCTTCCATTGTGATGTGACCAGAATTCATGCGTGACCTTGTCATCAATGAGTTACCCAGTTTAGTTTAAACTGTGAAAATTGTTGTCACATCACTTTGATGAGCAGTTGGGCTGCATTTAACTTTTAAAACAATTGAAACATACTTTTAAAATGTAAAACTAATATTAAATGGAATTTTTGTAGTTCAAGGAAATAAACAGAAAGTGATATAAAGCAAAAGTAATACCCCCAACTGCGAAAGTATACATTCAATTTGGTACAAAAATAAATCGAAAAAAATAAATATTAGAAATGTATATGTGAAACACAACTGCTCTGAAACTAACTAAACTGAACCATCAAGCCTAAATTTAAAAATATTCTATGCTTATTTGAGAGTTATAATCTGATAGAAGTTACCATGGAAAATTTTTCTTTGAGAAAGAATTTGCATTTAAGAAATGTTCTGCATTTTAAGTCTATTTTTTGAGTTTGTATTAACTATTTGATTTACCCAAGTCAGCTGGTATCCTAATTATTTAGCCACATAATTGTACGTATAAAATCTCGAAACTAAATAGCCATTGATTAGAAGATATGTATTTATCATGATGCCTGCAAAATACTCAATTAGAGGTTTTAGCTCAAGTGCCACTACATTTTACCCCAAACTGTGGCAGCACTTTATATAAAACCAGCCTTAACTATTAGATATGTACAGGGGGATGTATCAAAACCAGCAGGAGGATACATTGCAAAACCAATTCAAATCTGACCAGTTGTCAAATGCTGGTATTGAATTAAATTTTTACATTGCCTTCCAACTGTGAAACTGGCCTTGGATGTTAAATGCCTATTACAGAAAACTGCCTAATTTCTATTTCTTTGCTTTGTATAGTTGGCAGCTGATATTCAAGAAGCCCTTTGAAAATCAAATCTCTTTGTAAAGCTCCAAAAAGCTACTTGAAGTTATTTTATGATGTTGATTTGTCACAATATCATCATTTCAGCTTGTTTATGCGGAGAGTGGACACAGAGGCATGATGGGCCAATGGTCTCCTCTTGTGCTGTAACAATTCTGTGAACTATAATATTTGTTTCTGCTTGGGTTTCAGAAATGGAACACATCCATCACAGATCCATTGCATAATGCTTATTCAAACAAAACTATGACCTACTGTCAATCTCTCAGAAAGCTGCAATATCTGATTAGTTTCTGACATTTTTTCGTTTGGTCTAATTTTAGCATAAACTGAAATAGCTACGAATAATGGCCCAATTTTCCAATAGCCAGATAATTATTTCTGCAGCATAGAAAGGAGTTGTGCAGCAGAGATGGAGAGATTTGCCCAGGAAGTTGAAGATTCTGGTGGATAATTCCCCTATGCCTGGAACCCTCTGACAGTATCCATTGAAATCGAAGAATTCAGAGGGTTCCACTGCAATTACACAGAAAATAGGAGCAGCAGTAGATCATTCTGCCCTTTGAGCTTGCTTTGCCATTCAATATGATTATGGCTGTTCATCCTACTCAGTACCCTATTCTCACTTCTTCCCATATCCTTTGATCCCTTTAGCCATAAGAAGAATATCTAACTCCTGCTCAAAAACATTCAATGTTATTTTTATTTTAAATAGGAAATAAATAGTTACTCAGGAAAAGTTTGAAATTAAATATGTAGTCTAACTCCTGGCTAAATATTATATTCACCCTTAATTCACCACACACACCTTCATTTACACCTCCCACAGACTCCTTACATCCCCAGACCCTGACCTGACAACCTTCACCCCATCACTGAGCTCAACAACCCCCTTCCCCTCAGGACCTGAAACACCCCACCACCAAATAACACCCTGATTCTGCCTGGGTGGGGACAGCATGGGAATCTCCCCTCCCCACCCAATACCTGATACTCTTCTCAATGTCCCCTACCCTACCCTATCCAGCCTGCTCATACCTGGCACCTTACTTACCTGACACCCTACCTACCTGATACCCTCACACTCTGTCCCCTACCCACATGGCACACTGACCTCACACTTATCTTATATACTTAACTTTTCACAGGAGCTGTCAAATTCGCAGTCTGTATTGCTGGAAATTTAAATCACAGAGTACAGCAATTAACATCCAGTGATAGGAGTCCTGAAGAAGGGTAATACCCGAAACGCTGACTGCTCTATTCCTTCAGATGTTGCCTGGCCTGCAATGTTCTTCCACCTTTCTGTTTGTCTACCTTGGATTCCAGCATCTGCAGTTTTCTTGTCTCCGATAGGAGGTGTGGTTTGCCTTCCCCCAACTATTGAGTGATCTGCCAGAATTAAAGCATGGTCATCCTAATCAGTAACTCCTGTCTGAAATACAGAGTTCTTCCTTAATGTAAAAAAAGGAGCTGAATTGCAATCTGAGCGTCATTGCCACTCCTCAGAAATCCAGACCAATATATGTTTTGCAACTTACCGCAGAGTTGGATTTTAAGATGAAATGATATGTTTTGCTGTCATGAAGACTTGAGAGCATAAAATGTAGCTTTAGAAGCATTGATTATGTCATTCTTCTCTTGGATACAATGCAAGGTGTACTTTAATTTGTTAAATTGTCTTGGTTCTCTCATTGATCAATGTTACAATAGTTGCCAAGGAAACATTTGTTTAGTGTGCAATTTTCTAAAGCCTATGGATCAAAAGAAAACGATTGTTGGAGTTGAAGGATCAATCTCTTTCTGTTAAATTTTTACCTTAGGTGCAGAAACCATTGTTAAAGAAATTCCAAATGAATGCTATCTTGTCTGAACAGTGCAGATTATCCAAGGAATCAAATATCAGTGTCTCCAGTTTTATGCAATCTGTCTGACCACATGATCGTTAATTCTGAATTCCAACATTACCTATTGTTTGCAATACTTACCCTTTCTATCAAGACCTTTGTAAAAGTGTAAAGTACATGTTTAGAGGCAGCACAGCCAGGAGCATTGACCTGTGTTTCCAGCGACTGCTTAAAAATTAGAGGTTGCCCATTTAAAACAGAGAGGAAATCTGAGAAAATCAGCACCTGCGAGTTCTCCACCAAGTCAAACACCATCTTGACATGGAATTACATCACCATGTCTTCACTGTCCTTGAAATTTCCTCCCAAAGGATTGCAAAGGTGCAAGATAACAATATACCACCACCTTATCAGAGTAATTATGGACAGACGATAAACGCTGGTGTTGCCATTGATGCTTGCATTCCATATATGAATATTAAAAGACTTTGAGATTGTCTTCTGGCACCTGAGTATACTGGAGAATGAAAATGAGTGCAGCTGTCTTTATAAGAATGTTGGAATGTTTCACCCACCATCTTTTCACCAAGACTTTTTTTCGAATTAAGAGTTAGTCTGGTAACTTGTTAGTTTCTGTGGGTATCAAAGGATCTTTAGAAGATGGGAAGCAAAAATAACTGAAATCTAAGGCTTTAACTGACATAGTAACATTACTATCATACTAATATACATACAAGTATAGGAGTAGGCCATTCAGTCCTTGAGCTTGCTCCACCATTTAGCAAGATCGTAGCCGACCTGGTATTAACTAGTAACATCAAAAACACATTCTCACCTACCCCTGATATTATTTATCCCCCTGCTTAATCAGAAACTATCCACCTCTTCCTTAAATATATTCAAAAATGGTGCTTCTGCCACCTTTTCTGGAACAGAGTTCCAAAGACTCACAATCCTCTGATAGATTATATTTTGCCTCAACTCTATTTTAAATGGGCCACGCCTAATTTTTAAACAGTGACCCCAAAGTCCAAGATTCTCCCACAAGAGAAACAATATCTATACATCTATCTTATAAGGACCACCCAGGATCCTATTTGTTTCAATCAAGTCATCTTTTGCTCTTGTAAACTCCAACAAATACAAACCAAGCCTGTCTGATCTTTGTCATTAGACAAATTGGCCATTCAAAGTATTAGTCTGGTAAACGTTTTCTGAACTGCTGATTCCAATGGTAATGTCTTTTTCCTTAAACAAGGTGACCAGTACTGCACGCAGTACTCCAGATGTGGCCTCACTCAGGGACAGGACCTGAAATTTTTGGCCTGATTCCACTCCTAGCCCAGGCCCCTGCCCCAAACCAGAGCACAGTGGCCCTGCCCCTAACCCGAGTGCTGTGCTCCCAATCCCCAACCCCAAAGCCTGGGCTACAATAATTGGGCTTGATTGTACACTCCCATCTCAGGCTCTGGTCTCAGAGTGCTCTGCATAACTGAAGCACAATATCCTTACTTTTATATTCAATTCTCCTCAATAAATTATAACAATCTGTTCACTTTCCTAATTACTTGTACCTGCATACTAGCGTCTGGAGATGCATACACTAGGACACCCAGATCTCTCTGCATTTCAGAGCTCTGTAATATCTCAGCACTTAGAAAATATGCTTTTAGACCATAAAAACCATAAGACATAGAAGCAGAATTGGGCTATTTGGCCCATTGGGTCTGCTCTGCTATTCGATCATGGCTGATATTTTTCACAACACCATTTTCCTGCCTTTTCATGGTAACCCTTGATCCCTTTACTAATCAAGAAGCTATCTATCTCTGTATTAAATACATTTAATGACTTGGCCTCCTAGCCTTCTGCAGCAATAAGTTCCACAAATCCTTTGGCTGAAGAAATTCCTCCTCATCTTAGTTCTAAAGGGTTGTCCCTTCACTCTGACATTGTGCCCTTGGGTCCTAGTCTTTCCTACTAGTGGAAACATTGTCTCCATGTCCACTCTATCCAGGCCTCCTAGTTTTCTATAAGTTTCAGTGAGATCCCCACTCATTCTTCTAAATTCCATCGAGTACAGACCCAGAGTCCTCAACCAATCCTCAGATGACAAGTCCTTCATCACAGATCATTCTCCCCCTCCAACACCAGCACATCCTTCCTTAGATATAGAGTCCAAAACTGCTTACAATATTCCAAATGCAGTCTGCCCAGAGCCTTATACAGCCTTAGCAGTATATTTCTACTCTTGTACTCTAGCCTTCTTGAAATGAGTGCATGTATGGAATGAGCTGCCAGAGGAAATGGTAGAAGTTGGTACAATTACAACATTTAAAAGACGTTTGGACAGGTACATGAACAGGAAAGGTGTAGGAGAATATGAACTAAATGCAGGCAAATGAGACTAGTTCTACATAGTTGACATGGACAAGTTGGACCAAAGAGACTGTTTCCGTGTTGTGTGACTCTATGTCCTTTCCTAACTATTAACTGACCCTGCATGTTAAGTTTTTCCTTGTTTAGGAAATAGTCCATGCCTCTATTCTTCCTACCAAAGTACATAACTTCACACTTCCCCACATTGTATTCCACCTGCCACTTCTTTGCCCACTCTTCTGGCCTGTCCAAGCCCTCTGCAGCCTCCTGCTTCCTCAATATACGTAAATAATCTTTCTGCCAAAATGGACAATTCTACACATTCCATGTTATACACCATCTATCACATCTTTACCTACGCACTTAATCTATCTAAATCTCTTTGTAGTCTCCTTGTGTTCTCTTCCAAACGTATTTTCTCACCTATCTTTGTATCACAAGAAAATTTGGTACCTTACCTTCTGTACCTCAATTAAACAATTGAGGTCCAAGTGCTAATTCCTGTGACACACCACTCATTATATCTTGTCAACCTGAAAAAGACTCATTTATACCTACTGTCTGCTTTCTGTTAGCCAGCCTATCTTCTATCAATGCCAATATACTACTCCATAAACTATGAGATTCTGTTTTCGTATTAACTTTTGTTGTGATACTTTTATGAAATACTTTCTGGTGGTCTAACTACAGTACCACAATTTGTTCTCCTTTATCTACAATGTATGTTACTCCCCCAAATAACTCTAATAAATTAGTTAAACATGATTTCCCTTTCACAAAACCATGTTGACTCTGCCAGATCACCTTGAATTTATCCATGTTTCCTCCTGTTAACTTCTTTGATACTGACCTCTAACTTTTTCTCCATGACAGATGATAAACTAACTGGTTAGTAGAATCTTATTTTTTAAATCTCTCCTTTTTGAGCAATGTAGTTACTTTTGTTGTCTTCCACTCTTATTGCACTTTTCCCAAATCTAGGGAGTTTTGGAAAATTAAAATCAATGCATCAACTATCTCATTAATTACAGCTTGTAAGACCTTGGGATAAAGTCGATCAGGACCTGGGCACCTGTCAGCCCACAGTCGCAAAAATCTATTCATTTCAAGTTAGATCTCTGGTGATGGTAATTTTCCCAAGTAAATCTTTTACTTTCTTTTCTTTCATGTATAAGCTGCTGCAGGAATGTTAATTTTATCCTCTATAATGAAGATAGGTACAAAATAGCTATTCAATTTGTGTGCCCTCTACTGATTTTTCATTGTTATTCTGCTAGACTTACTTTCTATATACTAATGATCACCATGTTAAATCCTCTTTTTTTAATGTATTTTTACAATCTCTTTCTATCTATTCTTATATTTCTGGCTAACCCGCTGTCATACTCTTTTTTGCAGTCATTCATTGCTTTTTTATATTCTGTCCAGTTTTCTGACCTGCCACCTGACCTTGCACATTATATTCTTTTTCTTTACGTTTGATAATACCTCTAATAGTTTGAGTAAACAATGGATATAAGGTTGTCCCTTGGAATTTGTCTTACTTGTTGGAATATATGTAGATTGTGCATTCTGAAATAACTTCTTAAATATCTGCCACTGCATCTGTATCAAATTATTCTTTAACCTAATTTGCCAATTCATTTCAATCAGGTATGCTTTCATATCCTCATAATTGCCTTTTTCTAAATTTTAAAAATAATCTCTGAGCCATTCCTTTCTCTCTCAAATTGAATGTAATATTTGATCACATTATGGTTGCTGCTATCTACAGGCACCTTCACCATGAAATCATTAATTAATCTTACCATGTTGCATAATACAAGGTCTAGTATAGCCTACTCTATTGTCAATTCCAGAATATAATTCCCAGAAAATATCCAAAAATATCCTATTAACGCCTTATCTAGACTACCTTTGTCCACATCCTTGTTTGCTGAATTTAGTCTCCTTAATTGTGTTAATATCATCAATAACTAACAACCACAGCCCTCCACCTCTTCCGAGCTGCCCGCCCTTCCAAAATATCATGTACCCTTCAATACTTGGGACCAAATCCATGTCATCTGCTGTCGTAATGACCACCAGATCAGATACGTTTATTTCTGTTAATTCTCTCAATTCATCTGTTTTGGCTTAAATCCTATGTGTGTTTACATACAGAGCCTTTGGTTTTATCCTTTTACCCTTTTTGTAAATTTTAGCCTTATCTGTTGGTTGACTCTTAGATTTGTGCTCTTCATCCTTTCCTGTCACAGTCTGTTTATCATTTTTCATTCCAACACATTTGCGCTTATGTCGTGTCTCTACTCTTTGATTTACAATGTCTTTCTAAATTTAATCCCTCGCCCCCGCTATTTATTTTAAAATCCTCTCTACTTTCCTTGTTATG
The DNA here is from genome assembly GCF_021869965.1 of Rhincodon typus. Taxonomy (NCBI): domain Eukaryota; kingdom Metazoa; phylum Chordata; class Chondrichthyes; order Orectolobiformes; family Rhincodontidae; genus Rhincodon; species Rhincodon typus. The sequence continues at coordinate 81,803,708 of NC_063334.1, forward strand.
TGGCTCACAAGTAAACCGTCCACAGAGCAGTTCAGATGGGGGTTGCACTTTTGATTCAGGTCCCATTTTCTCCATGACTGGAGCCAGTGCCCTAAGAGCTTGAATCCAATTAGCCCCTTAACCATGTATGTATCTCTCTAAGTAACCCTATACCAATTTGGATGTGATTCATATGATAATCCAGAGATCATGACCTTGATGTTCTGCTTCTTAATTTGCCTCCTAGCTCTTCATACCAACTATGTGGAATCTCCTTCTTGTGCTGCCTATGTTATTTGTACCTACTTGGACAACAATAACTAGGTTCTATCCCTCCCATAGGTTCCTGTCCAGCCACAAGCAGAGATCTCAAATCCTGGGAAGGCCACCAAGCCATCTGGATACATGCTGCTTGCTGTAGAGCATGGAGTCCATCCCTCTTACTAATGACTCACCTACTACCTCTACATACCTCTTTTCCCCCCACTTGAATGGGTTTTTCTTCTTTATTCATTCACAGGATGAGGGCATCACTGGCTAGGCAGCATTTATTGCCCATCCCTAATTGCCCAGAGGGCAGTTAAGAGTCAACCACATTGCTGTGGATCTGGACTCACATATAGACCAGACTAGGTAAGGATAGTAGTTTCCTTCCCTAATGGGCATTAGTGAACCAGATGGGTTTTTCCAACAATCAGCAATGGATTCATGGTCATCATTAGACTCTTAATTCCAGGTATTTATTGAAATCAAATTCCACCATCTGCCATAGCGGAATTCAAACCCGGGTCCCCAGAATGTTATCTGGGTCTCTGGATTAACAGTCCAGTGATAATACCACTAGGCCATCGCCTCCCCATAATTCTGTACCACAGTACCATGATCAGTTAGTTCATCAATGCAGTAACCTCCACCCCATCCAAACAGGGTGAAAGAATATCAATCAATTGATTGGACAGTTGAAAAGGCTGAGGCTCGTGTATTCCTTTCCTCTGGGTCCCTCACTGGCAGTCCCACTCTTCTGTCCCTGAACACTGACAGAATTGGAAGATCCTATCCTAAGAGGTGTAATTGTTTCCTAGTACAAAAAAGTCCAGGAAACTTTCTGTCTCACTGATGCATCACAAATGTCCACAGGTTAGCCTCCCATCTCATAACCTTTGAGATGAAGCTGCTGAAATTTCAAACACTTACTACAAACATGTTTGCCTTGGACCAAACTGGCATCCAAGAGTTCACACATGCTGCAGCTGTGACACATCACAAGTCCTGCCTTTCTTAGTGTTTTCATATTAACTACTTAGTTATTTTGTTCAATTATATATTTACTTTTGTATTTATACATTGTTAACCATACCACCAATTGCCATATTGTTTTAAACTTTAGGAATAAAATGTAATTTGTTCACTTATCCACATTGACCAAATAATTAGCTTCCTTTCCTGCAGCAGAATCAATTCCTGGAAGCTGAAAATGTTTGAAAAAGGAAAAGCAATGGTTTAACTCTTTTGTTTCCTTCCTTTCTTTCCATGATAACCTAATTATAGCACTCTATCATTTCACAACCAAACACTAAGTTGTACTAAGTTGGCTAGTTTTATGCACTCTTAAGATAAAAGCACTATCTGACACAGTTGCATGTGGCCTGGTTTCAGTTACTTCCTTAATCAGTTAAATCCAACTGTTCTTCCAATGGAGACCTTGTTAAAATCCTGCATACAGCTAGGAACCTCAGAATATAACGTGTAGATTTGCGTCAAATGTTAATTACAGTTATAAAAATTGTCTGAAGAGGATTCTGGGAGAAGTCAGCTTGCTCACCACAACTAAGAAGGGGATCACAAAGGAACTGATGTTCAACAGGAAAAAGAGCATCGAACAGACGATGGTAATAGTGACTGAGGAAGATTCTGGGAGAAATCTTTCATCCCTACAGGCAGCATATAAAAGGGAAGCAAGCTCTAGTGGGAGTAACTATTTTGGGAGCAGCTGTGAGATCAAAGTTCAGACTTTGGTGAGCACTGGGTTTTGCTGAGGAGGATGACTATCACTAAGGTATGGAAAGGTAAAGTCCTTTCTTTTCTTTTACTCCAGTAGTTACTAGAAGGGTAGTAGTGGCAGTGAGTGGAGTGGTATGTTCCACCTGTGAGGTCAGGGAGAAGTCCCTGACAACTATGCCTGCAGAAAGTGTGTCCACCTACAGCTCCTCTCAGATTGCATAGATTGTGCAACTCACTGAGGAACATTCAGCGGGCAGAAAGATTTATAGATAGGAGTTTCAGAGATATGGTCACACCAAATGTTCAGCCAGGTAGATGGGTAACCACCAGGAGGGGCAGGCAGATAGTGCAGGAGTCCCCCTGGGGCAATTCCCCTCTCAAACAGATACACTTCTTTGGATACTGGTAGGGGAGATGGCCTCTCCTTCTAAGGGAAAAGCAATCACAGCAGCCAGATAAGTGGCACTTGTTCTCTTGTACAGCAGCGAAGGTTGAAGCATAGGCTAGGAGACTCTATAGTCAGGTGCACAGAAAGGCAATTCAGTGGCTGCAAGTGAGACTCTAGGATGGTGTGTTACCTCCCTGGTGCCAGGTCAAGGATGGCTCTGAATAGGTACAGGACATTCTGAAAGGGGAATGTGGATAGCCGAGTTCATGGTTCATTTTGGGACTAACAACATAGGCAGGAAGTTAGATGAGATCCTGCAAAGAGAATTTAGGGAGTTACTTAGGAAGTAGAAAAGCAGGACCTCCAGGGTAGCGCAGTCAGAAATAGGAAAGTAATGCAGTTGAATGCGTTGCATCAGTATTCACCAAGGAGAAGGACATGGATGGTGAGGGCAGAGTATGTTGATATTCTAGAGCACTTCAGTATTAAGAAGCGGGAGGTGTTGGATGTCTTGGACAACATTAAATGAGGTAAATTCCTAAAGCCTGTTGGTATCTGTCCCAGGATACTGAGGCAGGAAAGGGAGGAAATTGCTGGGGCTTTGACAGAGATCTTGGTATCTTCTTTAGCAGCAGACGCGGTCCCAGTAGACTCAAGAATACTCTTTGTTGTCTGTTTGTTTAAGAAGGGCAACATGGCTTTGTGTGGGCAAAATCTTGTCTCACAAAATTAATTGAGTTTTTTTGAGTAAGGATGATTGATGAGAGTAGGGTAGTGGATGTAGTCTACATGGATTTACTAAGACATTAGACAAGGTTCCTTATGACAAGCTGGTCCAGAAGATTATGTCACATGGAATCCACTGTGAGTTGGTAAGTTGGATATAAAATTGGCTGGGTCATAGAAAATGGAGGGTAGTTGTGCAGGGATGTTTTTCTGACTGGAGGTCTGTGACCAGTGATGTTTCTCAATGATCAGTGCTGTAATCTCTGTTGTTTGTCATATATATATGTAAATAATGTGGTTGAAAATGTAGGTGGCCTGATTAGCAAGTTTGTAGACAACACAAAGATTGATGGAGTTGTGGATAATGAGGATAGTTGTCAAAGACACAGCAGGATATGGATCAGTTGGAAAGTTGGGCAGAGAAATGGCAGATGGTGTTCAATCTGGGCAAGTGTGAAGTGATGCATTTTGGGAGGTCAAATGCATGAGGAAAGTATGTTTTAAATGACAGGACCTTTAGAAACATTGATATGCAGAGGGATCTTCGTGTGCAAGTCCATAGCTCCATGAAAGTGGCAACAGAGGTGGATAAGGTGATAAAAATAGCGTACAGCATGTTTGCAGTCATCAGTTGGTTCACTGTGTATAAAAGTTGGCAGGTCATTTTGCACCTGTATAAAACTTCAGTTAGGCCACATTTGGAGAAATGTGTGAAGTTCTGGTTGCCACACTATTGGAAGGAAACGAGAACTTTGGAAATCTCTTTGCAAAAGAGATTTACCATGATGTTGCCTGGATTGGAGTATTTGATATAAGGAGAGGTTGGACAAGTTTGGGTTATTTTTGCCACAGTGTTGAAGACTGACAGGTCAATACTAGACAGCAGAGATTTAAGGTGAGGGGGAAAGTTTAAAGGAGATGTGAGAGGCAAGTTTTTATATAGAGCGTAGTCACTGCTTGGAAAATGCTGCTGGGGGAGATGGTAGAAGCACATACAATAGCAATGTTTAAGAGGCATTTAGACAGACAAACAAATAGACAGTGAATAGAGGGATATGGACCATGTGTAGGCAGAATAGTGTAGATTGGCATCATGGTTGGCACAGATGTGGTGGGCCGAAGGACCTTTTTTTTTCCTTTATTCATTCACTGGATGAGGGCTTCACTGGCTCGGGCAGCATTTATTGCCCATCCCTAATTGCCCAGAGGGCAGTTGAGAGTCGACCACATTGCTGTGGGTCTGGAGTCACATGTAGGCCAGACCAGGTAAGGATGGCACTTTCCTTCCCTAAAAGACATTAGTGAAGCAGATGGCTTTTTCGGACAATTGACAATGGATTCATGGTCATCATTAGATTGTTAATTCCAGATATTTATTGAATTCAAATTCCACCATCTGCCATTGCGGGATTCAAACCTGGGTCCCCAGAACATTATCTGGGTCTCTGAATTAACAGTCCAGTGATGATACCACTAGGCCATCGCCTCCCCTTGTGGTACTGTTCTATGTTCTATATACAAACATGATTATATTTATACACAAATTAAGAAATTCTTACCTTCCAATGCCAGCATGGAGTCTTAGAAATCATAGGACCAGTACAAGAATATTAGGGTTTCTTCTCATTGATTCCAGCTCATTGATCATCAGGTTTGTAACCAGCTATGAACCAGTTTCAAAATAACTGTGATTATCACAGATTAACATCTTAACAAACAAAAATTAACCTCATGGCTCAAAACCGAAAGGGACTTTTTTTTCCCAGTAGTGTGATGAGCAAATTTTTATATCCACAAACTTAAGGTAAATGACAGTGGTATACTTAATCAATATTTTATTTACAGAGGGGTACATAATCAGGAGGAGCCCGTGAATTTTAGTCACTACTGCAATGTCAGAAATGTAGCTGCTAAGTTGAGCACAGCAAGCTCCCATAAACAGAAATGTGGTATTGATCAGATGATCTATTTTTAAGATGTTGGTTGAGGATTAAATATTGGCTATGACTCCAAGGATAACTGCCCTGCTTTTCTTCAAAAACAGTGCCACTGGATTACTTATATTCGACTGAAAGTACAAACAAGGCACCATTTTAGCAGCTCATCTGAAAGACAACATCTGTGACAACGCAGCACTGCCTCATAAGGCTGACAAGGTAGCATCTGCTGCTAAAGGTGGAAATAATTCATCTTTATATGCTGTCTTTTCCTGTTAATATCTTGAAGACTTTGATCAGATCACCCCTTAACCTTCTAAATTCTGGAGAAAACAGGCCTAAACGTGTATGATCTCTCTTTATAACTTAACCCCAGAAGTCCAGGTATCAGTCTTGTAAACTTGGATTGTACTCTTGCAGTAAACCTGCAAGACCAATATATCCTTCTTAAGGTGTGGTGGCCAGATCTGCTCACAGTACTCCAAGTGGGATCTAACTAGTGTTTCTGACATGAGGATGAGTACCCAGCAACTTCAGCTCGCTGCCTGCTCTGAAGGACCTCCACATTGGACAAAAGACACCAACATCTCAGGGAAAGCTCCAGAGGCACTGGCCACATCCAACTCAAGTCCATGTACATTTGCACCCGATATGAGCCAACCCCTGAGAACCATCCTGGCACATCTTCAGTCCACTTCTACACTTCAATGTTGCACCTCAGGCTGCACTACCAACTATCGTTGCAATGCTCCACCAAGGACACTGTGCACTTAGGGATACACACTCAGCTCATCAACTAAGCTAGGCTGCATCTCAAGGCTCTTTGTTCACTGCCATAGTACTTAACCAATCTGAGCATACCTGGATGCTCAAGGCATTGCATTACCTTGCCTTTTTGCACTTTGCCCCTTCAATCAGAGACACCAGGCTCATATTACTGTTGTCCTGCTTTATTGATTAACACTGACACACAGGCAAGAAGTTTGTCATAGCTTTCAGCATGCCTCAGTAATTGGCAATCATCTTCGGTCAATATGTCCCAGCACAGCAGGTCAAGGGCAGCCTCCAATACCAGACCAGTGGCTGGGACACCATCAGTCTGCCACTCAGGGTGGTCAAAGTCAGGATACTCTCCATAAAAGGGTTAAGGAGCTGAATGTCAAGCAGTCCACCACCTGGTTTAATGCTTTCTGCCCTATGGGGGGCTGTTTTCTTCCTGGAATGAGACTGATGCAAGCATCAAGGGAGATTAAATTGGGTGTCACAACTGTTACTTTTGGTAGTGGTGGGGATGTGCCCCAAGTGAATAACTAGGCAGCACAGAGGGCATGCAGGTCTCGTGATGTCAGGGATTATACTGGGTAACAACAAATGAGGGAGGATATTGCAGGGAACAGTTAGACGGTTTGAGCATGAGCCTTGTTGGGAGGTGGGTACAGTAGCAGGGATAGCATGAGCATGAGGTCTGAAAAAGTGTGTGGTATCACTTAAGCTGGCATTTAGGAAAGCCATTGACCTCCTTCATACATTGCTGGGCATTCTTCCATATGGCTCTAACCAGGGTTAGAATTAGACCAGGTATGTATGGACTGGGGTCCCTTTGTTGGTCCTGGGGTAAAAGGGTCCCACTTGTGCACTACCCCAATCCACAGTTCTCCAAGTCTCTGTCCATAAAGCTGGGAACCAATTTCCCCCTGTCTGATACATTTAGGATAAATTTCAGAAACCATGCAGGGCAGCTTCAGCTTGACAGCGCTTGTGTAGATACACAGTGGGCATTTAAGATGGCACAGGTGCAAATGACACTAGCCAACTCCAGGATATCCCAGCAGTAGCACATTGTTATGAAAATGGAGCATGATTATATGGACCTGCAATAAGAAGTGACGGCTGTCATAGAGACTCAGTAGGTAGCTAATGAAGCAAGTTTGGTATGATATGGTAAGGAAACCTGCTGCCCTCACAGCGAAAAGCAATATCAAAGCATTTGGCACAACTTGTGTAGAGATGGGCAGGTGAATTTGAAGTATGAAAAAGAGGCTGATTTGTTCAGACATAATAACATTTTTCCCGAGGTAGGTTATCTGAGGAGATCTCAATCTCCTACCCAAATGTCTTTGCAGAAGATTGTTGAAAACCCTGAAGATAAAGTGGAAAGAAACATTCTTACTGCTTCTTCAGGGAGTTCATCAATTTTCTGTGAAGTTAGGACAGAAGATTGAAGGTACTTGTCCTTTATGTTCTTACAGATGACAAAGACTTGCCTTTTTCATCACCTGTAATATGTTCTAGAATTACTCAATTACTCTTACTTGTCCTCTCAAGGAAACATGGGCCAGATTCTTACAGGCGCCAAATGCCTCATCAACTGTCCAGAAGGTCAAACAACCCTGTCTGTTCATGACCATGATGACTGAATGCTATTTCTGAGTACAATTGTGAAATTTCCATTAGAAACAAGAACCCCTTCCTAATACATAGACACTTTATTCCTTCAAAGATTGTAGCTGCTGAGAGATATTAATATACAGACTGGGGATTGAACCTGAGACCTTCCTGGACTGCATAGATGAGTTACACACATCATTAACTCATTGACACGCTGGGGGGAGTCAACCAAAAGAATTTCAACAAAACTTAACATTATGACTGCGTTAAATGCATATTATTACAAATTGATGTTGATGTATCCACTGTATGGTAGCAACTCCAACAGATGACATCAGTAGATATGTTTATTCAAATGACTGACATCAAAAGGAATTTTTCACTGTGATGTCACTGTTGTTGCAAAACAATCCTTCCTCCCCAGATACAAAAGAACCTCTTAGTGTTTGACTTTTAATGTTTCAAAAGTTGAAGGAGGCCATTTATCAGGATTAAACTGAAATATAGATGTCAGAATCCTGCCACACATTCTTCTGTACTATCTGCAGCTAATTAGTTCAGAGATCTATAATCCTTGACTGTCAGAACAGAGAATAAAGGTCTTTATTTAACCTGGACAGGAACTGCTTCCTGATCACCCTCATTAAAATCAATGTTTTCAGCAAAGTATTTAAAAATGAACATTCGTCACTATTTTCCTCAATATGTGGATTACTGTTTTCACGGGACAGCTTCGTTCCTGTGTTCCTATAACTGTGAGTGCTTCAATCAACCACCTGGATAATACAGGTACAAAAGTAATTTGAAATAAACCAAAAAAGTTTGCTAAGAAATTCAGATTTTACACAAGTGCATAATCCCAACACATTTTCAAGACAGTCTGCCAAGGTAGTGGAAGAATTATAGATACATAAACAGAGCAACTACAAAATTTTTAGGCAGAGATCAGTTTTAAACAGGAAAGGAGAAAGGTAAAACTGTCAAAAATCAAAATCAATTGAAGAGACCTAAGAACTCTCAAAAGAACGTGCAATGTCCATCTTACTCAGTGGTAGCTAATAACACACTACTTAATAAAATAACTGTCATTACAACAATCTGAAGAAATTTTAAAATGGTTGCATAAAACATAGGAGAGTATTGGTGATGTTTCATGGCAGTCTATCATGAGTAAGAAAGAAGGTGTTGTACTGTCATGACAGACTGTCAATTTGGTAACAGTTATTATGTTCTATATTTAGCATTTACATTTTATTCTTAACTTGTGTGCAGATCTATCTCCATTCCAACCATTATGTCTTAGTATTGCCTTGAACAATTTTAATGACCTGATTAAAAGAACATATTGAACATCTTTACAAAACCCAAGGCTCACCAATTACTAATCAGCTCTTCATCTTTGGTGCCTAGCACACATTGTTGGTGGTTAAGTAATTCTGTATACCTTCTTCTGTCACTTGAATTGCATTTTCTGTTATTTGAGTCAGGCCATTGTGAGGATTTTGCTTAACCTGTTTATTATAATGACTTTTTAATATTGTGATGCAGTTGTTGAATTTTGTTGGTTAAACTTTATTGTTGATGTCGGTTTTCAACATCAATTTCAGTGCGGAGCTAATTCTGAAGTTAGTTCATTTCAATTTAGAATCAACTAATAATTCATTCCTACTTCTGCCTTGTGTCGTGCCACTGTATTTTTTTAATGTTTAACTTCATTAATAAGGGGCAGTCATTGAAACTAATCATGTACAATGACATAATTCAACCATATTAAGTTATAAGTAAAAAAAAATGGGGCTGAAATCTTCCAGTCTCTGGTTTGTCAAAGACTGGGACTATTTTCTGAAGATCCATGTTGAAACATGCAGCTGTCCTGTCTTATGGATGTTTGTGGAAATTTCCAGGAAGGTTAAACATCTAGTGGCCTGATTCCTGGCTGCCAAAGTCCCCTAAGTGAATATCTCAGACTTTGAACTTACATTGGACGCTTAAGCTAGATACAAAGGACATGTTAGACAGTTTAAAACATGGTCTTACCTAGCTACCCAGTTCACCCACTTGCCCACTTCACTTATTCAGCCACTTCATCCATCTCACCCATGCACCCACCTCACCCACCTGCCCATTCACTCACTAACCCACTCATTCCATTCACTCATCCATTCATTATCCCACACTCATTCATCAAAAAGCTGAACTTCTTTTTTAAAAATATACTGCATATGGCAGTTAGGTCCTTTGAAAAAAAGAAGAGATTCTCACCTTCTCCAACTCTATAATAATCTTGTACACTTAGACTGGAGATGCTGCATTTCCTATTTCCCTGTCAGCCAGGAGTGGATATTCTGGAAGAAGTGGACAGTATGGTTGGGTTGGTAAAATCTTTCAATGGCAATACATTGATGGCTGGAAGATCTAGGCCAATTTATTTGAACCTTATCTGGATCATGGTTAAGCGCACAACTGAAATACCATCTTCTACATTCTTTGAACTTTCTACCTTCAAAATATGTTGATACCTCTTTTTAGAGAAAAAGAACAACATAATTCTACATCTTAGAGTTCTGAGGTATAGGAAAAAAAACTCAATACTAAATTAGTTTTCAGTCGAGAAAGAACATAGGAAATATTAGCGACAAAATACACTTCCATAGCACATATTTATTCTGGTGTAACAGCTGCCATTCTTGGTTTGAAATGGTATTTGTGCCTCACATACATACTTCTGGCAGCATTTTGCTTAGGTTGCAGCCTGTGTGTACTGGAATTATGCAGACTCAGCAGAGTGTGAAATCACACTAGCAGTGTCATTTCAGAGCTCAAAATTCCAGCTATTGCTTTCTCTTAACCTCACACAGCTGAACATACCTTCAGCAGCAGCAAGGTACCCACCTCTTCTATCAGGTGGTTCACTTAAAGGGATCATTGACTATGCTCAGGTTAATTGCTGATGGATTTCTGTCAAATGTCACCAGGTTTATAGAAGTATTTGAAGGTTTTTGATTATTTCAAGTTGCTGATGTAAAAACAGGGTTTAATGAATATGTGGGTGAGTTTCTAGGGTATGTTGTAATGGAACTGTGACCTCAATAGTCATGTGATAGGACTCTGCTAGGAGGTTGGAACCAGAGCAGCTCAGAGCAGCAAGTTCTGCTACCTCATTGTCAAGTATGTATTGTTAATAAACACTGTTTCAAAGAAACCTGGTGGCCTAGTCTGAGTTTGTATGGAGACAAGAAGAATACAGATTAAATCAGCTGATGTTGACAGTGAGTGATGTAGCAGGTGCTGAAGGTGATCGAACCTGACCTCAAGGGTTCTGGCTAACTATTTGTTTCCAGGCATGTTGTCTGTACCCACCTTCTCCTGCTCTGACATGAGAGGAAAAGTGACAGAGAGCAGGACAAACTGCTTGCAGAGCGAAAAAGAGCTCAGGAGAGAAAGCTGGAGACTATTTTGGCTTAAGATGTTCAAGGCGTCATGCTTCAATCAGAGCTTCAGTGAGGAACAAGGCATCAGATATTTTGCTTCACAGCCTGGACTTCAGCCTCAGAGTAGAGTGAGATGAGGTAGCAACATCTCATCAATGAATGATTTTATTGTCACATGTATTTGGGAAAATACAGTGGAAAGTGCTTTGTCGCCACAATCCAGGACTATTTTGGATTACCTAATTAAAAAAATTACTTAAATACAGCTTCATCTTCTGTTCAATTGACAGAAAAATATAAAGGCAGAAAATTAAGAAATTTATGTTCAATTTTACAGTCCTTCTTGTCAAGCACAGTCCCAAGTTTTCTTAAGGTCTCCGGGGTTTCTGTAAGGTGTTCCGGTCTCCAGGCTGCAATGAGTCCCCATTTCAGGTCCAGCCAATGCCCCAAGAGTCCCCGGCTGCGCTGCCACCGTCTCAACGGCATCGGAGGCGATCTGCTTCGGCTCCATCACACAGCCAAAGCTTCTTCTTATCTCACTGGCCACTCCAATGATGGCAAGCACAGTTTCCTTCCTTGCAATGAGGCCATTCAACCATGTTAGGTATGAGTTAGGTATTGCTGCCTTCAATTATGTGCCACCTAGTTCTAAAGGAAAGAGGTAAGTGTGACAGTGTGCAATGTGCTCGGAAGATATGACTGTTCTGGTTGAATTAGCTGGCGGTGTGTGCAAATTGTGAGATGTAACAGGGAAGCCTGCAGCAGTGTAAAATGTGTGAGCTGAAGCCTTGAAAATAGACACGTGTCATGGTTGATAGAGATTGTAGATAGACGAGTAAAGCAGATATTGGTGAGTTTAACAGTGTGAGAGGCTAATGGTTTGATTGGCAGGATCTGGCATTTGATAATACATTCACTCATTTTGATCACCTTTGTCATTGAACTTCTCTGTGGGCTAGTTGCTCTCACTGCCTTGCAGCATTGGTCTGGATTGCATCCAGGTCCCTTTTGGATGGAGCATATCTCTCCATCAGTCCACTTCCTGCTCCAAGGCCTCCAGTCCTGCATTTAAAATTGTATTGTGGTGCAAATTGACATGGTACCAGGAAACTCAAACTCAAGTTATGGTCATTTATTCAAGCATGCACAAGGAGAGCCAGCCTTAAGCAGTCTGAGACAGTATTCCAAAAAGCCACAAACTCTCATTCCTATGTACATTTTTGGTCACGTACACATACTATGTTCCAGTTCTGGTTTTGTCACCTTACAATCTCATGCTAAGCATATGTCCCTGCATTCAGTCATATGATATAGGAGCAGAAGTAGGCCATTCAGCCTGCCAAGACTACTCTGACAATCAAGAGACCATGGCTGATCAGGTAATCCTCAACTCCATTCTCTTGCCTTTTTCCCAAAACTATCGTTTCCTTTCCTGATTAAAAATCTATTTCAGCCTTGAATATACTTAACGATTCGGCCCAATCAATCCTCGACCATGGAGAATTTCACAGATTCACAACCCCCTCTGAGACGAGAGATTCCATCTCATCTGTGTCCTAAGTAGGCAACCCCTCATTCAGACATTATGGACACTCACACATGGGAAAATAATCTCTCTGCATCTGTCCTGTCAAGTCCCCTAAGAATCTTGAATGTTTCATTAAGGTCACTTGTCATTCTTCTAAACTCCAACGAGTACAGGTCCAATCTACTCAACCGATGCTTTGGTAGTAAAATCAGGAAGGAAGATATTTATTGAATGGCAATAGATAGGGAAAAGAAGAGGTGCAATGAGACCTAGGTGTCCTTGTAAATCAGCCGCTGAAAGTAAATATACAAGTGCACCAGACGTTGAAGAAGGCAAATGGAATGTTGGCCTTCAGCAAGACAGGATTTTGAGTATAGGAGCAGGGATGTCTTGCTGCAATTGTGGCCTTAATGAGACGATAGCATCTCTCCCTCCTTATCTGTCCACCTCCACAATACACCCTACCATTCCACCTCTCTTCCCTTCTGTCTACCTCATGTCTCCCACACCCCTCCCCCATCCAATCCTCCATCCCATTCCCCAGCCCACTCCTCTTCCACAACTACTCCCCTTCACTACACCGCCTCCAACCCTCACCCATCACATGCCATTGCCCTTCATGCCTCCCCTCCTTTAGCCTCCTCGATATCTCCCCAAAGCCTTACCCTGGAACCTTGCTGCATATTTACCATCCCCCCGACCTTGAATTCTCTGAGGCCGAACGGTTTGTCCTTAGTAAATGGCTCACATTTGTACCCCTGCTCCCCAACATCAGCGAGTTCCGTGCCCACCACAGCGTGGAACTTTTCTTCCGCCACCTGTGCCTCCATACTTCTTCTTCAACCACCCTCCGGGGTCCCCTTCTCCCACCTCCAACCTTCCTCCTCCTCTTGGACACTCTGCCACAACCTCTTACCAAGCCTGGACATCTTCATTGCAAATTGCCAACGTGACATCAATCGCCTCAATTTCTCCAAACTCTCACTCACTCCAACCTCACCCCTTCAAACGTGTGGTGCTACACGCTCTCCGCACCAATTCCTGTTTCACTATCTAACCCGCTGACAAAGGTGGGGTGGCGGTAGTCTGGAGGACGGACCTGTATATTGCAGAGGCCGAATGCCAACTCTCCGACACCATGTCCCACACCTCCCCCTTGACCACGCCCCCAATGTGGCACATCAAGCCACCGTTTTTGGTGACCTCCCCTCCACCACCTCCAGCCTTGTAGTCCCGCAGCCCCGCACTGCCCAGTTCTACCTGCTCCCCAAGATCCATAAGCCCAACTATCCTGGCCAACCCATCATCTCCGCATGCTCCTGCCCCACCAAGCTCATCTCTTCCTACCTTGCCTCCATTCTCTCCCCCTTGGTCCAGGCATTCCCCACCTACATCCGGGACACAAACCACACCTTCCACTTCTTTGGAAACTTCCAGTTCCCTGGCCCGCAGCAATTCATCTTTACTATGGATGCGTAATCCCTATACATGTCCGTACCCTACAAGGACAGCCTACAGGCTCTCAGTTTTCTCCTCTCCAACAGACGCATCCAATACCCTCCTCCGCCTCACCAAATTATTCCTCACTCTGAATAACTTTTCCTTCAATTCTTCCCACTTTCTCCAAATCCGGGGTGGGGGGGCCATGGGCACTCATATTGGCCCCAGCTACACCTGCCTGTTAGTCGGTTATGTCGAACGTACGTACACCGGTACTGTTCCCCAACTCTTCCGCTGTTACATCGATGACAGAATCGGTGCTGCATCATCCTGCACCAGGTTGAACTGGAGCAGTTCATCAAATTCGCTAACAACTTCCACCCTGCCCACAAATTCACTTGGTCTGTCTCAGACACCTCCCTCCCCTTTCTTGAACTCTCCATTTCTGTTTCTGGTGACAATTTATACACTGACATTTACTATAAACCCACAGACTCCCACAGTTACCTAGAATACACCTCCTCCCACCCTGTATCCTGCAAAATCTCCATCCCATTTTCCCAATTCCTCTGACTCTGTTGCATCTGCTCTGATGAGGAATCATTCCACTCCCAAGCATTCCAAGTGTCCTCCTATTCCAAACAACACTCTTTACCCCCCAACTCTGTCATCCAGACAGCCCTCCACCATGCTTCCTCCATTCCTTGCTCCTCAGCTTTAAACCTGCCTCCCCAAACATAAAGGTAAGACCCCCCTTGTCCTCACTTTCCACCCCACCTGCCTCCGCATCCAACGTATCATCCTCAAACACTTCCGTCAACTCCAATTAGACTCCACCGCTCAGAATATCTTACACTCCCCACCCCTTCTGCCTTCCACGAGGACCATTCCCTTTGCCACTCCTTAGTTCATGCCACAATCCCCACCAACCATTCCAACATCCATTCCCCTCCGTGGGACTTACCCCTGTAACCATAAAAGGTGCAACACCTACCCACACACCACCTCCCTCACCTCCATCCATGGCCCTAAACAGCCTTTCCAGGTGAGATGGAGTTTCACCAGCATCTCCTCCAATCTATTCTACTACATCCGGTGCTCCTAATGTAGTCTTCTCAACATCAGTGAGACCAAACATCGACTAGTTGACCATTTTGCTGAACATCTTTGCCAGGCCCAAAACGACTAGCCTAACCTCCCATTCACTGCCTATTTCAACTCCCCCTAACTCCCCTTCTGACACGTCCATCCTCTGCCTCCTCCAGTGTCGCAGTGAATCAGATCACAAATTTGAGGAGCAACACCTTATCTTCTGCCTGGGCATCCTACAACCCCTTGGACTTAACATTGAATTCTCTAATTTCAAATAACCTTCCCACCATCCCCTGACTCCTTTTCTAGCCCCGCCTACTCTTCCATTACAGCTACCAACCAGATTCATCCCTCCCATTGATCAACCAGGTTGTACCTACCAGTGTACACCTATCACCGCCATTCCGCTACCCTTCCCCCCCTTTATCTGCAGCTCCCCCTACCCCCACTCACATCCAGTCCCGAAGAAGAGTTATACCCAAAACATTGACTTTTCCTCCTCTAGATGCCGCCTGGCTTGCTGTGTTTTTCCAGCTTCCTGTTTGTCTACCTTGGCTTATTGTATGCTGCCTTGGTCTCCTTATCTGACAATGAATGTTTTGGCTATAGAGATAGTAGAACACTGGTATATCAGACTGATTCTCCTGCCTCAGTTCCTCTGGTGCTGAAACCCTGTTCAAGTCTATGTTAACTCTTGAATCAGAATCTCAGAACTGTGATAGCCAAGGAAAGGGGATTAGGATGACAGGATTGACTTATGAAAAGAAACTGGATCAGTTAGGACTATGTTGACTGGAGTTTAGAAGAACAAGGGGGATCTCATGGAAACCCATAAAATCCTAAAAGGACTACACAGGGTAAACACAGCATGTGCCTGCCTACTGGGAGTCCAGAACCATGGCTCACAGTCTAAGGATACAGAGTCAGCCACTTAGGACTGAGGTAAGGAGAAATTTCTTCACCCAGAAAGTTATGAGCCTGTGGAATTCTCTGCCGTGGAAAGCAGTTGAGGTCAAAACATTGTATGTTTTCAAGGAGTTAGATATAGCTCTTAAAGCTAAAAAGAGGAGAAAGTAGGAACAGGATACTGAGAATCACCAATGATCAGAGTGAATGGCAGAGCAGGCTCAAATGGCCTTTTCCTGTCCCTGTATTTCGGTCTTTCTAGTTAAATGGAGGTGGTTCTAGTGATGACACAAATATGAAATCAGAGGATCGTCAATGAGATGCCGATGTTGCAAACAATTTGGTTTAATTTTACATTGTTGCCAGGGAAAGAGGTGGAATCAATAGTTAGTCACCAAAGGTTGATCATTTGCCACTTGAGAATAACTTTAGCAAGTCCAGAGCTTACCTAGACAGAAATCAGTTGGTTCAGGTAGTTAATGACCTCCAAGATCTCTAGTTCCCTATTATGGATGTTTTTGAGGATGCAGAGCTCAGTGAATCTCAAATAAAGGCTATTGCAACAGCAGGATTATACTAAAGCGTGCCTGGTTCCATTGAACACTTCATTGGAAGGTGGTCTGGATGGTCCTAATTGCAGAGTTCAATGGAAAAAATGGGTATCAAGGTCATGATGCTTTAAGCTTCATGAACAAAAGTTGTGGGATCTTGCTACAGTGGGATACATGGTGATATAGAACTTTGATGACTAGCTTGCTCCATGTTGCTGACTGCTGAGATGTTCTGCAAGGGGCTGGAAGGTCTAAACAACAAATCGGTTGAGGCCAATTGTGACCTTCACTGGTCTGACACTTACTCTGCAGTTATCTGACTATCCCTTCTAATTTTTGTCGAGAAAATACTCACTGGCAATTATGACGCAGCTTGATGTTTGTTGAGTCTTATTCTCCGTGCTCCTGGACCTCCCACTGGCTCTTCTCCACTACAATATGTCCAGCATATGGGAAGAATGACATTATGCTGAGTCTACTTACGGCTCATGTTTCCTGAAATCCAAATTGGTGCAGGCAGAAATTTACTCAGAGCTGAATTCAGTATGACCTCCGTGTGGCAAGCTAAATGGTGCAAGAATGAGAATTAATTCAATTGAAACATTTGCTGGGCCATAGCATTAGATTATTCAGCTCAAGGGAGGGAGGAGATCATTTTAACAAATCAACAATTTGTGAAAAGAACTTACAGTCAGAGAGAATGTTGTCTGAGTTCAATGAATTCATTTGTGATTTGTTTGTGTGCAGTGATCTGTGAGACAATGTTTCACAGTTCAATTAGTTGCAGCACACTGTTTTGAGCTTGAACCTGCATGAACTCTGCTGGCCATTCTAACTTGCACCAAGTTCCGTTCGTCCATCACACATTGTCCCTATGCTTACTCACCTACATAATTTCCTGGTATTTCAATTTTAACATGGTCATCACTTTCAAATCCCTCCATGATTTTCTTCCTCTCTATTCCTGCATCCTCTTCAAGCTCCCCGAGATCTTTGAACTTCCTTAATCTTGGCCTCTTGCACATCCTCAATTTTCATAATTCCACCCTTGACAGTTGGTTCTCCAGCTGCCCAAATCCTAACCTCTGGAATTGGCCACCTAAACCACTGAGTTATTTTTTACCTCTTTTAAAGATGTTCTTTAAAGTCTACCTCTTTACCTAAAATCTACCATCTTTGAATGAATCTTTAGTTCTTGTTTTAATACTGCCTTATGCACCACAGTGTAAACTGTTGTCTGAACATGCTCCTATGAAGGGACCTTGGGACATTTTACTTCATAAAGAACAGTATTGCTATAAAACTTATTGTTGCTTTACATCATTCATCCAACCCAATTGTAACCTGTCTATCACATGCATCACAGTTATGACAAATTAAGTCAAATAGATGAAGAATAAAAATTAACCCTACTCCATTTCTTACTATTGATTTACTTTCATTTCTTAGTAATAAGGCAATCCCACCCCCTCTACCCACCTGCTTATCCTTTCGATCAGATATATTTCCTTGGATATCCTTTGATATTCCTGATCCCCTTGCAGCCATGTCTCTGTGATCCCCACCACATCATATCTGCCAATTTCGATCTGCGCCTCAAACTCATTTACCTTCTTTCTTGTACTGCGTGCATTCAGATATAACACCTTCAGTCCTGTATTAACTGTCCCTCTTCTCATTGTCACTCATTTTTCCAGTGTGCTTGAAGTTTGATTCTTAACCCTTTCCAAACACTCTGTCCTATTTGTGTCTGTGCTGGAGACTTTTATAACCTCTCCTGAGTTCTCCTTTCCTGTCATTTTTTTCATATTTTTCCACACAGTGGAATCTACCCCTACAGATGTTAGCCTGTTGCTTTGTTCCTCACTGGGGAAAGTTATACCCTTCCTCCCCCCACACCCCACCCCCCTTTCTAGTTTACAGTCCTGTTGACCAGCCCATTTACCCTTTTCACTAGAACATTGGTCCCAGTTGGGTTCAAGTGGAGACTGTCCCAGCGGTACAGATCCCCCCGTTCCAATACTGATGCCAGTGCCGCATGAAAAGGAACCCCTCTTTCCCACACCACTCTTTTAGCCACATGTTTACTTCCCTTATTCATGTGTCCCTACACCAATTTACACATGGCTCAGGCAATAATCCAGAGATTATAACCCTTGAGGACCTGATCTTTAATTTAGTTCATGGTTCCTGATAATTCCTGAACAGGTCCTCTTTCCTAGTCTCGCTTATGTTGTTTTTTCTGACATGGACCACAACAACAGGATCCTCCCCTTCCCTCTCCAATATCCTTTCAAGCTGGTCAGAGGTATCCTTACCCTGGCACCAGGTGGGCAACACACCATGCGGGACACTCGATCTTACTTACAAAGGATGCTATCTATTCCCCTGATTATAGAATCCCCTACAAGTACCACTTGTCTTTTTTGCTCCCCCCTCTCGAATGGCCTCCCATGCCACGGTGCAATGGTCAGTTAGCTCATCCTCCCTGCAGCCCTTTTCCTCGTCCACACAGGGAGCACATACCTTGTACCTGTTATACAAAGTCAAGAGCTGAGGCTCTTCTGTTCCTGACTGCAGGATCCCTCTACCTGCGTCACTTGTAGTCACACCCTGCTGTCCCTGGTCACTGACCAAATTTTGAAGTACTAAATCTACCAGGTGTGACTGCCTTCTGAAACACAGCGTTCAGGTACTTCTCCCTGTCCCAGATGTGCTGCAGTGTTTGAAGCTCCGATTCCAGCTCATCAACTCTGAGCCGAAGTTCCTCGAGCAACCAACACCTGCTGCAGATTTGGTCACTGCAGTTCGCAATGGGATCAGCCAGCTCCCACATCATACAGCTACAACACATCACCTGCCCAGCCATTTCTACTTAGTTAATTACTTTATTGAGTTAATTAAATTTATTGATACTTCTTGGCTATGTTCTTTTTCAAATTTAGTGCAGATTTCCTACCAGTGAGTCAGGTCACAGACTTCATGTGACATCACTCCAGTTTTTCTCGCAGCTACAATGTGCCCCGAGCTCCAGTTGGTTTATACTCACCCTGCTACTGCTGCTGCTTGTGGTCTTCACGGTGGTTTTTTTTGTTTGTCAAAGGAGGAGGGAGGGAGGGAAACACAGAAGTAGTATTTGTGTCTAACCGTCCCTTGACAACACTTCCTCCACAAACCCCTGTTTGGTAGTGGTGACTGCGCCAATGCAAATCTTCACGTCAACCACCAATCAGCATCATCACCGCCCTCTGCTGAACCATTAAACTACTACCTTGTCATACCATGAAACCAACTGGAAAATCCCAATCACCGACCTTAATCCCTGATTGACAATACTCAATAAGAGTTGCCTGCTCAGTTATGGAGGGGAGTAGCCATGTGACAGCATGCCATAGACAGTGCCAAGTGATCCCCTAGACGACAGTCTGATCTATGCTCTGCCACATGCAGATGTGAATGGTGATGGTCAACTAACAGGAGGAACGGTTAAATACCCTCATTGTCAATGATGGAGGAGGCCAGCACATCAGTATAAAAGGCAATGTTATAAAGCATTTTCTTCCAGATTCAACCAGAAGTGCCAACTAGATAACCCATCTTTACTTCTTCCTAAGGACCCCAGCATTACAGATGCCAGCCTTCAACAAATTCGATTCAATCCAAGTTATATTAAGAAATGGTTGAAGATGTTAACTATTCCAAAAGGTATGTGCCTTGAAAGTATATTGGCAATAGAACTGAAAACTTGAGCTACAGAACTAGCCACACCTCTAGTCAAATTGTTCCAGTCCAATTAAAGCACTGGCATCGAGCCTGGCAATGTAGGAAAAATCCCAGGTTTGTCCTTTTACAAAACAAAAGACAAATCCAACCTGGACAATTATTGCATAATCAGTCACTCTTGATCATCAACGGAAGAATTGGTTGGAGCCGTACCTAGCACAAAGGAAGATTTTTTTTTGTGGCTGTTGGAGGTCAGTCAATTCAGCTCCAGGACATCACTGCAGGAGTTCTTCAGGGTAGGGTACCTCGGCCCAAACATCTTCAACGATTCATCAATGAACCTCTCCCATTATAAGGTCAGAATTGGGAATATTTGCTGACAATTGCACAATGTTCAGCACCTTTTGCAACTATTTATATATTCAAGCAGTCTGTGTCCAAATGCAGCAAAAACTGGACAATATCCAAGCCTGGATGGTAAGCAACAAGTACCAGGCATTGATTATCTCCAACAAAAGAGAACCTAGCTATTGCACTGTGATGCTTCATGGCACTACTATAACTGAATCCCTCATATCAACACCCTAGGAATTACCATTGACCAGAAACTGAACTGGACAAGCCATATAAATATTTTATTTATGCAAGCAGATCAAAGGCTAAGAATTCTGTCGTGGGTAAACTACCTGCTGACTCCCAAATGTCTGTCCACCATCTACACAAATCAGGAGTGTGATGAAATAGTCTCCCCATGCCTGAATTGGTGCAGTTCCAATGGTACTCAAGGAGCTTGTCAGTATCCAGCCCATCTGCTTGATTTAGCCTACATTCACCACCTTCAACATTCACACTCTTCACCACTGACACAGGAGCATCAGTGTATACCAAGATGCATTGCAGCAACTCACCCAGGCTCCTTCAAAACAGCCTTCCAAACCATGACCTTTACCACACGGAAGGACAAATGCAGCGGGCGAATGGCAATCCTGCCATCTGTAAGTACCCTTCCAAACCATACATCATACTGGTAGACCATGATGGTGGAGAGATTTGGAACTCTATCACCATCTCCTTCCTATCACTGGATCAAAACTCTGGAACTTTTCTCCACTAGCACTGTGGGCATCCCTACATCCCCAAGAACTACAACATTTCTAGAAAGCAGCTCAAGTTCACTGGATCTATTAGAGATGCACAATACATGCTGTTCAGATATCAATGCACACATCTCATGAATGAGAAAAAACATTTTGCCCACATACAAAGAGGCAATGGCCTAGTGGTATTATCACTGGACTATTAATCCAGAGGCCCAGGTAATGTTCTGGGGACCTGAGTTCAAATCCTGCCACAGCAGATGATGGAATATGAATAAAATTCTGGAATTAAGAGTCATGAATCCATTGCTGATTGTCTGAAAACCCATCTACTTGACTTTAGGGAAAGAAACTGCCATCCTTACCTGGTCTGGTCTACATGTGACTCCAGACCCACAGCAACATGGTGGGCAATAAATGCTGGCCTACCCAGTGACATCCTCATCCTGTGAAAGAATTTTTTAAAAAGCCCATACTCAAGTATGGGAACATCTCCTGCTGGCTGTTATAGGTGGAGCTTCCATTCCTATGTTTGCTGAAGTGCTGTCTGTCTGTCTTTCCTTCTCCAAGGGGGACTAACAACAGCTAACTCTGACTCTTCCTGCAGACTAATGCAGGCCAGCCATGCAAGCTCCTGATTATCTATAGATAGTTATGCTGTTCACGCACAGTATCCTGAACATCTTCCTTTTGAATATTTGCAGTGATTCAGCAAAAATTCCACAACCTGCTAACTTACCACCGAGATCAATGACTCTTTGTGAAACAAAATACTTCCTGACAGCTAATCTAGTTCTATTCTAATCTTGTTTGCTGTGCACAAATATGTTATCTGAGAGCATAAACATTCACCCCTCCACTCCACCACTAACATACCATAGATAAGTCATACACACTGCAGCAACTCACTAAGCCCTCTTAAGAAATGCTCCTAAACCTTTAATGCTGAAAGAGTAAGGGTACCAGGAGCATGAGATTACCAGCATTTCATATTACAGTCTTCATTGTAAAGGACACTAATGGCATTCTAAAAATACTGAAAGAGAGGAAATAAACGCAATGACTGTCATTGGAGAAAAATACTAGGGAAACTAATGGGGCTAAAAGCCAATAGGTCCTCTGGACCTGATGGATTGCATCCTAGCATATTACAGGAAATAGCTACAGAGATAGGGGATGAACTAGTTGTGATATTCCAAATATCCTTAGATTCTGGAAAAGTTCCAGGGGATTGGAAAACAGCCAATGTAACAGTTTTATTTAAAAATGGAAGGAGACAAAAAAAAGTGACTATAGGTCAGTAAGCTTAACACCTGCCATTGAGAAAACACTAGAGTCTCTTATGAATGTTGTAATAGTAGAGCATTTATAAATGCATACTATAATCAAACAGAATCAGCTTGGCATCATGAAGAGAAAATCATGTTTGACAAATTTGTTACAATTCTTGGACAATTTATATTTGTAATATTTGGATTTCTAAAAGGCATTCAATGAGGTGCTGAACATAAGGTTACTTGATAACATAAAAGCTCATGGATAAAGGACTGGTTAGCTAATAGGAGACAGAGAATTCATTTTCAGAAAGACAGCCTGTAACTGTTGGACTGTCTCAGGAATCAGTGCTCATGCCACAATCATTCATAATTTGAGTGAACCATTTGGAGGACAGAAGTGAATGCACTACAGTCAAGTTTGCAGATAACAAAAAATATTAGTTCATGGAATGTGGATATCCCTGATTGGGCTAGCATTTATTGCTCACCTCCAATTGCCCTTCAATTGAGTGGCATGCTAGCCCAATTCAGAGGGAAATGTTAGGGAGCCAGGTAGGCATTTACAACAATCAATGATGGTTACATGCTTGCTATTAGACTGGCTTTTAATTCTAGATTTTTATTGAATTCAAATCCAATCCCCAGATCATTAGTCTGGCCTCTGGATTACCAGTCCAGTGACTATACACTGCTTCCCCAGTTTACAAGTTACTTCATAGAAACTGCCTGTAAAATCTGAAATTGCATTTCACCATTTATTGTGATTCCACTTTGAATTTTTTGATTATATTTTTAACATTAATTAAATAACATATACTTTGATCTTTCAGCTTATCTACAGGCAATGGGTTTGAATGGCCTTCATTCGCTATGCAGTGTTACAGCAGAGGTTGTAGGTAGGTTGCTATCAGAATTTTACCAAGATTATACCTACTATCAATTCAATAATATCACCTTCACAGCCAGCACATTGAAGAGCTCAGCTCTTGAAATTGGTGGATTTGTACCATTCACAGAGGATGGCAATGACATTGCAAGCAACAATTTGACACCTGGTTTGGATGCAATCCCACTGGGTATGCCAGCAGATACAGGAATAAATTCTTGAAATGTTTGAATCAGTTAATTCCCTAATTACCCAACTAATAGCCCAGAAGATTAGCTAGATAAGACATGATGTGACTCAAGTTGAACTTGATCCTTAAACTACTAAATAAAATATATATGGTTCTATTTGTTAAAGAAGGATGCATGCAATAATTCTCATTTTCTTTCTAGGATTCTTTGGTTAACCATACACTTTAGGAATCAGCCTTACCTCTAGCATAGTACGCTTTATTGGGTCACATATGTGGGCTGGTGATGTTTCGCTGGGTGCAGTAGCCTGCCAGAGCATAGACAGACCAAAGGATCACCTGGAGTAAGACAGGGTTACACCAACTTTCCAGCTAGACAGAAGTCATTCAGTGTCATGGTATTGTGGCCATGAGCTGCCAATAATGCTCATGGGGGAGAGGAGAAGTTACTATACCCCATATCGGTGACATACCTTCTTTAAGCTAGCAGGAAAACTTAGTCGGATTTTGAATTGTGGAAGAGAATTATTGGCTTCCAAGGTGCAAGCTGACAGCCAGAAAGGCCATTTAAGGGGAAATAAAGCACCCAACTGTATCACACTGAATCATTGTTCAGAATACATGCAGAATACAAAGTTGTCCTAAAAGTGTTCATTTGGGCTGATATAAGTTTATCTAGTTCTTAATCAACAAGGAGGATTGGCATTTATCTACCAAGCTCAGGTTTTAAGTCTTAATTAAAAGCACATTTTTTTTATCATCACTAAGCATATATTAATCGCATTGCCTGGCATCAGTTAATTTTTTATTCATAATAATCCTTAAATTAGGAATGCGATGCACAGTAACCAATGATTTTTCAACATACCATCTATTATGAACAGGTGAGTAGAGGTGAATTGACCGGCCCCTTTTTTTAAACCCCTAGGTTGGCTACAACAAAGATTGTAACTTCATTTTGGCATGCAGCTAAATCACTCTTCAGTTAAAATGCAGTTCATTGGTTCAAAAATGCAGGAGCTAATTACAACATTTCCTTGAGTGAGAGAAAAATAAATTTTATTCCTTATAAACAAGTAGAAAAATAATAAATGCAGTATGAAAAATACACACACATAAAATACACAAATAATGCTTAAAAGTGGGCAAGTGACGGTTTGCAAAGGAAGATAAAAAAAAAGTTTAAGAAGTCCTTAGCAAGCTTAAGGTAGTGCGTTTAACCTGAGATCTCAACTGTTTTTGATTTGATTTATTACTGTCACATGTACCGAGATAGAACAAAAAGTGTTGTCTTGCATGTTTTATTGGCAGATGATACTGCACAAGTGCATCACAGTAACAGAACAGAGTGCAGGATGCTGTATTACAACAAAACAAACAATGCCAGGACCTGATAATCTAGACCCTTGAGTACTAAAGGAGATAGCTCTGAAAATATTGGGTGCATTGGTGGACATCTTTTAAAATTCTATAGGTGCTGGAGCGGTTGCTACAGATCGGAGGGTGGCAAATTTAACCCCACTATTTAAAAACAGTGTTGTAACTGCAAATAGTTAACAGCCGGATCTGTCATTCCTTAAGCCAGGTCTCCATCATTGTCACAGGACTGTAATCCCACAAGGCAACCTGTGTCTGTACATCCCCAATCTTATTAACTGGACTCCATTCACATACATGCAACATATCCCTGATTTAGACTTAATTACTTTCTCTCTTACTTAGACTCCACTTATTAACTTAGTATTCCCCATTTTTGTGTTATCTGCCTCTCCCAGCACTTTTTGCACCCTTGTATTACTTTCTAATATTCCCTCCTGGTTTCCACACCCCTGCTGAGCTGGGTTAAACTCCTTCCAACAGCACTAGCCAAATTCCACACAAGGAGCTCAGATCTGGCTCTGTCCAGATCCAACCATGTGGCTTCTGCCCTTCTCTCAGAACCACTGTCAATATCCCAGAAATCTGAAGCCCTTTCTCCTGTAACATCATTGCAGCCAGACATTCATTTCTTTTATCTTCTTACTTTGTATTCACTTGCATGTGGTGCTGGGAGTAATCCAGAGATTACTACCTTAGAGGTACAGCTTGTTGAACTTTTTACCTAGCCCCTAAATTCTGATTGAAGGTCCATATCCCCTTGTTACTTACATCATTAGTATCAATGTGGACCACAACTTTTGGTTGACCACATTTCCCCCAGGAGAATGTTCACCTAATGAAACAAATCACAGGTAGACAGGGTACTGATTAAGGCATTTGGTATGCCTGCCTTTATTGGTTAGTACATTGATTATAGGAGTTGGGAGGTCATGTTGCAGCTGTACAGGACATTGATTAGACCACTTTTGAAATACTGCATACAATTCTGGTCTCCCAGCTGCAGAAAAGCGGTTGTGAAACTTGAAAGGTTTCAGAAAAAATTTACAAGGAAGTTGCCAGGGTTGGAGGGTTTGAGCTACAGGGAGAGGTTAAACAGGCTGAAGCTACTTTCCTTGGAGCATTGGATGCTGAGGGGTGACCTTAGAAAAGTTTATAAAATCATGCAGGGGATGGATAGGGTGAATAGTCAAGGTCTTTTCCTCAGGGTAGGGGCATCCAAAACTAAAGGGCACTGGTTTAAGGTCAGGGGAAAGATTTAAAAAGGGACCTAAGGGGCAACTTTTTCACAGAGTGTGGTGCGTGTATGGAATGAGCTGCTGGGGAGGTGGTGAAGGCAGGTACAATTACAACATTTAAAAGACATCGGGATGAATATATGAATGGGAAGGATTTAGAGGGATATGGGCCAAATGCTGGTAAATGGGACTAGATTAATTTAGAACAGTTGGTTGGCATGCGTGAGTTGGACCAAAGGGTCTGTTTCCATGCTGTACATATCCAATACTCCTTTTCTCTATAATCCCCTCTTAGAATTGCCTTTCCACTCTTCTTCCACTCCTGGCCCAGCCCTGGTCCATCAGGCTTGTCTCTTCCACGTTCCTACAAGAATTCGTCGCCCTCACTGATATCCAGAATGGAAACTAGTTAGCAAGCAGAATCTCTGGTAGCTCCTGCACTATCTGTTGGTTTCTCTTGGTCTTCCTGCCAGTCAGCCATCCCTTATCTTCCGGCTTGTCCCTAGCCTGCAGTGTGACCACTTCTCTGAACATGCTATCCATCCAGCTATACCTCTGTGACTCTTAAAGTTGCTTGAGTTCTGAAATCTAAACAGCTGGTGACACATCCTGTTAAGTCGGCTTGTCTAGGCACAGGAAGTATCCACAATTCTCCATGTGCTGTAGAACAGGCATTCTGCTTTGCCAAGCTGACCTGTCATTCCATTTACTTTACATTAATTACTGTAACTTACTTTAACTGTACTCTTTTACTATTAAGTAATAAGTTAAGATTTGCAGAAAGTAGAAATTCTTTGCTTCTACCCATAAATCAGCTCTCTGTCTCCTGGACCTATCTCACCTTCCCCTTTCATTTAGAAATTTATGCTTCTCAAAATTACTGAAGTTGAAACACAGTCCCTAAAAGCAGTAGATCAACAGCTAAACAGCTCATGACATTCCTGTGAAGTTACTCTTTTAGATTTTCTTTCTCTTCCCATTCCATTGTATTGAATGGTGTCCACTTCCTCCTCTCTCCCCTACTCTTATTGTTAGATTTTATTTTCTCAAGGCTAGGACTTTCACTTCAGAAAACTTTGTAATTGGTTCCTTAATTTTAATTGGTATGACATTTCAATTAAAACAAGATAGATGCGTCCTAAAATTAAATAAAATATTTGTTGCAGCTAATGGACAAGAGAGATGTCACTCCCACTTCCTCACCTGATTGTAACCCTGGTTCAGTTCAGTTTCTGGTCAATGTTAACTCCCACCATGCTGACAGTAGTAGATACAGCAATAGTAATTCTATTGAATGTCAAGGGCTATAGGTTAGGTTCTGTCTTTTTGGAGATGATCATTATCTGGCACTTGTGTGGCATGTGCAATGTTACTTGCCACTTATTAGCACAGGCCTAGGTATTATCCAGGTCTTGCTGCATTTGGTCATGAACTGCTTTGGTCATGAGGAGTCGTGAATAGTGTTGAAAATTGTGCAATCATTTTTGAACATCTCCACCATATGATGGAAGCAACTGAAGATGGTTGAGCCTATACCACTCCACTGAGAAATGTAGGGCTCTTATGGCACAGTGCTAGTGTCCCTGTCTCTGGACTAGAAGGACTGGGTTCCAGTCCCATCTTCTCCAAACATGTCACTAATCAGGTTGATTAAAAACATTTACCCTGAGGAACTCCTGCAACAATGTCCTGGGAGTGAGATTATTGATTACCTCCATCAAACACAACCATCTTCCTTTGTGCAAGGTATGTCTCCAACTAGCAGAGAGACTTCCCTGGTTTTCATTGATTTCAGTTTTGTTAGGGTTCCTTAATACCACACATGGTCAAATGCTATCTTAATGTCAAGGGCTAACACATTAATATTTAGAGCCAAATTCTGCATATTTCCCCGTACTGAATTAATTCAAAATGCTGATCTTTTAAATTACTTGATTTTTTTCCCCCCCACAGATGAAAACAGTTCCCCCTTCACATCTGCATAGCACATAAAATGCAAAGGACAAGTATAGCACACACTTTAACTGCTGCAGCTTATGAATTGGCTGATCACCATCTTCTGAAAGACAGTTAAGGATGGGCAATGAATGGTAGTCTAGCTGGCAATGCCCACATCCCATGAATAAAGAAAAGGATATATTTGAGTGAAGTGCATTTGAGTGAAAGCAATCATAATCTTATTACCATAATTAGGATTCACTGGAGAAGTGAGGCGGAACTCATCTTAACATCTATGTACCATTCTCTCAGCACTGCACGGGATCATATGATCAATTTCTAGCTGTAAAAGATGAACCTTCAACTTTTTGACTGAAAGTAAAGAATAGAGCATACTAAACCAAGTTGCTATTTAATGACATGTATGTGAAAAATGTCAAGTTACTTTAATATCCATCATGTATAAGTTTCAGACAGCTACTGCTGCATCACAATGGGTTGATATTATTACCTACTACTGCACTGAGGAGTGGCTCAGTCACAACCTCAAGACTCCCTCGGGCTGCATTGTAACCATTTTTAAGAGTCTTTACTAAGAAACACCCACTGACCATTTTATTGTAATAACGCGCTCATCATCTGGGAAGGCCCACTGGAATTGACACTAGCATGTTCACGAGACCAATAGGGTGGCTATGTGGTGAGCTTCTCTCTAAGTTTTCAGGACATGGTAAGTTAAGTGAAAACAAACAACTTGTTGATAAACTCTTATCATAGACATGCTGGTGTAGTGGAGTTAGGGCCTTGCCTTTCACTCAGATCCCTTTCAAATTTGGCTCAGATTAACTTATAGTCATAGAGGTCCACAGCACAGAAAAAGGCCATTTGGCCCTTTGAGTTTGCACCAGTTAAAAACAACCACCTAACTATTCCAATTCCATTTTCCAGCACTTGGTCCATAGCCTCGTGTGCCTTAGCAAGTGTACATCCAAATACTTAAGACCATGAAACCATAAGAAATACAAACAGAAGTGGGCTATTTGCCTTCTCGAGCCTGCTCTACCATTCAATAGGATCATAGCTGATCCGTTCTTAAATGTTATGAGGATTTCTACCTCAACCATCTTTACAGGAAGTGAGTTCCTGATTCACCCACCACCCACTGGGTGAAAAGATATTCTTCACATCCACTCTAAACCTCCTGTCCCTTTCCTTAAATCTACGGCCCTGATCATTGATCTCCCCACCAAGGGTAAAAGGTTATTCTCATCTACCCTGTTTATGCCCCTCATAATGTTATACATCTCAGTCATTTTCTACCTCAATCTTCACTACTCCAAGGAAAACAACCCTAGTCTATCCAATCTCTCTTCATAACTAAAACTCTCCAGCCCAAGCAAAATCCTGGTAAATCTGCTTTGCACCCTCTCCAGTGCTATCACATCCTTCTCGTAACTCTTGAATGTAAGATTCCAGAACTGCACATAATACTTGAGCTTTGGCTTAAGCAACATTTTATGCAGTTCCATCACCTCCCTGCTCTTAAACTCTATGCCACAGTTAATAAAGGCAAGTATACCATATGCCTTCTGAACCACTTTATCGATCTGTCTTGCTGACTGGTACACATGCACACTGAAGTCTCTCTGATCCTTGGTGCTTCCCAGAGTCCTACTAATCATCATGTATTCCCTTGCCTTGTTTGTCCTGCCCAAGTGCATCACCTCACACTTAGCTAGATTCGATTTGCCACAGATCAGCCCACTTGAATAACCTGCACATGTCCTCCAGTAATCTAAGGCTATACTCCTCACTATTTACCACCTCAACAATCTTCGTATCATCTGTGAACTTAACTGATTGACCCTCCTCCATTCAAGTCTAAATTGTTTAACAATACAACAAACAGCAAGATCCCCAACACCGATCCCTGTGAAACCATATTGGACACAGGCTTCCAGTTCCAGTACGCTCGACCATCATCCTCTGCTTCCGTCACTCAGCCATTTCTGGATCCAATTTGCCAAATTTCCTTGGATTCCTTAGGCTCTTACCTTTTCTATTCATCTACCATACAGGACCTTATGAAAAGCCTTGGTGAAGTCTAAGTAGACTAAGTCAAATGTATTACTCTCATTGATGCACCAGGTTAGCTCTTTTAAAAATTCAATCAAGTTGGTCAGGCATTTCCTCCTCTTAACGAAACATGCTGACTATTTTGGAATAATCCCTGCCTCTCCAAGTGCAGACTAATTTTGTCACTCAGAATGAAAGCTTCTTCTAGGAGTGACCAATGTGAAATGGATTTGATAATTTCAATCCAGCTCTTTGTGGACAGGAGTCCAAAGCATGAAAACTGTTCTCTCAGTTTATCCATTCCACAAAGTGGCTCTTTGGAAATTGGAAATAATGCAGTTAGGAATCAAGGAACAAAGAAAATTATAGCACGGAAACAGGCCTTACGGACCTTCAAGCCTGCACCGACATGCTGCTCGTCACAACTAAAACCCCCGACCCTTCCGGGGACCGTATCTCTCTATTCCCATCCTATTCATATATTTGTCAAGACTCCCTTTAAAAGTCACTATCGTATCTGGTTCCATTACTTACCCCAACAGCGAGTTCCAGGCACCCACCACCCTCTGTGCAACAAACCTGCCTCATACATCACCTTTAAACCTTGACTCTCGCACCTTAAAGCTATGTCTCCTTGTAACTGACTCTGCCACCCTGGGAAAAAGTTTCTGACTGCCCACTCCGTCCATGCCCTTCATTATCTTGTAGATCTCTATCAAGTCACTCCTCAACCTCCGTCGTTCCAGTGAGAACAGCCTTAGTTTCTCCAATGTCTCCTCATAGCTAATGCCCTCCATACCAGACAACATCCGAGTAAATCTTTTCTGTACCCTCTCCAAAGCCACCAGGTAGTGTGGCGACCAGAATTGAACACAATACTCCAAATGCAGCCTAACTAAGGTTCTATAAAGAGTACCTGCCAATTTTTAAACTCAACGCCCCTGCCAATGAAGGCAAGCATGCTGTATGTCTTGTTGATTACCTTTTCCACCTGCGTTGCCTGTGTACCTGTACACACAGATCCCTCTGCCTATCTGCGTTCTGAGGAAGGGTCACCAGTCCCAAAATGTTAACTCTGTTTTTTCCTTCACAGATGCTGCCAGATCTGCTGAGCTTTTCCAGCAACTTTCTTTTTGTCCCTCTGCCTATCAGTACAGTTAAGGATTCTGCCATTTACTGTATATTTTCCATCTGCATTAGACCTTCCAAATTGCATTACCTCACATTTTTCCGGATTAAACAA
This sequence comes from Rhincodon typus, assembly GCF_021869965.1. Classification (NCBI taxonomy): domain Eukaryota; kingdom Metazoa; phylum Chordata; class Chondrichthyes; order Orectolobiformes; family Rhincodontidae; genus Rhincodon; species Rhincodon typus. Next base: position 81,835,120 of record NC_063334.1, read on the forward strand.
CATCTGCCATCTCTCTGTCCAAGTCACCAACTAATCTATATCCTGCTGTATCCTCTGACAGTCCTCAATGCTATCTGCAATTCCACCAACCTTTGTGTCATATGCAAGCCTACTAATCAAACCTGTTCCATTTTCCTCCAAATCATGTATATGACAAATAGCAAAGGTCCCAACACTGATCACCAAGGAACGCCACTAGTCAGAGCTGTCCATTCAGAAATGCATCCTTCCACTGCTACCCTCTGTCTTCTATGACTCAGCCAGTTTTTATCCATCTTGCAAGCTCACCTCTGACCCTGTGCAACTTTACCTTCTGTATCAGTCTGCCATCAGGGGCCTTGTCAAAGGCCTTACTGAAGTCCATGTATACAACATCCACTGCCCTACCCTCATCAATCATCTTCATCATTTCCTCGAAAATCTCAATCAAGTTAGTGAGACACGACATCCCCTTCACAAAACCATGTTGCCTCTCGCTAATACGCCCACTTATTTCCAAGTGGGAGTAAATCCTGTCTTGAAGAATCCTTTCCAATAATTTCCCTACCAGTGACGCAAGTCTCATCGGCCTGTAAGTGGCCGGATTATCCTTGCCACCCTTCTTAATCAAAGGAACAACATTGGCTATTCTCCAATCCTCTGGGACCTCCCCTGTAGCCAGTGAGGAAACAAAGATTTCCCTCAAGGCCCCAGCAATTTCCTCCCTTGCCTCTCAGTATTCTGGGGTATATCCCATCAGGCCCTGGGGACTTGTCTACCTTAATGTTTTTCAAGACCCTCAATACCTCCTCCCTTTTGATCTCAATGTGACCCAAACTATCTTCACATCCTTCCCCAGACTCATCATCCACCAAGTCCTTCTCTATAGTGAATACTGATGAAAAGTACTCATTTAATACCTCACCCATTTCCTCTGGCTCCACATGTAAATTCCCTTCCCTGTCCTTCACTGGGCCAACCCTTTGCCTGGCTACCCATTTACTTTTTATATATGTATAAAAAGCCTTGGGATTTTCCTTAATCCTGTTGACCAATGACTTTTCATGACCCCTTTTAGCCCTCCTGACTCTTTGTTTAAGTTTCTTTCAACTTTCCTTGTTTTCCACCCTTACTTCGTGTGTTCACAGCCTCCTAGCCTTGATAAATGTTTCCTTTTTCTTTTTGATTAGGCTCACAATATCTCGCATTATCCAAGGTTCCCTAAACTTGCCATACGTATCCTTCATCCTTACAGGAATGTGCCGGTCCTGAGTTCCCAGCAACTTACACTTGAAAGCCTCCCACATACTGGATGGTGATGTGCCCTCAAACATCTGCCTCTAATCTACATTCTTCAGTTCCTGCCTAATATTGTTGTAATTAGCCTTCCCCCAATTTAGCACCTTCATCCAACAACTACACTTATCTTTATCCATCAGTACCTTAAATCTTACTGAATTGTGATCACTGTTCCTGAGCTGCTCTCCTACCGAGATATCGACCACCTGGCCGGGCGCATTCCCCAATATTATGTCCAGTATGGCCCCTTTCCTAGTTGGACTATCTACATACTGTTTCAAGAAGCCCTCCTGGATGCTCCTTACAAACTCTGTCCCATCTGCACTCCAAGCACTAAGTGAGTCCCAGTCAATGTATGGGAAGCTAAAATCACCCACAACAACAACCTTGTTACTTTTACATCTTGTCAAGATCTGCCTACATATCTGTTCTTCTATCTCCTGCTGGCTGTTGGGAGGCCTATAGTAAACCCCAAACATTGAGAGTGCACCTTTCCTGTTTCTGAGCTCTATCCATGTTGCCTCGTGGCATGAGCCATCCGAGGTGTTCTCCCACAGTACAGCTGTGATATCCTCCTTAACAAGTAGTGCAATTCCCCCACCCCTTTCACATCCCCCTTTATCCTACCTGAAACATCTGTACCCTGGAATGTTAAGCTGCCAATCCTGTCCCTCCCTTATCCAAGTCTCTTGAGAAATTCTTGAAGGAAATTTATTCTGCACTTAATTTCCTTATATTTTACTTGGGAGAGCTGAAATGGAAAGCATCCCATGCCCAAATTTAACACTTCAATCTTAATGGTGGTATAAATGCAAACATCTCTTATTGTAGAGAAAAACCTGAAATGATATGGCAGATTCATCAGCTTCTAAAAAGTGATAAGATATGGTAACGGTTCCTGAATTATTTCTGGCTAAAGGGCTAACTGAATTATTAATCTGTTCAGATTGCAATTTTCCTTCATTTTATACTTGTACCTCTGTCTCCTTTAATTAGTCTCCACACATTTAATGTCTGTTCAGAAGTCTTACATTTGAATGCAATCATGTATATTTAATGCTGTATATTTGTTCATGTTTTAATTTGGGAAAAGTTTAAAGGGCTATTTCAAAAATTGTATTAGTTCATGTCTTGATTGCTTATATAAACTCTTGTTTGATCTGCTTGAGCTAATAGTTCCGGTTTCGGTTCTACTCTGTCTCTCTCACAGCTACTGTCATCCAACGGGCTGCATTGAGCATTGTAGAGGAGGCCAAGGATGAATTTCCAAATCTGACGTCTCTGGTGCAATCCCAGGTACATTATAGGCCCCTGAGGAATAAGAAAATAAAATTCCTTCTGAAAAGATCTGTAAACAGGAGTAAGACAAACAATATGTGAACTGTAGTGTTCATTCCTATGATGTTAATTGTGCAAAGATACTTTTTACAACAGTATTATCCAATATATTAGTCACAAGCCAAACTTGGCAATTGGAAATCTAGAAGTAGCTATTTCCATTTTTGATCAGTAAATTGAGCACGAATAATAAACCCTGTTGCTGAGCATATCTGCAGAGTGTAGAGACTTTAAAAACTTTTTATGCACTTAATTGTAAATTGGCAAAATAAAAATAGAGTGAATGCATTTTGATCATTGTACTTTCTTGCTTAGTGTAGATTTATTATCTGCTAAGAGGGTGTGTAATACAAATTAAACATTTAACGTCAGCACCGTAGGAAAAACCATTAACATTGGTTAGAACTAATCTCTCAATACAATCAGAATAATCACTGAAGGAATAAAAAGCAAACACAACCAATTGCTTGCAGATCCAGCAGATGTTACCATGCCAAAGGGCACTGTGCAGCCAGCTGTGTTCTGTTTAGAGGGCAGGGCCAGATGTGTCTAAAGCTTTTTCGCTAGTCAACATTCTCAACACTGACAAAGTCAAGTGCCATGCAAAACAATTGTTGTTATGTCATTATGGGTACAATTCACTTAAGCCTAATATTCTGAGAGGTTTTGTACTTAGTGACTTTTTCCACCTATAATAAGTTGTTTCCTTGGTAGAGATGATGTGGATGGTCCAAAATGAAACTAACATATTTCCTTTAAAGTGGTTTAGGAATATTGTGCTTGGATGCCTAGAAACCATAGAATACAAGAAAAATTATGGCAGAGAAACAGGCCATTCAGTCCAGGAACCAATCCATTAAAGCATCAAAATCTCACTCCTACTCTGTAACCTTAAATAACACATTGACGACAGAACATTTTTCTGGGTCAAATGTTATCTTGTTATATTACTTACAGAAGTTGTTGAAGTGGACATACTAACAATCTTCATGTAGCCCCTACTCCAAATAGTGTCTAAATTTTGTGCCACCCATAAATTAGGACATTTTGGAAACAATTTCTTTTCCATTTTATTCAAAAAATTTAACAACAGCATCGTCAATGCCGAACTTTGTTACACTTTGCTGTTAACTGGCAGCCAACAAATACCTATTAATGCCCTACCCCTCACTGTTGTCTGAAAATCAATCACTTACTAATCAATGTTTAATGTTTTACCATCTATCCTATGACCTTGGTCTTTATCCAGTAGTCCATCATTGAAGTATGGAATCTTACAACATGTGAGCTGGTCATTCATCTCATCATGCCTCTCCAAATTCTTTGAAAGAAATATGAAGTTAGTCCCATTCTCCCATTTGTTCCTCATAGAAATGTTTTTTTCTCAAACATGACGCAAATTTTCTTTTAGAAGTTACTATTAAATCTACTTCCAGTACATTCCAGATCATATCAAATAACTGCACCAACATATTTTCCATTTTTCTGTGTCGGTTTTATTTTAGGAAATGGTTTTAAATTTGTGTTCTTTAACTAACGAATCAACCACCAGTCTTAGCAATTTCTATCCAATGGCTCATAAGTTTTGATAAGTAGGAATGACTATAAGTAAAACTGTGCTAACTTTTTTTTATTCCTTCATGGGATATAGACAGCATTGGCCAAGCCAGAATTTATTGCTCATTCCTATTGCCATTGAAAATTTTGTGCTAATCGGTGTTCTTGAACCACTGCAGCCCATGTGGTATCAACCCACAATGTTAGTGAGGAGATGCTCCAGGATTTGGATTCAGTGCAAGTGAAGGAATGGTAACATAATTTCAGGTCAGGATGTGACTTTGAGGGAATTATATTGTTGCATTCCCACTGGGTTTTATTCATTTGTCCTAGGTGGTAGAGGTCATGTGGAGGAAAGTCATTGAGATGCTTGGTGAGTCATTGGAGAGCATTTTGTACAACTGGTATGCATTGTTGCCACTATGTGTCAGTGGAATAGGGGGTGAACGTTGAAAATATTAGATGAGGCACCAATCAAATGGACTACTTTGTCCTGGATTGTGTCAAACTTCTTGAGTGTTGTTGAAGCTGCACTCACTCATCCAGGCAAGTGGGGAGTATTCCATAACACTATTGACATACCTTATAGATTGAGACAGGCTTTGCAGAGTCAGGAGGTCAGTCACTTGCTGCAGGATTCTAGCCTCTGACCTCTCGTAGCCACACTATGGCTGGTCCAGTTTGATATGTAGTCAATGCTAACTCCCAGGATGTTGATAGTTGAGGGGGAGGGGGTGAAATCAGTGATGCTAACATCATTGAACATCAAGGGACAACGGTTAGAGTCGCTTTTACTGTAGCTGGTCATTTCCTGGCACTTGAGTTGTGCATATGTTACTTGCCACTTGCCATCCCAAGTCTGGATGTTGTCCAGGTCTTGCTGCATTTGGACATGAACTACTCAGTGTCTGAAGTCACAAATGGTGCTGAAGCAGCTGAACACAACTCTGAGGAACTCCTGCAGAGATGTCCTGGCACTGAGATGACTGATGCCCGACAGTTGTAATGACCTTCCTTTGTGCCACATATGATTCTAACCAGTGAAGAGTTTTCCCCTGATTCTGTTGGCTCCAGTTTTGCTAGGGCTCCTGATGCCACACTTGGTCAAATGCAGTCACCTTATCTCTGGAAATCGTCTCTTTTGTCCATGTTTAAACCAAGGCTACAATGGGTGGCCATGGTGGAACCCAAACTGACCATCACTGAGCAGGTTATTGCTAAGTACATGATACTTGATAGCACTGTTGATGATAGGGAGTAGGCAGTTTGGGTGGTAATTGGCTGCGTTGGATTTGTCCTGGTTGTTGTATACAGGATATACCTGGACAATTTTCCACATTGTCAGGTGGATGCCAGTGTTGCAGTATTACTTTGAGGAGCTAAGCATATTGGTCAGTTCATTAGCATACGCGGTGTGTCAATCTCGGATGGTGTTAAACATCTATAAGGTTCTGGCTACTTCCTTCCAGGTAAGTCAAGTTTTGAGCCTTGTTGTTGAAGAACTATTGACATTTCAAGGGATATTTGTGGAGCCTCTGCCTCCTCCAGAGTTGTTTAAATGCCCACCACAATAAATAGCTATGAATCATTCTTAGTTTAACTGGTGCTGCTCCTGAACACTTGCCTTTCTACATTGTTTATTGAAGCTCATGCTAGATCATGATGCTTAAGATTCCCCTTTATCTTATCTGAATAATTTCAAACTCTTCTCCATTAAGTGGTAATAAGGTTGGCAAATCGATAACCTGATAATGTGGGAAAGTGCTGGATATGAGCTTCCAGGTGAATAAGGTAGTTAAGAAGGCATACGAGATATGTGCCTTTATAAGTCAAGGCATTGAATTCAACAGCAAGGAGGGCTTGACAGAGCTGTATATAATGTTAGGTCACAGCTGGAGTACTGTGCGCAGTTCTATTCACTACACTATAGGAAGGATGTGATTGCACTGAATGGGGTGCAGGTGATTCACTATGATGCTGCCTGGGATGGAATGAGAAGCAGTGGAGTTGTTTTCCTTAGAACAGAGAAGACTGAGAGGGGATCTGATTGCAGTGTATAAAGTTCTGAGCTGCATAGGCAGCACAGTTAGATAGAATGTTTTCCCCTTAGTAGAAGCATCAATAGTCTAGGCTATAGTTTTAAGTTAAAGAAGCAGGCAGTTTAGAGGGGATAAAAGTCAAAAGAACTGCAGATGCTATAAATTAGAAACAAAAACAGAAATTGCTGGAAAAGGTCAGCAGGTCTGGATCTGAATGGTTCTGAGGAAGGGTCACTCAACCCAAAACATTCGCTCTGATTTCTCTCCACAGTTGCTGCCAGACCTGCTGAGCTTTTCCAGTTAAGAGGGGAGTTGAAGAAACATTTTTTTCACCAAGAGGGATGTGGGATCTGAAACTCTGCCTAAAAGTGTGGTCGAGGTGGGAATCCTCAAGATATTTAAGAACTATTTAGATGAGCATTTGAAGTGCAATTGCTTACAAGGCTACAGGCTGATTGCTAGAAAATGGAATTAGAGTAGTTGGGTATTTAATGATCAACATGGATGTTATGGGACAAACGACCTCTTTCCATGTTGGAAAATCTCTATGACTCTCTATGACTGCACAAAATACAAGACAAATCTAATCCTGCCAATTAGCATCCTGTTATTCTACTGTCAATCAACAACATATTAGAAGGTGTTACTGACAAGGTTAACAAATGGAGCTTACATACCAACAATCTATTTGCTAATGTCCAGCGTTTGACAATACATGGCAGCAATAAGTGCAACATCAAAGAGCCTGAGCAAAACCGGAGACAATGAGAATCAGGGGTAAACGCTCTACTGGTTGGAGTCATATCTTGCGCAAAGCAAAATGGCCGTGCTGTTGGATACTAATTGTCTAATCCTGAAAACATGACTGCAAGAGTTCCTAAATACAGAAGCCCCAGCCGCTGTTGGCTGTTTCATCAGTTAACTTTGTGCCTCCATTTGCTTGTAAGTGGTAATGGTTGCTAATGATTGCCGTATTCATAACTTTGTGATTCCTCAGATTGTGAAGCAGTCCATATTTGCAAGCAATAAGTCCTGAGCAACACTGAGGCTTGGGCTGATGCATGGCAAATAACATTCATAATACACAATTTGCCAGGCAATGACTACCTCCAATAAGAGTGAATTTAATTATCTCCCCTTGATGTCTAATGAAATTGCCATTGTTGTCTAGTCTCTCCTTAAAACAATTTGGACAACTCTGACCAGAATGTTATTAATGAATTTGCCCAGATGTCCCACAATCCTGAAGTTGTCAAATTAAAATGACCACAAGCCTATACCAATGCAAAACAGTCCCAACTTTGTTAGGAACAAAGTTACAATAACCTTTAATACTAAACATACTATCTCTAATCCTGTTTGGCCCCTTAAGGCTACAATACTTCCCAAGTTTCTTACAGGTTTATGCAGTTGTTCTCTCTCTCTGGCTCAGTCTCTGGGTCTGTGAAACTGTTTCTACATCCCTCTCTCTGGATGGTCAGCTGGTCTCTGCCTCTTGTCATGCTGGTCTCCACAGAAGGCCTCAGAAGATTCTAAGCAGGTCCAAGAGAGGCCGCAGGTGAACCCTGTTTTTATACCTTTTAGATGGCTTTCTGGAACTTTCTATAGTTTTGGCCAATCAGAGAGATACACTTAATAGTTTGAAATAAGTCAATCATTTCGATGGCACTCTTCTGTTAGTTTCTTTGTGTAGCAGGACCAGGTGCCTTTCCATCTGGGCCCTCCTTTGTTTAGTGGATAAATTGTTGGGAATATGTCTGTCCAGGATAACTGTTGCCTTTTACATTATGCAAGTGTCATTAGCACCTGGCTGCTGTGTTTGCACTGTGTCTGGTGTGTGGGTTTTGTGATTTCAAAGTTTTAGTTGGCCAATGTACCCAGCATCCCTTGCTGTTTAGCCAATTTAGCACTCTATGTTTCAGCAGCCAGTAGGCTGCTGCACTGTCACTCAATGCCTGGCTATTAAATCCTAGAGGTTGTCATTGACCAGAAGCTGAAGTGGAGTAGCCACTTAATTAGTGGCTACAAGGCATGTCAGAGGCTGTTAATTATTTAATGAATAACTGACGTCTTGACACGGCAGGCTGTTCTGCTATCCTCAAGACTCAAGTAGGGAATACACTGTTGGAATATGTTCCACTTGCCTGTGTTGATCCAGATTTAACAACACACAAGAAGCCTAACGCCATTCAGGATAAGGCAGCCACCTTGACTGATGCCCCACCCACCATCTGCTTTGTGGTTAAAATCCACTTTCGCAGCAATGTTACTCTTACTGCAAGCAACTTAGTACTACTCCAATTCAAGTGAATCTTCCCTAATTGCCCATTACTGAACTGATATCAAAGTCCATAGGCATCTGAATACCTCTTGAACCTCCCCTCGAGTCCTGTGATGAGGGATTTAATTGTCCTTGCCTAACCTGCTCAATGCATGTAAGTAATCTGCAAATTATTAAACGGTAAGGTCTGGGCTTCAACCTTCGTGCTAATTACTATCACACGATCTCCACTGGATATCCATACCATTTTCAATCCTGCATTATCAGTTCCTAGGACTTTTAGGTTACCCTCCCAGTCTTTTCAAACATTTTTCGTCTGTCCTGTTATGTTCTTCATTTTGGCACCAGGCAGGCAACAAGTCATTTGGGACTCAGGTACGGGCTGTTTAAAGATGTTTCTATCCCTCTGATAATTTTGTTTCTGATCCCTGAATAACATTTGTTCCAAGGCAATGCAGCATTGGTTGTCCTTGCATTCATTGGTCTGACTGGTCTAAGAGCAGAAGAGCACAGAAAGCTGATTCTTACCAGAAAGCTAATTTTGGCAAGTTTCATGGAGCATTTTTCTGCAAAAGACCTAATGCAGTTTCTGACTTTATCTTGCCAAACTCACCTCATTGCTTATGCACTATGTCTCTATAGCACCCCGCTCATCCTATTGTCCCACTCCTCATGGGCAGCCATTCTCACCATTGCTGGGATCTCTCATAGAATCCCTACAGTGTGGAAACAGGTCCTTCAGCCCAACAAGTCCACACTGACCCTCAGAGTATCCCACCCAGACCCATCCCCCATAATCTACACACCTCTGAGCACTATGGGCAATTTAGCATTGCCAACCCACCTAGCCTGTACATCTTTGGACCCACGCAGACAAGGGGAGAATATCCAAACTCCACAAAGACAGTCACCCAAGGGTGGAATTGAACCCTGGTCCCCAGTGCCGTGAGGCAGCAGTGCTAACCACTGAGCCAACATGCCGTCCCCAATATTCCAGAATAACAAACAGTAGCACAATGTTTGAAGCCCAGTGCAGCACTGGAGGTCTGGAATTGCCCGTGATGATGCATGTACTGGGAGACCAAATACAAACCAATGATTTTGTGGGTATGAGTGGTGCAGCTGACAGAGGAGAGCACAATTATATATCTATCACTGTTTAATAGGCAAGGGATATTCAGCTTACATATTCTTAGCCACATCCTATCTTATAACACCGTCTAAATCAGCACTACTCTTTCCCCAATGACCAGTGTATCTCAGCAATTTCATATTGCTCAATGTGGGATCATTATATGCAGAAAAGCCATCAATTGGTTCAAAGCATTTAATTTATTCAGCAATAGCAAAAATGAACAAACAAACAAAAGTCCTATTGGGTGGAGTTGAGGAACTGCAAAGGAAGGAAAAGCGACCCTAAAAGGAATTGTGTATAGGTTCATAACAGTAGGCAGGATGTGGGGAAGAAAATAAATCAGGAGATAGAAAAGGCATGTAAGAAAGGCACTATTACAATAATCATGGGGGACTTTAATATTCAGGTAGTATGGGAAATTCAGCATGGTAATGGATCCAAGAAAAGGAATTTGTGGAATGTCTAGGAGATGTTTTCTTGAGCAGTTTGTGGTACAGGCCACATTAGGGAACAGGCAGTTCTGGATTTGATAATGTGTAATGAGGCAGACTGGATTAAGGAGCTTAAGGTAAAGGAACCCCTCGGGTTTAGTGACTATATATAGTAGAATTCACCCTGCTGCTTGAGAGGGAGAAGATTGAATCAGACGTAACGGTATTAAAATTGAGTAAAGATATGAGGGAGAAGCTGGCCAGAGATGTTTGGAAGGGGACTCTATCAGGGAAGACAATGGTACAGCAATGGTAGGAGTTTCTGGGGGCAATTCAGGAAACACAGCAGAAATTCATCTCAAGGAAGAAGAAACTTAATAAGGGGAGGACAAGGCAACCATGGCTGACAAGAGCAGTAAGGAACAGCATAAAAGCAAAAGAAAAAGCATACAATGTAGTGAAGATTAGTGGGAAGCCAGAGTACTGGGAAGCCTTTAAAAACCAGAAGGGAACAACTAAAAAAGCTGTAGAGGGGGACAGAAGATGAAATATGAAGATAAGCTAGCTAGAAATATAAAAGAAGATTGTAAGAGTTTATTTGGATGTATCAAAGGCAAGAGAGAAACAACAGTGGATATCCGACCATTGGAAAATGAGGCTGGAGAAGTAGTAACGGGGAACAAGGAAAGGTGGAACTGAATGGGTACTATACATAGTTTCACGGTGGAAAACACTAGCATCATGTCAGAACTTTAAGAGAGTCGGGGGCAGAGACAAATGTAGTCATCACTCAGGAGAAGGTGCTGGGGAGGCTAAAGGGTCTGAAACTGGATATATTAACAGGAACAGATGGACTGCACTTTAAAGTTTAAAGAAGAGGACATTGTAGAGACATTGGTGTGATCTTTCAGGAATCACTGAAGTCAGGGAGGATCCCAGTGGACTGGAAAATGGCTAATTTAATATAGTGGTTAAGAAGGGAGGGATGCAGAAGATGGAAATTATAAACTGGTTAGCCTAACCTCAATCATTGGTAAGATTTTAAAGTCCATTGTTAAGGATGAAATTAAAGAGTACTTGGAAGTGCATGGTAAAATAGGACTCAGTCAGCACAGCTTCATTAAGCGGAGATCATGACTGACAAATCTGTTAGATTTCTTTGAGGAAGTAATGAGCAAGTTGGACAATGGAGAGCCAGTGGACGTTAATTGATTGATTGATTGATTGATTGATTTTATTGTCACGTGTACCAAAATACAGTGTAAAGCTTTGTTGATGAGTGGTACAGGCAGATCACAACAAGCAAAGGATGTGCAGATCAAAAAGACTTAGAGACATACTGGTTACTTAGCAGATTACATTATTTGAGACTAGAGTCCAGTCAACAGTCTGATAACGGCCGGAAAGAAGCTGTTCCTGAACCTGCTCGTGTATGTGTTCAGGCTTCTGTATCTTCTGCCTGACGGAAGAGGTTGTAGGAAATCATTACCGGGGTGCGATGGGTCTTTGATGATGTTGGCTGCCTTTCCATGGCAGTGAGCCATGTAAGTGGAGTCCATGAATGGAAGGTTGGTTTCCGTGATGGTCTGGGCTGTGCACACCACCTTCTGTAGTTTCAAAGGTCCTGGGCAGAGTAGTTGCCATACCAGGCCGTTATGCACCCGGAGAGTATGCTTTCAATGGTGTATCTGTAGACGTTGGTGAGGGACCTGATGGGCATGCCAAATTTCCTGAGCCGCCTGAGGAAGAAGAGGCATTGTTGTGCTTTCTTGACTGTTGCATTTACCTCGGAAGTCCAAGACAGGTCGTCAGTTATCGTCACTCCGAGGAACTTGATGGCCTTCACTCTCTCAACTTCAGTTCCATTGATGTATATGGGGCTGTGTTCTTGGGTCACCCAACTTGAATGCTGCATGTCTGGTCTTTAATATCTATTTGGATTTCCAGAAGGCCTTTGACAAGTTGCTGCACAGGACACTGCTTAATAAGAAAAGACCTCATGCTGTTAGGGGCATGAATAGAGGATTGGCTGACTGGAAGAAGACCAAGAGTAGGGATGAAGGGGTCTTTTTCAGGATGGCAACCAGTGACTGTGGAGTTCTACAGCAGTCAGTGTTGGGATCATATTATACATTAACTATCTTAACAAAGGAACTGAGGGCATTGTCGCTGAGTTTCACACAAAGACAGGTGGTGTGACAAGTAATGCTGAGGAAACAGGAAGGCTGAAGAAGGGCTTTAACACATGAGGAGAATGGGCAAAGAGACAGCAGATGGAATACTATGTGCGAAAGTGCGAGGTTTTGCACTTTGTTGGGAAAAGAGGTGTAGACAATTTTCTAAACAGGAAAGGCTTCAGAAATCTGAAGCACAAAGTGACTTGGGTACCCTAGTTCAGGATTTCCTTAAGGTTAACATGCAGTTTCAGTTGGTCAGTAAGGAAGGCAAATACAACGTTTTCATTCATTTCAAGAGTGACAGAATACAAGACCAGGGATGCACGGCTGAGGCTGCGATCAGACAGCATTTGGAATATTGTGAGCAGTGTTGGGTCCCGTATCTAAAGATGTGCTGGCATTGGAAAGAATCCAGAGTAGGTTCACCAGAATGAGTCCCAGAATGAAGGGCTTGAGATATGAGGAGTGGTTGAGAACTTCGTGTCTGTACTCAATGGAATTTAAGAGGATGAGGCAAGATCTCATTGAAACTTACAGAATATTGAGACGCCTGGATAGAATGGACATGGAGGAGATATTTCTGCTAATAGGAGAGACCAAGGCCCAAGGGCACAGCCTCAGAGTGAAGAGATGACCTTTTAGAACCAAAATGAGGAGGAATTTCTTCAGATTGTGGTGAATATGTGGAATAGATTGCTGCAGAGAGTTGTGGAAGTCAAGTCATTGAGTGTATTTAAGACAGAGATAGGTTCTTGATTAGTAAGGGGATCAACAGTTATGGGGAGAGAGCAGGAGAATGGGGTTGAGAAACATCAGCCATGATCAAATAGTGGAGAAAAGTGATGGGCTGAATAGCCTAACTCTGCTCCTATATGTTATGGTCTTATGGTATTTGCGTCCCCAAACAGAAGCAGACTGCTTGCCTTTTGGGCACGAACAAATTAAGAGTCAATGAATGATCCAGCTCAAATCTGCTAGAACCAATGTTAATTAAGTCCTGAATAGTTTGTTGCACTGTTCTACAGAAGGTAACGTTTGGCTTTTTCAATGTCCTCATCTTCCACCTAAGAAGTCTGTTGCTGCTTTCCTAGCTCTTCAGAGTCCATCACATCTCCTCATTATCTGTTCCAGAGCACTTTGTCAGGAGTGTACTACATAGCTTCCCCAATCCGATCCAAACATCAGAACGTCATTTTCAGCAGGCCTATTGTTTGTTCCACCATGACTCTTGTTGGAGAACAGGCAACATTGAAACTATGCTCTATTTCAGTCAGGTGGTTGTATAACACAGTCATAAGCCATGGTCACAGAGAATAGCCCTGTCTCCCAGTAACCATCCTTGTAAGGGTTTCAGCTCTTTAAATGCAACAGGTGCATGAGGGTTCTCAAGGATTTAGTCATCATGGCAGCTCCCCGAGTACCTGGCACAGACTGTCAGTTTGTGATACCAATGATCACAGATGATTTGTAAATGGAACGGAACCCTTTTGCATTAATGCGCTCAGCTGCATCATGACATGGCCTTCTCAATGCAATGTGTCTAAAGTCTGTCATGCCCTGTCCCTAGGAGGTGCCAGCTTTGTTAGCAAAGCTACCGCCCAAACTGCAACAATGATTTTGTCATGGGGAAATTAGATGAAATGCTGAAATCTGTCATAAATTGCATTGGTTACAGCCTTGATACATTTGTGGGTTCAAGATTGAGAGATCCCAAGCAATGGCTCCTTGGAAGAAGCCAGTTGTATAAAAGTTTAGCACAGACATCACCTGATGGCCACTGGGACAGCATGGCCACCCTGCTTCAGGTTGCAGGTCCCACTCCAGCAGATGTGACAGTGTGCTGAGATATCCTCAGTCTGTAGTGACACTGTGCTTCACACCTCTGGAGGAAGTGGCATTGAATATGATAGACTCTAGGCCTGCTGTACTTCTGTTCCATCCTGAGGAGACCTACGGTGGCAACTGCTTCATGTGGAGGTTGCTACTGGTGCCGGGGTTGCTGGAGCATCTGTCCTCATCCATTTCTCTGCATCTTCATTGCATCACAGCAACAAGGACGATAACCCTATTACGGCTGGATCCATCGGTCATGTTTACAATGAACATCTGTGGAGAACATAAGAAACAGAGCAGTTATTAGTAATGTGATCACTCAACACTCACCACTCACTAGTAACAATTTACCATACTCCTCCGTACAGTGGGACACGGAGCAGTTTGACAAGGAGGGCCATGAAACGCCTCTAAATGGATCTTTGATATTTCATCGTATTCTGGTGTATGCAGCACCAGTAATGTTGCAAAGAGACAGTGGAAGTTTGTAAGTGCTCTGTGAGCCCTTGACCTCCCAGCCCAACATCATCCAAGAAAGATATCACTGCATATAACAGCATGTTGGTGAATATGTAAAGCTCATGGTAAGAGGAAACCAGTTCTGTACCCCTGTGCAGTCAATGGGATCTTGCATTATCTTTATCTTAGTGATCTGCAGATGCCACTCTTAAGATTGGATGTGGTTACTTCTCCTTCACAGAGATCACTCAGTCTGAAGTGACCAATGACTAAGATTCCATGTGAACAGCACTTGTACCCCATGCAGTTGCATACTGCATGGATTTCACATGCAACGTTCTATTAATACAGATGACTTATCTATACTGTAAAAGTGCATAATAAATTTCATTGTCCTTTGATGGGCCTCATGTTTGTCATAAGTAGATCCCATCTGCTCAGATGGAAGGGTATTACTGGCTCCCCCCACTCCGGATATAGTTATGGCCATTTTCCATTACCAGTGTGCATTAACGAGTCGATTGAATATGGAAAGCAACGCAAGTTGCATTTGGCAGAGTCTCAGGCAAGGGCCTCTTCTGAACCTTCATGTGGTTGTTCTTCCTCAAATTCCCTGGCCAGCCCATCTCTACTGATCCCCCATAAGACTATAAAGCCAATAGATATAGCACAAGAATTATGCCATTTGACCCCCTGAGTCTGCTCTGCCATTTGATTATGGTTATGTTTCTCACTCCCATTCTCCTGCCCTCTCCCCATAACCTTTAATCCCCTTACTAATCAACAACCTATCCAACTACTCTGTCTTAAATACACTCAATAACTTGGCCTCCACAGCCTTCTGCAGCAATGAGTTCAAAAGATTCACCATCTTCCATTGGAAGAAATTCTTCCTCATCTCAGTTCTTAAAGGGTCGACCCTTCATTCTGAGACTGTGCCCTTGGGTCACAGTCTCTCCCACTAGTGGAAATATCTTCTCCATGTCAACTCTATCCAGGCCTCTAAGTTTCAATGAGATTCCCCACCTCATCCTTCTAAACTCTATTGAGTACAGATTCAGAGTCCTCAACTGCTCCTCATATGACATGCCCTTTATCCCCAGGATCAATCTTATAAACTTCTTCTGGACTCCCACCAATGCCAGCACACCCTTTCTTAGATATGGGGCCCAAAATTGCTCACAATATTCCAAATGTCGTCTGACCAGAGCCTCATATAGCCTCAATAGAACATCTTTGTTCTTGTAGTCTAACCCTCTTGAAATGAATACTAATATTGCATTTGCCTTCCTAAATACCAACCGAACCTGCATGTTAGCCTTTAGAGAAACTTGAACTAAGTCCCTTGAGTTTCAGATTTCTGAAGTCTTTGCCCATTTAGAAAATAGTCTATACCACTATTCTTCCCATCAAAGTGCATAACCTCACACTTTCCCACATGAACCCATACAGCGCTTTGAATTTTGTCTGTAGCTCTCATCATTACACCCTGAGCTCTAATCCTGGCATTGTACTATCCATTTCCCTAACACAGCAGTGTTCCCTGATAAGCCCCCTTGACTTTCATTGAGCTATTCCCTAGGACTGACTGTTGTCCAATCCATCACCAACTTTGAGAGAAGGGCCTGACTAATGAGTGACTAGACTACCGATTGATTTGTGTACAGCTCCTGATTGACTCAATGTCAATCCCATGACATGTTTGCATTGCATCTGAAGGACTGACTGTGGCTCACTCCCTACATAGTGATGAAACAGTCCCCAGTCAGGTCCTACCCAAGCAGTTGACTAATCAGGTCCAAACCCCTGGACTGGAAATAGATGACGCTCTTTATCAGGATTCCCTGACTGATGGCACTCTTGATGTGACTGAGGAATGCTCCACTTGGACTTTAGGGCATGGCCAATTGACTGATGCATATGCAGTGTATATGCTGTGTAGGCTGCTCGCATATGCTGCAGATGTAAGATTAACATAACATGACGCTGTACGGCAACATGTCCATCTCCTTGAGTGATGACTGCTGACAACTTCTGCAAGCTGCCCTGGCTTTGTGGCTGCACTATGCAGCTAGGCAGGCAGAAGTACTGTAAGACTTTAAGCTCTGGCTCAGGGGGCAAAGTATCAAAAGGCAAGGCAGAGATGCTGTTAGCACCAAGCAGGCACAAAGTGAGTGAGAGCTAAGAGAATGAGCAAGCAGCCTTGAAGTGCAGCCTGGTCTAATTCATGAGCTGGGTGCATGTTCTTACATCAAACTGTCCTGGCAGCAGCATTGCAATGAAACATGCTGGCGTGCTCGAAAGTGCAGCATTGAAGTGCAGAACTGTCGTGTCATTGGATCATAGATGTTTCTATTGTGATGCAGTGAAGTTGATATGTATCAGATAATGACGTTCATAGATTGGGGGTTGTGTGCTGATGCTGTTATGTATCAGATGCCAGGTTCACAAACTGGAATGTGTGAGGTCACTGCCCAGGGAGTGATCTCTGAGATGTCAGTGATTGGTGTCCAAGGTGGAGGTCTGGAGGAGCAGGAGGTGAGCTAAAGTCTCCAGATACCTGCTGTATCTGTCATGTCAAGAATTATCATCATCAAGTTTCTATCCAACAAATGGGAGAATGGAAAGCTGTGTATCAATGAGGTGAGATTAGGAAGTAGTGAAATGTAAATGAATGCTAATTTTGTACATCAATCCCTCACTGTGCCATAGCGAGAATCCCATTTCACCATTCAACAATACATCGGAAAATGAGACTTTTTACTCTTGATGTCAAGAAATTCCTTACTGTTCAGGTCAGATTTTTCTTAATTTTCTCACCTTTGCCAATGCTGTTTTCTGCCCCATTAAAAAAATAACTCAAATGATGTCTCTGAAAGACTATTTTATCACACTTCTGTGTGAAATTGTCAAATGACCCATGACTTCATTTTAGAACTGTGTCTGCTAAAAATGTTCCATGTAAGTATAATTTAAAAGATGGAGCGATAGAAGTTTGTCTGCACAGCATTGACAGACTGGCTGAGCTTTGCAGTGGCAGGCAGACACTAGCTGTGTGACTCATGCAAATTTCTTTAAGGATATCAACTAGAAATGTTGGTGCGCAAATAAATTTGTCCGAGAGACGTTGTGATGTATTGAGGATTGTTATCAATTCACAGAATCACAGAATTGTTATGGTGCATTTAGTCTATTGTGTCAACCACCTTGTCTTAGATATCAGCTAGCGCCGGATTTCCGAGCAGTGGGGAGGTATTTTGTGATGAGACTGAATGAGGCGTTTTCTTTTAACTAGTTGCCCACCTGGAAACTGAGCTGATTTGGGCTTGGCTCCCTGTAGATGGAGAATGCACGTGACAATAAAAGGATATTGTATATTGTATTTAGCGTATGTGACGGTTCAAAGAGATTCTGGCTATGGGGCGGCACGGTGGCTCAGTGTTTAGCGTTGCTGCCTCACAGCGTCACGGGCCTGGGTTCAATTCGACCCTTGGTTGACTGTCTGTGTGGAGTATGCACATTCTCCCCGTGTCTGCGTGGGTTTCCTCTGGGTGCTCCAGTTTCCTCCCACAGTCCAAAGATGTGCAGGCTAGGTGAATTGGCCATGCTAAAATTGCCTGTAGTGTTCGGGGATGTGTAGATTAAATGGGTTGTAGGGGAATGGGTCTGGGTGATATGCTCTGAGGGTTGGTGTGGACTTGTTGGGTCGAAGGGCCTGTTTCCACACTGTAGGGATTCTATGATAAAGCAGTAAATATGTGCTGCTCAGCTGTAGATTTTTAAGTGTTGTGGGCAGTTTTAGAGGGTCAGAAAAACTGAGTTAGAAATGGGACTCCAAGAGTTCAGAGATTGTGGAGCAGCATTGTAAATCACAAGAGGGAATCATGATCACAGGATGGGTCCAATCACAAAGAGGGACAGTCTAATTGTTTGGCAGTATTGTTGGTCCATGCTTATGAGTGAGGTCCTATCATATAGAGTGAAAAATAGGTTTGGTTGGGCTTTGGGAAGTACACCTGCTCCTCTTGGCCCGCAAACAGTGCTAGAAAAGGAATGTACCCCATCCTCACAATCATCAAGTTTAAGGCCTGGGAGAGAAAATCAGACTCAATTTCTGACTCAGATCTCACTTCATATCACCACATATATTTTCTCATCATTAATTTCACTTTTATTTTGAATCAACATATTCAGACATGTTTCAACATACCTCTGGGCATGTGGGAGTTGTATTCGACCTCTGGCCTAGAGATAGGAAGAGTACAACTGTGTCACAAGACCCCTTTGAAAAGGCAATTTATTTACAGTTTAATTCTATTAATTAAATCAAAGGGGTTGCCATTTAGATGATGGACACCACTTGAAAGGAGCAGTTAGAGATAAATAATTCAATTTATGCCACAGCTATACTCACTTTAGATTTAAGTGCCTGAAAAAATTAAGGCTGTTTAAATGTACTGCGAACAAGAACAGTAACAACCTGCATGTCTCTAATGACTTTAATGTCGTAAAACATTTAGCCATAGCAATTTACAACACAGATGGAGGCTGTTTGGCTCATCATGTCTATACTATCTCTTTCAAAGTCCAATCATGATTAGTCACGAATCCCTACTTCTTATCCATAAATCTGTAAGTGCCTCAACCCAACTTTGTTTCAGATTGTTCAGAACATTTGTGATTTCATAATGTTGACATTAAGCACATTTCCACTCTGTGCAGCTGTAAATATTTCCACCCACCAATTGCAATACAATCTCACTGAGAAAAGTCAACTTTGAGTGTTTGTAGTAGATATGTTGATATGGAAGATTTTCCACAAACAAGTCGCTGTTTGATGCGCTTAAACTGTAAGTTTAACTGATAAGTATTGTTTCATCACAGAAAAGAGAACCAGTAATAAAAAGATCAAGAAGCATAATGTCTAAAGTCATGCGCATACATAATGATGAGGACCTTGCTAATGGAATGACCAATATCTTCAAATTCAGCAGATCAACACCTCTACTTCTGCGGATTCAATTCCTTCCGAAAATGGGGAACCTGCACTGCAAAACCCACCAACTGATGTCAGCCCAAGCACAAATCAAACCACCTCAACCGGTAGGAAATTTTAATTAATACAGAATTTATTGTGAGACTGATTACTGTTTGTAATAATCACAGCTAAAAGGGAAGAGCAGTTAATTAAGAAACCTATCATTCATGCATTCATTAATTTTTTTGTGAAATGAGATGTGTTAATCCCATTTTATTAGGCCAATTCCTCTTCATTGTCAGGTACTGAAAGGTCCTAAGGAGGATGTCAGAGTGGCTGTTCAATTGGAATTGAGCAAGCTTTCTATTTCTGTTGACATTCCTGTGTATTTAGCTTTATCTAAAAATGCTTTGAACCTTAGTTAAGCCTGCCACTCAGAAATGAACTTGCGTCAACATTAAGACAGCGATTTACCACACAGTACATTGCACTGCTTTTATGACAATGGTCTTCAGTAGTCTTTACACAATATTTTCCTATGTCAGTTTGCTAACAGATCAATTGGAATAGTAATTGGTAGAAATCCCATGTCAGATGGGTATAATTTGCTGGAATGCATGGAATCATAATGAATGGTGGAGCCAAATGGCCTGCTCCAGCTCTTACTTTCTATGATTCCATGCATAAAGAGCAGAGTCTAAAATCTATTTTGGTAGCAAAACCAGCAACAGCCAAAAGAAGGAAGAACAAGCACTATTCAGTACTCTTTACAACATTAGGGCATCCCAAAGTACTCTATAAACAATGGAAGTATGTTTGAAACAGTTATGTTTGTAATGCAGGCAAACATTGTTGACAATTTGTGTACAGCAAGGTTTTGCAAAGAACAGTGAGACAAATGATCAGATGCTCTATTTTACATTATATGAATGATAAATATTGGCCTGGATAGATAAAGAACAGGTCATTCAACACCTCAAGGTTGCCTTTTCATTTTATTAACATATGGTTTATCTACATTTCTTAATACATTGATCTAATTATCAATCTCCATGTTTAATCTTTCAACTGCCCAAGCACCCACAACCTTCTGGGGGATAGAGTTCCAGATTTCTGCTGCTTTTGTGCAGAAGTTCCTGAACGATCCACCTTTTGCTTTAATATTATTTCCCATTACACTTCACTACCCCCATGAGGGAAATTAATTTCTCCACATGTACCCTACCAAATATTTATAACATTTTAAGCGTCTTGATTAGATTAGCCCTCAATCTTTTCTATTCAAGAGAATATTCATTAGGTTTAAGTGACCTATCCTTATAATTTAACCAACAGTTTACAGACTATTTCCAATATGACCCCATTTTAACTCTTGAAAATTAACAGTCACCAACAAAACAAAATTGACATCTAAAGCAGCATAGTAACATACATAATTCATGTTCATATAAATATGAAAACCTGAGTTTAAATTATGCTGTACATAAGCTAATAGCAGAAACAAAAACAGACGTTGTTGGAAAAGCTCAGCAGTTCTAAGGAAGGCTCACGGGACCAGAAATGTTAACTTAGATTTCTCTTCACTGATGCTGCCAGACCTGCTGATCTTTTCCAACAACGTCTGTTTTTGTTTCTGCTATTATCTTATGTACAGCATAATTTAAACTCAGGTTTTCATATTTATATGAACATGAATTATGTATGTTACTATGCTGCTTTAGATGTCAATTTTGTTTTGTTGGCGACTGTTAATTTTCAATTCAATGCTGTAAATCAGAAACAAAAACAAAAGCTGTTGGAAAAGCTCAGCAGGTCTGGCAGCATCTGTGAAGAGAAATCTAAGTTAACGTTTCTGGTCCGTTCAGCCTTCCTTAGAACTGCTTTTCCAGCAACTTTTGTTTTTGTTGCTGATTTACAGCATCCACAGTTCTTTCAGTTTTTATAAGATAATAGCAGTTTTACACATGTTGATTTCAGCCAAACTTCGCATATTCCCTCTTGACAAGAGAATTCTGTCAAGAGCCTCCCTTTCACTTCCAGTGCCCACATTGTAACCACCTTTCCCTTCCCCCCTCTCTTACACATACCTCTATACACACACACTCCTACACACACACTCACCCCACAAACGCAACAGCCTCTATTCCCAAAAGCCCCTCCATTCCCCCACCCACCCCTTCAATCATACAGCAACTCGGTTCCCCCATCCCCTATTCTCTTGCGTTGCAACCCTTCTTTCCAAAACCCCTTCACCTTATTTACTGGCTGCACTCACTCCCTTCCCATTTTTTGTCTAGTTGCTACAGTACAGACATTCCAGACATATTTTGCAGAGATAGTGGTAACTATTTAGAAGTGATGAGAACAGATCACCACAGAATACAGAAGTTCTGATATGCTCTAGCAACCATAGCTTTCACATCCAGCTGTATTCTTGGCCATGGTAATGACGTTGATGAGGGAAACTTCAGTGATGATAATGGCATTGAAAGGCAAAGAGAGCTGTTTAAATTAATTTGTTGGAGTTAGTCACTGCCCAACACTAATATAAATGTTGCTTGCCACTTAACAACCAATGTCATCCTAATTAAACTCTCGAACGGTTTTTATGTTGGAGTTTACAAAGTATTATTGATACTGTTAATTCCCTCCGAAACTTTGTGAAAGCCAGCAAACACATTAAAATGGACAGTTTTATCTCACTGCTTCTTTGATGATGGGCAGAAGGTGATAAATGTCTCAAATTATTTACAATCTATCACAATCCACCAAAGTAAGGAGGATGTTTGATATTGAGTAAGCTCATGACAAGGTGCTTTGTGTCATGTCTATTTAGAGGCTGTGCACTGCAGTTATTACATGGTTCTGGCTGACCAGGTGGCTCTCAGATGTAAACATGCGCACAGTGAATAGATAATAATTTGGCTTCCTGAATGATATTCCAGACATTACCTTAGGTTGCCTGGAAGGAGCTTGTCCTTTAAAGATTGAGTGTGTGGCAGGGAGGCTTCATAATTACATCAAGATTACCACAGGTAGATCGCCAATGTTGCAGGTTGCCATGTAACAGGGGGCAGAGTTTCTGTATTGCTTCTTTAGTAAAATACACATAACATATATGCAAGTCTTCCCAAAGCCTTGTTGCGGTTGGAGGGATGGGGCAGATAAAACTGGTGCTTTTCTTTAATAGTACTTGACGCTCACTGATTCCATCTCTGTTGCCCTTCCATAATTACAGCATGCTCATTGGTAAATGTAATTCCATTCCTGAGAATATGGCCAGATTGTGCAAGTGGGGAAGCCATGTGAGGAGGAAAGGGTGAGGAGGGTGAAAGTTTGGCCTGTTTGGATGAGGTCACTACCAAGTCTATAATGGTGTGGCATCATGAGTAGAAAATGACTTCAGTGAGATGTTCCCACCTGCAGAACGATGAATGAGGCTCTGCATACTCTTGGGTTCAGATATCTTTATTTCTGCCTGTCCCAGTTTATCCTGACCAAGTTGTAGCTTACAATTGACGGTGCTTTGCAAGTGCAAAAGTAGGAAATACAGTGCCACCAGGCCTCATTATAATTTACTCAACTGAGGTTGTTAAGGAGACAGTAAGGAGATCTTCTAGCAAAATGGAGAATATCCCTGCCTGTGAGCCAGATGATCTGGGTTCACATTCTATTTAAGGACTTGATGGACAAGGAAAGTAGGTTCATAACATAACCAAAAACAGGTTGAGTATCAACTTATACATTATTCCAATTTGACAGTAAGAATGGCCAACTATGTAATGGGAAGAAAATCGGAATCTCAACCATCACTATGCTCAGCTACAATATGCACAAAAAAGTTGGTTCAGTTAGCTGGAGGGATAGTGTAAATCAGATTGATACAAAGAGCATTGGACACAATTCTGGTTTTGGCGGGGATGGGTTCAGAGCTTTTTACTTGCCCAATCTGTGCTGAGATGGATCTGTCTTTGGGCACAGAACTGAAGAACAGGAGAAGACAGTCGATAAATTTCAGAATCACGAAACTGTTACGGTGCAGAATAAGCCAATCGGCCCGATGTGCCCATAGCAGTTCTTAAAACTAGCATCAACACCTTTGCACACTATTTCTATCCAAGTAATCATCCAATGCCATCTTGAATGATTAAGTTGAAGCTGCCTCCACTATATTTCCAGGCAGCACATTTCATTTTGGCACACCCTGCTGCCCCAAGTCCAGGGAAGACTAAAAGATTATGACCAGTGCCCCCCTAATTTCTACTCTCACTTCCTTCAAATTTCTTGGATGTATCTCATACAGTCCCAATGCCCTGTCAACTTTAATCACCACAGTCTATCCAAGACTTCTTCCTGACTAATTTTGAACACAACTAGTGACAGAGTTTCCTCCTCTTTCACAATGGCCTGGGCAGAAATTTCTTCTTCTATAAAGACAGATGCAAAGTATTAATTTAACTCATCATATACTTTCTGCATCCATCCCCTCGTTAACCTCTAAATGACTCTTCTCCTGCATTAGCCAGTCTTTTGCTATTTGTATCCCTATAGAAGACTTTGGGATTCCCCTTAAGTTAACTGCTACACTTTTCTCATAATTCCTCTTTCCATTCCCTTATTTGTTTTGTCACCCATCTAAATCTTTGATATTCCTCTTGGTTCTCAAATGTATTTTCTGCCTTGCATCTGTCATAAGCAGACCCTTTCCTTCTACTTTCTAATGCCTTTGTCATCCAGGGGATGCTGGATTTGTTTGACCTACCTTTCCCATTTGAGGGAATATACCTCAATTGTACCTGAACTATCTGCTCTTTGAAAGTGGCCCGTTGTTTCAGTTACTGTTTTTCCTGACAACCTCTTATTCCAATCAATTCTGCTCAGCTCTGTGAAAACACCTGAAAGAACTGCGGATGATGGAAATCTAAAACAAAGACAGAAATTGCTTAAAAATCTCAGCAGGTATGGCAGCATCGGTGAAGAGAAATCAGAGTTAATGTTTCAGGTGCAGTGACTTAGACCTGCAGGTTGTTTTACAAGTGCTTTTGAGAGGGCTTTAACCTAATTTGACAGAGGTGTGAGAACCAAGGAAGAATAGTTAAGCAGCATACCAGGGCTCACAAAATACTCGGAGGTGCAGGTGGCATTATCAGAGCCAACGGTAAGTTAATAGGTGAGGCCAGAGTAAAGAATAAAGAAATGAAGTCCAAAACAGAGATAACATCCATGTACGTAAATACACAGAAGGTGAAGGAAGACTCAAGGGGAGGCAATGGCTTAGTGGTATTATTGCTAGACTATTAATCCAGAAAGTCAGCTAATGTTCTGGGGACTCAGGGTTGAATTGCACCATAGCAGATGGTGGAATTTGAATTCAACATTTTAAAAATTGGAAATGAAGTATTTATTGATGACCATGAAACTGTTATCGATTGTCAGAGAAACCCATCTGGCTCAATAATGCCTTTCAGGAAAGGAAATCTTACATCTTCACCTGGTCTGGTCTACAAGTTTTTCCAGACCCAGAGCAATGTGGTTGACTCTCAACTGCTCTCTGCAATGGCCTAGCAAGCCATCAGTTGTATCAACTATGAAGTCTCAACAAAGACATGAAACCGGACAGACCATCTAGCATCAACTTAGGCACCGGAAAAGACAATGGCAGAAACAGCCCTGTCAACCCTACAAAGTCCTCCTTACTAACGTCTGGGGGCTAGTACCAAAATTGGAAGAGCTTCCTCAAAGACTATTCAAGCAATAGATTGACATAGTAAAATTCATGAAATCACACCTTACAGATAATTTGCCAGACACTACCATCACCATCCTTGGATATGTCCTGTCCCACCAGCAGGACAGACTCAGTAGACGTGGCAGTACAGTGGAATACAGTCAGGAGGGAGTTGCCCTGAGAGTCCTCAGCATTGACTCTGGACCATGAAATCTCATGGTGTCAAGTTAAACATGAGCAAGGAAACCTCCTGCTGGTTTTCATTACCAACCTTCCTCAGCTGATGAATCAGTGCGCCACCACGTTGAACAATGCTTGGAGGAAGCACTGAGGGTGGCAAAGGTGCAAAATATACTCAATGTCCACCACCAAAGAGTGGCTCAGCAGCAGTACAACTGATCAAGCTGGTCGGGTCCTAAAGGACATAGCTGCTAGACTGGGTCTGCGGCAGGTGGTGAGGGAACCAACAACAGGGAAAAATATACTTGACCTCATCCTTATTAATCTGCCAGTTGCAGTTGCATCTGTCCATAACAGTATTGGTACAGTGAGCACCACGCAGTCCTTGTGGAGATGAAGTCCCGCCTTCACATTGAGAATACCTCCAGCGTTTTGTGTGGCACTATCACCGTGCTAATTGGGACAGACTTCAAATAGATCTAGATCTTAAGACTGGGCATCTATGAGACACTTCAACAGCAGCAGAACTGTACTCCAGTACAATCTGCAACCTCATGGCCCAGTATATGCCTCACTCAACTATTACCAACAAGCCAGGGATCAATCCTGGTTTAATGGGAAGGGCAGGAGAGAATGTCAAGAGTAGCACCAGGCATACCTGAAAATTTGGAGTCAACCTGGTGAAGCCACCAAACAGGAATACTTGCAAGCCAAACAGCATAAGCAGAAAGTGATAGACAGAACTAAGTGATCTCACAACCAATGAATTAGATCGAAGCTCTGCAGTCCTGCCACATCAAGTTGTGAATAGTTGTGGACAAGCAAACAACTCACTGGAGGAGGAGACTCCACAAATATGGCTAATCCACCTAGTCTGCACATCTTTGGACTATGGGAGGAAACCAGACCACCCGGCAGAAACCCGACACGGGGAGAATGTGCAAACTCCACAGACAGTCACCCAAGCTTGGTCCCTGGCACTCTAAGGCAACAGTGCTAACCACTGCTCAATGGCCTCACAGTGCCAGGGACTTAGCCTTAGCTTCAGCCTTACCTTTTGCACTGATGCGCTGGGCTCTTCCATGATTGAAGATGAGGATATTATGTAGAATAATAGAATTCCTACAGTGCAGCAAGAGGCCATTTGGCCTATTAAGTCTGCACCAATCCACCAAAGAGCATCCCACCATGACCCAGGGTCCCTGGCACTGTGAGGCAGCAGTGGAGAATTGGTGTAGGTTTAATGGGCCAAATGGCCTCTTGCTGCACTGTAGGGATTCTATGATTCTACGTAATATCCCCATCCTCAATCATGGAACAGTCCAGCACATCAATGCAAAAGATAAGGCTGAAGCATTCACAATAATCTGCAGCCAGAAGTGCCGAGTGGATGATCCACCTCGGCCTCCTCCACTGCTCCCCAGCATTACAGATACCAGTCTTCAGCCAATTTGATTCACTCCACGTGATATCAAGAAACAGTTGGAGGCACTGGATATTGCAAAGGCTATGGACCCTGATAACATTCCAACAATAGTACTGAAGACTTGTGCTCTCGAACTTTCTGCTCCCCTAGCCAAGTTCTTCCAGTACAGTTACAACACTGGCATCAACCCAACAATGCTTAAATTTGTCCATGTATGTCCTGTACCCAAAAAGCAGGACAAATCCAAATCAGCCAATAATTGCCTCATCAGCCTACTCTCAATCATCAGTAAAGTGATAGACGGTGTCAACAACAGCGCTATCAAGCAGCACCTGCTCAACAATAACCTGCTCAGTGACGCCCAGATTGCATTCCACCAGGGCTACTCAGCTCCTGACCTCATTCAAACATAGGAAAAACAGCTGCATTCCAGAAATGAGGTGACAGTGACAGTCTTTGACATTAAGACCGCATTTAACCAAATGTGACATCAAGGAGCCCTAGCAAAACGGGAATTATTGGGTATCAGGGAGCAAACTGTCTGCTGGTTGGAGTCATATCTAGCACATAGGAAAATGGTTGTGGTTGTTGGAAGTTATTCATCTCACCTCCAGGACATCTCTGCAGGAGTTCCTCAGGGTAGTGTTCTAGGCCCAAATATCTTCAGCTGCTTCATCAATGACCTTCCCTCCATCATAAGGTCAGAAGTGGGGATGTTCACCAATAATTGCACAATATTCAGCATAATTTGCAACTGCTCAGATGGTGAAGCAGTCCATGTTCAAATGCTACAAGATCTGGACACTATCTAGACTTGGGCTGACAAGTGGCAAGTAATATTCGCATCACACAAATGCCAGGCAATGACCATCTCAAACAAGAGACAATATAATCACCACCCCTTGACATTCAATGTGTTACTATCACTGTATATCCAACTATTAACATTCTTTGGGTTACCATTGACTAGAAACTCAACTGGACTTGCCACATAAACACAGTGGCTACAAGAGCAGGTCAGAGACTAGGAATACTGCGGCGAGTAGCTCTCCTCCTAACTCCCCAAAGCCTGTCCAGCCTTTATAGGGCACAAGTCAAGAGTGTGATGGAATACTTCCTATTTGCCTGGATAATTGCAGCTCTAATAACCCTCAAGAAGCTTGACACCATTCATGACAGAATAGCCCCGTTGTTTGGCACCACATCGACAAACATTCATTACCTCTGCTACAGTGCTCAGTAGCAGCAATGTGTAATATGTACAATACGAACAGCAGAAATTCACCAACGGTCCTTAGACAGCACTTTCCAAACCTCAACCACTTCCATCTTGACGAGGGCAGCAGATACATGAGATCACCACCACCTGCAATTTCCCTACCAAGCCACTCACCTTCCTGACTTGGAAGTATATCACTGTCCCTTCTTTGTCACTGGTGAAAATCCTGGAATTCCCTCCCTAAAGCACATGGACTGCAGTGGTTCAAGAATCAGCTCACCGCCACTTTCTCCAGGGCAATGCGGAACAGGCAGTACATGCTGGCCAGCCAGTGATGCCAATGTCCCATGAGCAAATTAAAAAAAAAAGGAAGGGGAAGACCAGGTGTTAAGTATTCCTGGGAATAAGTTGTTCAAGAAAAATAGAAAGGAAGGAAAGGAGGAAGTGTAGCTAAGGAATAAAAAAAGGTAAAATTACATTGCTCAGATTAGTCTATGGACCACAAACAAAGGGAAAGGATCTATTCATGTGCAACTTCTCTGGCTTGTACACATGCCATCTCCCCAAGAGCCAGGCTCTGTGTCCCAGAAATCTAAAGCTCACCCTCCTGCACCATTAGGAGCAGGAAATTCAGCAGAATATATTTTAGGATGGAAAACCAATGTAACTGCTTCAGGCTTATCAAGAGATTATAAAGTGAGTTATTCTGATCAATCTCCACATTACATGTGAAATCCTGGCCCCAAAATATGTGACGTAACTAACATTTTCATATCATATCAAGATGATATTTATGAGCCTCTCTTTTTAAGTACTAGAGACATTATAACATGGTAATATGATTTGAGCAGCACAGTAGTACAGTGGTTAGCACTGCTGCCTCATAACATCAGAGACCTGGGTTCAATTCCAACTCAGGCAACTGCCTGTGTGGGGTTTGTATATTCTGTCTGTGTCTGCGTGGATTACCTCCTGCAGTCCAAAGATGTGCAGATGGTTTAATGTTGGAACTCTACCCAATGCCATCCAATGATACTCCCAGTTTCTTAGAGAATGGTGCTACCACTTTAAATTCAAGTTTGTAAGAGAGGAGCAAGTCCTTGATCTGCCACTGTGAGCTCTTGTCCGTGGCTTGCTAACCTTACACCTTACATTCTCATCAGTTTATACTACCAAGCCCAAATGAATTGTGGAACATTTAAAACCATCTAGCTTAGTTATTTCACCAGCTCACCTGTATCCATAGTAACTAGAACCCATTGGCCAAACTCACACTCTGCCATCGCTTTAGTCTCAATGATATATTTTTGTCCTGGAAGGTTTCCATCAATAAATTCAAATCAGTAAGCTTTGGTACAGTATATAATCAAATTAATGGGGGTGATTTCCATGCTCCCTCCCTGGGGATAACATGTGACAGTCTTCCCCTGATCAAGTCTCAGGGGGATCATGTAGGCAACCTTCCAATTGGGCCAATTGGGAAGAATAAATGCCACCATTCACCCATTGCCAGTCAGGGAGGCCTCTCAGTAAACCCTGTCAGGCAAGACAGTGACCTGCGAAGAGGTAGTCCTGCATTCACCGGTTCTCTGTGCCTGATTAGGGGGGCTTAGCATTAAGGAAGGGGGACCCTACAGAATGCAAACCCCTGTCCTTGCTTCAGATGTGCCCATACCATTGGCAATCCCCTCCCTGGGAACTTCATTCCATCCATTCCCTCCCTTTGGAGATCCAGTGGGAATCGCTGGTGAAGGCCCCATTATAATACTGGCAGCAGCCACCAGTTCTGGCCTTTGATTGGCCACCAGCACTTGAGGGAATGATTTCCAACCCACTCGGGCTTAATCAGTCCAAAGGCTGTGGGCTGCTCAGGTAAGTGCTCTTGATTGGAATGTAATAGTACCAGAGCTTCCACTGAAAAATGATGAGGGACTCCCACCAGTCCAGCCCAATCTTATCCCTTAAGGGATACTGTTATCCAATGTAGAATCACAGCAGTATGAGACAGAATTGCTAGAAGCAGAAAATGATTATAAGCTATAGGTTTTCTTTATTGTTGTATTTGGGTCCCAAATACAATTGGGACCTTTGACCTTTTACACGATGCAGCTTCCAAGAGCTAATTATGTCTCCCAACATGTTAGAGAAGGCACAGCTGGAGGCACGCACTTCAGCATTGGAAATTTCTGCTTCTCTGACCCATAAAGGAACCAGAGAAACATTGGAAGTTGGTATGTCCAGTTGCGGTGAGGTATAAAGGGCAGGCATGGACTCTGCTGAGGGGTATCCAAGGTAGGGATAAAATTTTGTGTTAGTAAGCATAACATAAAATCATGCACAGAAAATGTACAGATTTTTAAAAAATTTAAATGAAAAGTCATAATGAATGACAAACCTAACTGCATTATAAATTGTACATCCTGACAGTTTAGTCAGAAATCAAATAAAAAATCTCTATTCCGTTTTGTCCTTGAGAGCAATATTGAAAATCATATTAGACAAAAATATGAAGTTTATTAGTCATAGAGTCATATAGCATGGACACAGACCCTTTGGTCCAACTATTCCATGCTGACAACGGTCCCAAACTAAACTAGTCCCACTTGCCTGCTTTTGCCCATATTCGTCTAAACCTTTCTTATTCATGTACTTATCCAAATATCTTTTAAATGTTGTAGCTGTACCTCCATCCCCCACTTTTGTGGCAGTTCATTCCACATACAAACCACTCTCTGTGTAAAAATGTCACCCCTCATGTCCTTTTTAAAACTTTCTTCTCTCACCTTAAAAAGTTTCCCCCTAGTTTTGAACTCTCCCATCCCAGGGAAAGGGCCCTTGCTATTCATGTTATCTATGCCCCATCATGACTTTATAAACCTCTAATAAGGTCACCCATCAACCTCCAACACTCTAGCGAAAACAGTCCCAGCCTATCCAAACTATTTTTATAACTCTAACCATCCACTCCTGGCAACATTCTTGTAAAACTTTTCTGAACCCTTTCTAGTTTAATAATATCCTTCCTATAGCAAGGCGACCAGAACCGCACACAATACTCCAGAACAGGCCTTGCCAATGTCCTGTACAACTTCAACATGATGTCCCAAGTCCTGTACTCAAAGGTCTGAACAATGAAGACAAATGTGCTAAACATCTTAACCACCTTGTCTACCTGTGATACAAATTTCTAAGAATTATGTATCCAAACCCATAGGTCTCTCTGTTCTACAACGCTATCCAAGGCCCAACCATTATTTCTATAAGTCCTGCCCTTGTTTGTTTTACCAAAATGTAAAACCTTGCATTTATCCAAATTAAAGTCCATCTGCCACACCTCAGCACATCTACCCAACTGATCAAGATGTCTTTGTAATATTAAATAACGTACTTCACTGTCCACTATACCACAAATGTTGGTGTCATCCACTAGCTTACTAATCATGCCTCCTATATTCTCATCCAAATCGTTTATATAAATGACAAACAAACATGGACCTAGTACCGATCCTTGTGAAAAACCGCTGGTCATAGCCCTCCCGTCCAAAAAACAACCCTCCACCACCACTCTCTGTCACCTACCATAAAGCCAATTTTGTATCCAACTGGCAAGCTCTCCCTGAATCCCATGTGATCTAACTTTACTAATTAGTGTACCATGCAGAAGCTAATCAAAGGATTTAGCTTTACATTTATGTTCTAATGTTCTGCCTTAGCAACCTCCTACAGCAGGGTGTTGAAAGGATACATCTTATGCAAATAACAAACCTTCACTAAAGACACTTGACCTTCTGATTGCCATTTTCAAACTGTATACCTTTGCTTCTGCCATTAATATGCTTTCTTTCTCTTTTTTGTAAAGATGGAGAGGGGCCATCCACTAAATGCAATGTCATTTCCTGCAAGAGCAATCATCAATAACTTAGTGTATGCTTCTTATGCAACAATAATCTGCATGGTAGGTAAACAACTAAATAAGTTCATTTTTAACAACACTGCAATAAATTAACTCAGTTGAATAAGTATTTTTCTTTCTCAATCTCCACATAGGCAGTCTACAG
The DNA here is from genome assembly GCF_021869965.1 of Rhincodon typus. Lineage (NCBI taxonomy): Eukaryota > Metazoa > Chordata > Chondrichthyes > Orectolobiformes > Rhincodontidae > Rhincodon > Rhincodon typus. Next base: position 81,867,237 of record NC_063334.1, read on the forward strand.
CAAAATGGCAGTGGGACTTTTGAAGGACTTTACTTTGGTTCAGCGTACACAACGGGCAAAGAACAGCAGCATTGACAATCAATGTACAATTTCAAAGCACGACACAACGAAGTGTGGATCTCCATTGGAAAAGAACAACATAGTTCCAAAGCATTAAACAATGTCATGGTCTTAATGATAGTTGAGAAAAACAACAAATGTACATGATAGAGCTGCTTACAACTGCTTTAGTATACCAACTAGGAAGACGACCAAGAACCACAAAGGATCAGCTCTTCATTTCTAAATGTAATGTTCCTTGCATGGCTGCATTGTAAGATCTAAGTGTTTTCACCGCTTGTCACTGGCACCGAGAAAAGTAAAGCTGGGTTAAAGAATTTTTATTCAGTTTTATTTAAAAGGATACACAAGGGACAAATAACCATTCCAGAATATACTTTTGAATGTTGATATTTTGTTTATGGGATGTAGGCATCACTTGCTGAGGCAGCATTTATTGCTCATCTAGTTCCTCTTGAGAAGGTAGTGGTGAGCTGTCTTCTTGAACCAATGCAGTCACTGGGTCTCCATTACATAATGCATCAGACTGAAACTTATTATACACGTGGAAAAATGTAACCTCTTTCTCAATTTGGCAGATGAGGAACTAAGCTGAGTTACTCAAAAAAAAAGCTCCCACATTCATGGTCTGCACTGTATAAATGACTCTAGTACTATGATTGGACTCACTGCTCAAGGTGGGGAGGGATAATGTGATTAGGCAAATTTCCTTTATCTGATTCAATTCAGTTGAGAATAGCATCAAGACTCAGCTGTGATCAAGTGCTGTTGTCGGATACGTTGCTGGGAGCCCAGACAACACCGGCTCCGGTTATCGGCTCATACGGAGAGGAGAAGAGTCAATTTTCAGAACCTGACAAATTACTTTATTAGTGTATTAAACAAGACCCATGTTGCTTAAATGTTTTTCCCACAAATTGAACTAGAACCTAATTATACACTCACTAGAGTCCTCTGACACTTACCAAGTAGTCACAGAATATAAAAGTTAATACTCCATCAGGATAGCTGCCGCTGCTGTTGTTTGTTGCTGACAAGGGCTGACGCTGGCCAGATGCTGCATTTGATGTTGTCACCACGTCCTTGACGTAGCGTCTTCTCCTGCGATGGTAGGTCTCCAGAGTTTTCGCTGGCTGTGTACCCCCAAGGGTCTTCTTTTTATTCTTTCTATTATCTCTAAAAAGTTGTGCTATCTTCTTCCGTTGGCTCAGGCTAATTCACTTATCGCGTGCCTTTACCTTATTGGCCCTGGTCCAGAGACTTAGGTAGCATTATCTCATTATTTCTCACCCAAATAAGGCTTTTGCATTACTTCATTGTTTTTACTTCTTGCAGAACTTTGTTAATTCAAACTGGTTTAAATTGGCTCAAACTAGCATCTGGGAGCAGGTCATTTTTAGCTCACAAGCTGCTTCTTTCTTTGTGTCAGCACCTTTGCATTCAGTACGTCCTGTTAGCGATGTCAACGGTTGATACCCCTCTCTCTCTCTTTATCTTTCTGTAGCTTCTGGCTAATGTCTCCCCAGGCAGCGATGTCAGCAGCTTGTACCTTTCTCTCTATCTCTCTGCAGCCTCTGGCTAACAGTTTGCCAGCGCTCAGTCCTCAGACAAAACTTTGTTGTCTTTTGGAAATATGCACAACATGCCTGCCATAGGGAGAGGTGCCTTTCCTGTGCATGCCAACCCATCCACTTCAGTGTAATACAAATTTAAGTCCACTCTGCTTGCTTTATTAGTTCGTATTATCTTGCGCTTCAGAGCACAGTTGTTCTTAATTATGGGATATTTTTCCAGCATTGACCCTGCTCAAAGCATATTCACTCATTGTGATGACTCTGATGCTGGCTCAACCATAGTTTCAAACATGATCAGCCCAATAGCGACAAAATGTATAACCCCCCTCATCCTAGTTTAGACCTGTAACATACAAATGTAGTTTCTGCTCTTATTTACGGTTTCTTTGTTATCCCTACTATAAGCTCAGGTTCTACATTCTCTGAGCCAGATCGTCTGTCTCCTGTCCCAGTCTGTCGTGGATTCTAACTGTCTGTTTCGTCTGACCTAATTACTTCCTCTATCCTTTCTCTTTTTCTTTCGTCATTTTCCTTGGCTATCCTTTAATCGTGGATGATCAATATTGGGTCGCGTTCCAGTTATCACTTCAGATATTTGTAACTGATCCTGTTCTTGCTCTCTCTGACCTTCAGAACTTGGAGCATCATTAGCATCAAGCATCATATGATAATTGTGGCTAGCTTGTTTCTCTCTACTAACTTTAACTGATTGATGTGATACCAGCTACTCTTGCCTGGCATCATTAATACCTTGTACACAGATGGGCTAGCCTTATCTACTATCTCACAGGGACCGGCGAACTTTCGGTTCAAGAATGAGGTGGGCTGGTGTATTCTTATCATTACACTTTGTCTGGGACTCAATTCTATTGGGCTGGCTTTTGTGTTGAAATAAGCCTTACTTTGCTGCTTCATTGTGTACATGTGGTCCGGGATCCCACAGTGTCCCAAAGGAATGTGATAAGGCGGCCTCCAACCCTATCATTCACGAGGGGTCTCCATATTTGATCCCACCGCACATCACATACCCATAATGGAGAGGCCTGCAACTGTCATTACATTTCGGGGTACATCCCCAAAGATGGTAGTATCTCTGTCACATTACACTGTTCAGTCCTTCCACGGGTAGGCACTGCCCCCCCCCCCCGCCCCCCACTTTCACGTCCCGGATTCGGGCATTCTCTTGCAAAATATCCCTCTTGGCCACAATTGTAGCATGTGGACACCCCGCGTTGAGTTCGCTCTGTTCCCGAGACATTCCCTCTACCTCTTCCCACCATCGAATAAGCCGGAGGTCTAGGTCCCCTCTGTTAGCACCCATGATATTTAACACCTGGTCTTTTAAAACCTCTGTTGTGCTTCTATCAACTTTCTGCTCTTCTTGTAAAGCAGAGTGTACATGTGGGTGCAGCACATTATTATTAATTTTCTTTCCTCAGCATCATCTAAACCACGTATTTCCCTCTGGTGACCGACTGCTCAGAAAAGCTCCCCAAGAACATCCTGGACGCACATGTCCCAATATTTTTCACAATTTCCCTCAACTTCTATATCCCCAGTGGGATGAAATATACTACCCTCTCGCCCTCTACCATCTGACCAGCTGCCCGTAATCCTCCTCTAGCGATTACAATGGCGGGGCCATTAAGATTGGAGCTGATGGGGTCTCCGACCCTGGGTCATAAGCTGGTGGTGAATCCTCCGGTAGAGGCTCCCCGTCTTCATAACCGTACCTAACCGCTAAACCGTCCCAATCTATGTCCCCTTCGCTGCCTTCCTCACTTCTTTCAGATGCGAAGGCACACTTTATGCCCGTCTGTGCAGCTAGCTGACCTTGCAGTTTCTCTATCTGTCTCTGACATTTTGTGTGATCCGCGGCACTCCTCTTCTGAGCTGCTCTCTGGATCACGTTCATTGCAGCTTTTAAATCATTATATGTTTGCTTCCATCCCTCCACCTCACCTTTAGCTGTTTGGACTTCTTCCTCTCGCTTACTCCTTTCCCTAACCAGCTTCTCGCACTGCATCTGGTACTGATTCATATGTACCAAGTCCGCACTCCTCTGTCCCTGCAGACCGGTTCCCTCTTCACTAAGGCAGTCTACCTCCTCACGAAGTCTCTTACTCCCTTCCTCTTGTCTGTCCCTCTCTACCTTCTCTAACTTGGCTAGCTGTCGGCATTCTATCCATTCCTCCATTAAACAGCCAGTCGCCACCACCTTCTGTAACAGTTTTAAACTTCTTGTCCAACATCTTCCCTTGTCACTAGTGTGACCTGCATATTCCCCGTATGGCAGCCACTTCCCTATTATGGATTTCTGGAGGAGTCCCATCCAATCTGGGCAGTCCATTCTCTCCTGATTTGTCATTGTATACTGGTGGCTAAGGATTAACCCCAAGCTCTCATTCTGTCTGTATGCTGCTGATTCAGTCTGACTCAAGTCTCCCGCTGACTCAACAGAGAGATCCACCTTCAGATCCATGTCACGGCACCATATATGTTGTTGGGAGCCCGAAGAACACCAGGAGAGAAGTGTCAATTCTCATAACCTTACAAATGACTTTACTGGTGTATTAAACAAGACACATGTTGCTTAAATGCTTTTATCACAAAACTAGATCTTATGTATTTTCCCACAAACTGAACTAGGACCTAATTATACAACCACTAGAGTCCTCTGACACTTACCAAGTAGTCACAGAATATAAAAGTTAATACCCCATCAGGATAGCTGCCGCTGCTGTTGTTTGTTGTGACAAGGGCTGACGCTGGCCAGGTGCTGCATTTGATGTTGTCACCACGTCCTTTACGTAGGATTTGCTTCTGCGATGGTTGGTCTCCAGAGTTTTCACTGGCTGCGTGCCTCCAAGGGTCTTCTTTTTATTCTTTCTATTGTCTCTAAAAAGTTGTGCTATCTTCTTCCGTTGACTCAGGCTAATTCACTTATCGCGTGCCTTTACCTTATTGGCCCTGGTCCAGAGACTTAGGTAGCATTATCTCATTATTTCTCACCCAAATAAGGCTTTTGCATTACCTCATTGTTCTTACTTTTTGCAGAACTTTGTTAATTCAAACTGGTTTAAATTGGCTTAAACTAGCACCTGGGAGCAGGTCATTTTTAGCTCACAAGCTGCTTCTTTCTTTGTGTCAGCACTTTGCATTCAGAACGTCCTGTTAGTGATGTCAGCAGCTGGTACCCCTCTCTTTCACTTTATCTTTCTGCAGCTTCTGGCTAACGTCTCCCCAGGCAGCGATGTCAGCAGCCTGTCCCTTTCTCTCTATTTCTCTGCGGCCTCTGGTTAACAGTTTGCCAGAGCTCAATCCTCAGACAAAATTTTGTTGTTTATTGGAATTATGCACAACATGCCTGCCATAGCGGGAGAGAGAATCAATTGGGAATGGAGTAAAGACAGAGATAATTAAGCATAATTGTGTACTTTATGTGAAGAAACATTTGATGTGCCAAATTTTAACAAAATGAAGTAGTGCACACTATTTAGCTCATTAAATTTTATCAGACAAGCAATTCTGAAAGAAAGGAATTATGTTGTAGCATTGAGAGATTCTAGTACAAATTTTGGGAAATGGCCACTGGCAAGTTTTGATTCTAACGTAAGTTTACATAAACTGTGCCAGCGAGGGTTTAAAGTATTAACATTTCTCGGTGTAATTACTGCCTAAGGAGCTCTATGTTAACCAATACATGCTTTCATTCATGTCCTCATGTACCATGATGTCACTCTGAGCCTAGGGACTCTAGTAGGCCAGGTCCAACACATCCCATTTTAGACTAGAATTAGCTTAGACTTGGGTCGATTTTACAAGGTGCCATTATCACTATCTGACCACCCCTTGACTGAAGCGTCAGTAATCAATATGGTCACCCCAAATACAACTGGCCCGCAGTGATGTTTTGCTGCAAGCAGCCTTAATTATTTCAGAGCAGAACATCTGCCTCCGTCTGGGAGGATATTCCATCTTAGAGAGCTGCCAGCCAACCTGAGTATCCCAGCAATGTCAGCACTGTGTGGTAGCCACTGACGGGATTATAGAAAATCCCGAGGAATAAAATTTTGAGCCCTGATTTGAAGGTTAGGGGAGTTTGGCCAGAGTCGCCTGGCAGACACTAGTGAGGGGTGTGGAGTTGGGGCTATGGTTTTAAAAGCTGTTCAGGAGGGCTTCAGTCTTAGAAGGGATTGGGGGGCTCCAATAGGTTGAGACCCTTCCCCTTCCTGCCTGACCGCAGCCAATGCGATGGAAGCTGCCCTACTCATCACTTAGCCAGTCCCAGACACTGCTGTTGCCCGTTGAAGCATTAAGTGGTCACAGGACTGCCATGAATGACAGGGATGCAAATCTCACCAACTCCTCAAGAGGTGGGATGGGACATTGTGTCAAGACAAAACCCTAACAGTCTATCTTCCATTATCAGTGATGCCCTGCTCAGTACCGACTGGTGTGAACATCCAACACCGGATACCACTCCCAGACCCCGCTCCACACCGTCCACCGCCCATTAACCTTGAACAATCAACTCACCCAGGCTGCTGTCTGTAGGATTCAGAATAGGTCACATGACCCCTTTCTAATAAAAGTATATTTAAAACAAACACACAATCTCACAAACATCACATCTGTAACAATGACAACAGAATATAATTTTAAATCAGGATTTCTCGCAAAGTTGTTATCACCTCTAAATCACAGTCCAGTTAAATAATCCGCTGATATTCAGTCCAAACACCACGGATCAAGTAGAGACATGAGTTGCCTGTGAGTGGGGATCAAAGTGGAGGAAAATTGAAATAATATTAAACAAACGTGTTTCTTTTTGGTTATTGGTTCCATTCATGACAAGTAAAGTGCACGAGTATTCAATTTGTTTCCTGGCGTTTGAAGCCCAGAATCGAGGGACTAACACAAAACAAAGTGATATCGCAGGAAATTAGTAAGTCTATTGGTTGGTAATAGATGTTAATTTGACTATTTATTATATGTTACTTTAGAACTGAAGTAATTAGGGAAAATATTTACAGGTTACAAACAGAAAGACCAGCAGGAACCTTTTAAAATAAATTAAGAACTAAGTCAAATAGAGATGCAAGACTTGTCTAACTAGTTTAAGATTCTTGTTCCCTGTGTGGACAAGGGCAGGTGCTGTAGGGAGGATGAGCAAACTGACCCTTGGACCATGATAGAGACAGTCATTCGGGGTGGTGATGTAAGTGTTATGTAGAGGGCCTCCCAGCAGTGTTAACGATGTAGAGAAGAAAATAAGTCAGGAGATAGAAAAGGCATGTAAGAAAGGCACTATTACAATAATCATGGGGGATTTCAATAAGTCTGGCCAGAGTTGATTGGAAGGGGAGCCTTGCAAGGATGATGATGGAGCAGCAATGGCAGGGGTTTACAGGAATAATTTGGAAGGCACAGCAGAAATTCATCCCAAGGAAGAAGAAACATTCTAAGAGGATGATAAGTCAACCATGGCTGAGAAGGAAAGTCAGGGACAGCATAAAAGCAAAAGAGAAAGGATACAATGAGGTGAAAATTTGTGGGATGCCAGAGGATTGGGAAGCCTTTAAAAACCAGCAGAGGACAACTAAAAAAGTAATAAGGGGGGAAAAGATGAAATAAAAGGGTAATTTAGGGTAATATAAAAGAAGAATGCAAGAGTTTTTAAGGTCTATAAAAGGTAAGAGAGCCAAGAGTGGACACTGAACCACTGGAAAATGAGGCTGGAGAAGTAGTAAAAGGGAACTAAGAAATGATGGAGGAACTGAATAGATACTTTGCATCAGTCTTCATGGTGGAAGACACTAGTAGCATACCAGAACTTCAAAATAGTCAGGGGCAGTAGTGAGTGGAATGGCCATCACTATGGAGAAAATGCTGAGGAAGCTGAAGCATAAAGTAGAGAAATCACCTGGACCGAATAGACTACACCCCAGAATTCTGAAGGAGAAAGCTGAGGAGATTGCGGAGGCATTTGTGGTGACCTTTTTTGGGGTCAGTTTTTGGACCACAATTCCACAAGTATTCATATTATACATTAACTATCTGCATGAAGGAACTGACGGTATTGTTTCTAATTTTGCAGATGACACAAAGATAGGTGGAGGAACAGGTGGTATTGAGGAGGTGGGGAGGCTGCAGAAAACCACGCTAGGAGAGTGGGAATAGAAGTAGCAGATGGAATACAATATGGGAAAGTGCGAGGCTCTGATCAGAAGAATAGAGGCATAGATTATTTTCTTAATGGGGAAAGCCTTCAAAAATCTAAAGTACAAAGGGCCTTAGAAGTCCTAGTTCAGGATCTCTTGAGGTTAATATGCTGGTTCAATTGGCAGTAAGGAAGACAAAGGCAATGTTAGCAGTCATTCTGAAAGGAGCATAATGAAATACCCGGATTTACTGCTGACGCTGTATAAGGCTTTGGTCAGACTGCATCTGGAATTTTGTGAGAAGTTTTGGGCCCCATATCTAAGGAAGGATTTGTTCTGTTGGAGGGGATCCAGAGGAGGTTTATAAGAATGATCCTGGGGATGAAGGACTAGTCTTATGAGGAATGTTTAAGGACTCCTGGTCTGTACTCAATGGAGTTTAGAAGGATGAGGGCGATCTCCTTGAAATTTACAAAATACTGGAAGGCCTGGATAGAGTGGAGAAAATATTTCCAGTAGTAGGAGACTAGGACCCAAAGGCACAGCCTCAAGTAGATGAGGACAAATTTCTTTAGCTAGAGGGTAGTGAATCTGTGCAACTCATTGCCACAGACGGCTGTGGATGCCGAGTCGCTAAGCGTATTTAGGGCTGATTGATAGATTCTTGATTAGTAAGAGGATCAAGGGTTACAGGGAGAAGGCAGGAGGATGGGGTTGATAAACAAATCAGCCATGATCAAATGGTGGAGTAGATCTGATGGGCCGACTGGCTCAATTCTGCTCCTATAACTTATGGTTTTATTTGAGAGGCAGCTGAAACTCAACACAACAAGCAAAATCTTGGTCATTAACTTGGTTACTTTTCCAGAGACTTGTTGCTTGCCCTGCTGAGTATTTCCAGCATTTACTTTTTTTTTAGATTCAAGATCCATAATATTTTGTACTTATGTTTTCTCTTTTTCAAGAAAGATATTGGTATTCTAATGAATAGCGTTTTATGGTCTCTTCATATGGGACTAGGAGCTAAACGAATTCTTTGAAGGAGTTGTTAGATAGGATTGAAACAATAATAAAATTACATTTTCATTAAAATTTGTACCCATAAGGTCCACCGATATTTTTCATTTTGAGTCTTAGATTGTATTTGGTTAGCAGTTTTCATTTATTTGACTTATGTCAGTATTTCTGTTTCCTTGACTTTTTAATACAGGCATTTCCATTTCTCTAACATAGCGCTGAAGTCCTATAATACTTCCTCATTACCACTCAATAGTGCTGTAACTCGCTTCGTCGACAAAGTCAAATGTTGTGGCACGCTGGTGCCCTCTACTGACTGTCATAGGAAAACACAGGATAGTTTGCTTAAAATCTGTTATAGGAGAGTTATGAGGAGTTATTGAAGAAGTTATAAGCAGGGCACTCTGTGGTAATTAGGCAGCGTCAATATGGTTTTATGAAAGAGAAATCTGTTGAATTTCTTTGGGGAAGTAAATGTGCTGTGGATAAAAGGGAACTGGTAGATGTACTGTTCTTGGATTTCTTGAAGGATCTAATAAAGTAACGTATCAAGGGTTATTACTGAAAATAAAAACCCATGTTTAGTCCATAGTAAATTGACATATATAGAAGAATTACTAGCTAACAGGAAGCAAAGAGTAGGCATAAATGGCCTTTTTCAGGTTGACAAGATATATTGAGTGGTGTGCCACAGGGGTCTGCACTATGTCCTCAACTGTTTACAATTTGTACTAGTGACTTAGATGAATGGATATAAGGTATGATCACCATGTTCACTGATGACATAAATATAGGTAGCAACTTAAACTGTGAAAAGGAAAAAAGGAGATTACAGAAAGATATAGATAGGCTAAATGAGTGGACAAGGATCTGATAAACAGAGTATTAAGCTGGAAAATGAAATCACCTATTTTGGAAGGAAGAATAAAAAGAAATGTATTATCTAAATGGTGGGAAATTGAAGAGCTCGGCCAGCCTTTATTGCCCATTTCCTGCTGTCTTTAACCTTAGTAGCTGGCTAAATCATTTCAGAGTCAACCATATTGCTGTGGACCAGGAGTCGCATGTAAGCCAGACTAGGTAAAATCGTAGATTTTTTCCCATACAGACATTAATGAACCAGGTAGGTTTTGTGACAATGGTTACAATAAGACTAGCTTTCAATTTCAAACTTTTATCAAATTCAAATTTCACCATCTGCCATGGCAGGCTTTGAACCTATATCTCTCAAACATTACGGACTCTGGATTATGAGTCTTGTGACTTTATCACTGCACAATGGCAGCCCCTAATCTCAAAAAGCTAGTATGCAGGTACAGCAAATAAAATGTTATGATTGATTTTGAAGGGAATTGAACTCAAAAGTAGAGAGATTATGCCTCAGTTAGTCAGGACACTGGTAAGGCTACATATTGAGTACGCTGGAGTATTGGCCGCCTTATTTAAGGAAAGAAGTTGAAGTAAAGTAAAGTAAATGTGAAAATATAAACTGGAAGCATTTCAGAAATGGTTCATCAGTTTAGTATCTGCAATGAATGGAGTGCGTTTGAGGAAAGGTTGGACAGGCTAAGCTAGTATCCACTGGAGTTTAGAAAAATAAGAAGCGACTCGATTGATATATGTAAGATCTCGATGAGGGGTCTTGACAGGGTAGATGTAGGGATGATGTTTCCTTTAATTGGAGAATGTAGAATTCTGGGTCAGTAGTTAAAAATAAGGGTTCCCCATTAAACACAGAGAAAGACTTTCTTTTTTCTTACAGAAGGCTGTGGGTATTTGGAACTCTCTTTCTGAAAGGATGGTGGAGGCAGAGCCTTTGAATATTTTTAAAGCAGGAGTGGTAACCGAGGTATTGAATGGTTATCAGAATAGGTAACAATGTGGATTTGATGTTACAATCCAGTCAGCCATGGATTTATTAAATGGAAAGCAGGATTGAGAGGCTGAATAGCCTATAACTGCATCTTATTCATACATTTATATGTCATTCAGCTCTGATTAAAACAGAAGAAAGTTTTAGGCAATAAGGGGTCATAATTTGCTGTAGCAAGGTAAATGAATGTTTTAAACCTCTCCTCCTCAGTTGAATTCCAACAATGTTTTGCACCACAAACCAGTGAAAGGACAATATGACAAAGTCGCTCTGAGATAACCAGGCATAATGTACTGACAAGCAATTGTGTATCTCTTCAATTAATCAAGCTGCAGGATTATGAAAAATAACAGCATAAGGTCTGACAAAGAGTTGCAAATTAGAATGGGTAAATTCTATAGAAAAAGAGCAAAAGATATTTTGGATACACAGAAGAAATAAAAGAAATATTTTAAAATTTGAATAACAACTAAAACACAATACTGAGACAAGCCTAGTGTCTTTCACTCATCAGGACAAATGCAAGTATATATATTTTTAATCTATTCAGAAGTGGAGCAGGTGAGACTTGAGACCACACTTGAATCCGAAACTAGGAAAAATACCACTGCACCACAAGATCCTCGAAAACACAAGAATACCAAATATCAAATGATTACAGCAATTTATATTGCAGGAGAAAAAGGTGCTGAATGGTCGGCAAGTTGACGCTTATTGTCCAATGCAATGCCATGGATAAAGAATGAGGAATTTTTGGCATCCCAAGCTTCCAGGTAATTCAAATAGTTGCAAAACTTAAACATATTCATTTTGCTTGCAGAGAACCAGTCATTACGTCTGATTGTATGCCACAAAACAAACACAACCAATTATCTTAAATTGGCTGTTAGAGTAGCTATTATCGTACTAAGGATAGTACAGCCAGTTCAACTTATTCGCAGAATCACATTTAACAGTAGATGTTTTGTTTTGGATTTTGCGTGGGCTGATTGAGTGCACACTGTACTCAATCTTTTATAAAATGTTGAAGGAATATGCTGTTTGATTTAATTAGCCAATTAGAATATAAGGCCTTGCACCGTGCCACGCTGAACTTCATACGCAGTATCAGTCAGTTGTACAGTAGGTAGAATGCACTTGTGGACTGATCTGATTGCAGCTTCCGGCTGGTGGACAGTCCTATTTGCATTTTTCCAGTTCTGAAGGTGGCTGTCTTTGCCTTATTTGCAAGTTTGCAGGATACGCAGCAAAAAGTGATCTAATCAGGCACTGTACAGCCATTATTCCACAGGGTAGCTTTGATGTGCTTTATTTCTGCATCACGCTTGCAAGATGAACAAATGGCAAGGTAACAACACCTACAAGATTTCTGATCAAGGCAATCTTATAGAACATGGAACTAAACAAATCTATATTGACTGATGAAGGTCGGCTTCTGCTGGACTGAAGTGAAGAACCCATAAGTGGATTTCTTAATGAGCATGTTGGAGAAGGGAAATATATCAGATTGTTCCATCTCAACACTGAAATTGAATATGGGATCATGTGTATTAGATGTCTAAAAAAAGTTCTCACATGAGGCTACAGTTTCAAAGCTTGTGAATGTATGATCTATGTATTGGAATTGCATTGAGCTTGGGAAGACTATAGTTGCCCATTTGTCCTCTGAGGCCAATTCAAGTCAAACTGCCGCCATTCAACTGTTTACACCATAGGTATTTTACAGTCAGTAAGCATGATCAGAATGCACAACACTCAATGGATCTGCAAGCTTGTAGAAAGCATCATACTCTGTAGTTTAGAAGAAATATTACTTTTTGCACTGTGCTTTCAGACATATATTTCACCTAATAAAGGCCATAAGTAAAATATTTACTTTTTAAAAGTTCAAAAATAATAGGCTAGTTGTTTGTTCTGTAGCAGGGACCACAGAACAACATACTCATCTTTAGTGTTGTTATAATTAAAAACTGGCACTAACACCAATAAACATCAAAGATACAAGTGCACAAGCCAGGACTAAAACTTTAAAGTTGCAATGCTGCATACTAAAAGCTAAAGGGAAAAGCACAGATAATGAAACAGAAAAAAAGGAAACACAAGTAAGATGAAGAATATTAATATTAGATAAAGAAATTAAACCAATGGAATAAGAAAGACCAAAGAAGAAGTGACTGAATGTGTACCAAGCTTGTTATCTGACGTGAGACTGTGCCATTCTGGTTGCTGTGCTAGAACACAGATTGTGTTTTGCCACTGACTGGCACTTTCAGAGCTCTTGGTGCCCGATATTACACACTGTGAGAAGTTACAAGAAACTAATATCATCTCTGAAATTCTAGACATGTAATTACTGAACAGGTCAGTAAACCCTTCTCCTCCTCCTTTTCCCAAGCAAGTTTATTAAAATCATCTCAAACGCTTTAATTGTCCCTTTCAATAGAGGTTAGAAATTAATGATATGGGCTCATTTTGCATTATTATCCACTGCTCAGAAAATCAACATCTATACTTAAATGTTAAGAGTAAAAGCAGATCACTGCTGGAGCTAAAGATTCCCACTGACATTGCTACACTCACAGAGGAAAATATATTCCATACTAATTAAGCCTGTAAATAACAATACCGGGTTCATTGTCATTTTTGAGTTTAACATAAGCAGCCAATCTGGAATTGTGTACTTTACTTACCTGCTAAAGGTTAAATTTTGCCCTCTGTTTCTCACAGGTATCAGTTTTTGAATAAAAAATGTTCACTGTTTATGTTAGGAGCACTCAAATGCTAATCATGCATAATTGGTTTGTTTAAAAGTTCAATTAATTTGTTCTTCCTGCAAAATGATATCAAATTAGGCTAAAGAAAAGCTTATTGTATCTTTATGAAGTTTAAGGCATGTAAAATAAAAGCTAGAACATGTAATCAAGGCTGTATTTTTCTCTATTTCTTTCTCTCTCTCTCTCTCTCTCTCTCACACACACACACACAGAGAGAAATTGCTGGTGAAACTCAGCAGGTCTGGCGGCATCAGTGAGAAGAAAGCAGAGTTAACATTTGGTCTGTGATTCTTCATCAGTTCTTCATCACTTACCTATTCAGACCTACTGAGTTTTGCCATCAATTTTGGTTTTTGCTTCTTGCTTCAGATCTCCACAATTCTTTGTTTTAGCACATACATTGACACTCTGCTTAAAACAAAAGCTTCTATAAAAAAAACAGCCTCATTAAAGCAGCTTTTCTGAACTGCTAATATGTAATAGATGAGAAAAGCTTACAACATGGATAGCACAATTATCATTGATGACTTCAGTCTGCATATAGACTGGGTAAACCAACTGAGTACTAAAGCTGTGGAGGATGAGTTTATTGAGTGTATTAGGGATGGTTTTCTGGAGCAGTATATTAAGGGACCAACTAGAGGACACACTATTTTAAGATCTAGTATTGTGTAAAGAAAAAGGGCTAACAATTTTGTTGTAGAAGAATCTTTAGGGATGAGTAACCACAATATGATAGAATTTTACATTTTTGTTAGAATGTGAGATAGTTAATTCTTCATAAAGTGTGTTTTAAATGTGAATGAGGGAAATTATGAAGACATGAAGACATGGCTGAGACAAATTGGGAAAATATATTCAAAGCCATGACTACACATAGGCAATTGACAGTTTTTGAAGAACTATTACTTGATTTACAGCAACTATACATTCTTTAAAGGAACAAAGTCTGAAAAATGGTCAGTCAACTGTGGCTAAGAAAAGAAGTTCAGGATAGTATAAAAATCAAAAGAAAATGCCTATAAAAAGGAATTGCAGTATTTCTGAAGATTGAGAGGTTTTTCAGAGAGGGCCTAAAAGCTGATAAGGAAAGAGAGAATGGATAGGAATGCAATCTAGCATAAAATATAAAAAATGAAATGTAAGAAGTTCTTCATGTACATAAAAAGGAAGCATTTGGCTAAAATGATTGTGGGTCCAGTATAGACAGAATCAGGAGGATTTACAATGGGGCACAGAGAAATGGCATAAAAACTGATTGGTTAGTTGGTGTTTGTTTTCATTGACGAGAAATTTCATACAAGAAATTTCCCAGCACTACAGATCCAGGTGGACAGAGAGAAATGAGGGGATGAAGGAATTTAGCATTGGGCGGATGAAATTAATGGGGCTGAAAATTGATAAATCCCCAGGACCTGATGGTCTACATCAAGAAATGGCAAAGGAAATGGCTACGGAGATAGGTGACATATTGATGATTAACTTCCAAAATTGTACAGATCTGGAATGATTCCTGCTGAGGTACCAAATGTCACTCCAATATTTCAGAAGGAAGTGAGAGAGAAAACAGGGAACTACAGACCCGTTTGTCTTAAGAACAATAGAACATAGAACAGTACAGCACAGTACAGGCCCTTTGGCCCACGATGTTGTGTCGACCTATTACCCTACTCTAAGATCAAACTACCCTGCATACCCTACATTTTACTATTATCCATGTGCCTATCCAAGAGTCGCCTAAATGTCCCAAATGTATCTGACTCCACTACCACCGCTGGTAGCGCATTCCACGCACCCACCACTCTCTGTGTGAAGAACCTACCTCTGACATCTCCCCTATACCTTCCTCCAATCACCTTAAAATTATGCCCCCTCATAATAGTCATTTCCACCCTGGGAAAAAGTCTCTGACTATTCACTCTATCTATGCCTCTCATCATCCTGTACACCTCCATCAAGTCACCTCTCATCCTTCTTCGCTCCAATGATAAAAGCCTGAGCTCCCCCAACCTTTCCTCATAAGACCTCCCCTTTAGTCCAGGTGACATCCTGGTAAATCTCCTCTGCACCCTCTCTAAAGCTTCCACATCCTTCCTACAATGAGGCGACCAGAACTGAACACAATATTCCAAGTGTGGTCTAACCAGGGTTTTATAGAGCTGCAGCATAACCTCGCAGCTCTTAAACTCAATCCACCTGCTAATGAAGCCAACACATCATACGCCTTCTTAACAACCCTATCAACTTGGATAGCAACTTTGAGGGATCTATGGATGTGGACCCCAAGATTCGTCTGTTCCTCCACACTGCCAAGAATCCTGCCATTAACCCTGTATTCTGCATTTCAAGTTTGACCTTCCAAAATGAATCACTTCACCCTTTTCCGTGCTGAATTCCATCTGCCACTTTTTTGCCCAGCTCTGCATCCTGTCAATGTCCCATTGCAACCTACAACAGTCCTCCACGCTGTCCACAACTCCACCAACCCTCGTGTCATTGGCAAACTTACTAACCCACCCTTCCATTTCCTCATCCAAGTCATTTATAAAGGTCACAAAGAGCAGAGGTCCCAGAACAGATCCCTGTGGAACACCACTGGTCACCGAGCTCCAGGCTGAATACTTTCCATCCACTACCACCCTCTGTCTTCTATTGGACAACCAATTCTGTGTCCAGATAGCCAAATTTCCCTGAATCCCATGCCTCCTTATTTTCTGAATAAGCCTACCATGGGGACCCTTATCAGATGCATTGCTAAAATCTATATAGACCACATCCACTGCTCTACCTTCATCAATGTGTTTTGTCACATCCTCAACGAATTCAATAAGGCTTGTGAGGCATGACCTGCCCCTCACAAAGCCACACTGACTATTTCTAATCAAACTATGTTTTTTCAAATAATCATAAATACTATCTCTCAGAATCCTCTCAAATAATTTGCCCACCACAGAAGTAAGACTGACTGGTCTGTAATTCCCAGGATTATTCCTATTCCCTTTCTTGAACAAGGGAATAACATTTGCCACCCTTCAGTCATCTGGTTCTACTCCAGTGGACTGTGAGGATGCAAACATCGTTGCCAAAGGCGCTGAAATCTCTTCCCTCGCTTCTGGTATCAACCTTGGGTATATCCCATCTGGGCCAAAGGATTTATCTATCCTCATGTTTTTCAAAATTTCTAGCACATCCTTCTTCCTGACATCAACCTGTTCAAGCATATAAGCTTGCTTCACACTGTCCTCACAAACGTCAAGGTACCTCTCACTGGTGAATACTGAAGCAAAGTATTCATTAAGGACCTCCCCTACCTCCTCCGACTCCACGAACAAGTTCCCTCCACTATCCCTGATTGGCCCTACCCTTGCTCTGGCCATCCTCTTGTTCCTCATGCCTTGGGGTTTCCTTAATCCTACCTGCCAAGGCTTTTTCAGGCCCCTTCTAGCTCTCTTAAGTCCATTCTTCAGTTTCTTCCTGGCTACCTTTTAACCCTCTAGAACCCTGTCCGATCCTTGCTTCCTCAACCTTCAGTAAGCTTTCTTCTTCTTCCTGACTAGATATTCCACACGTCTTGTCATCCAAGGTTCCTTCACCTTACCATCCCTTCCTTGCCTCAGTGGGACAAACCTATCCAGTACTCAAAGCAAGTGCTCCCTAAACAACCTCCACATTTCTGTCGTGCATTTCCCTGAGAACATCTGTTCCCAATTTATGCTCCGCAGTTCCTGCCTAATAGCATTGTAATTCCCCCTCCCCCAATTAAATACTTTCCCATACCGTCTGCTCCTGTCCCTCTCCATGACTATAGTAAAGGTCAGGGAGCTGTGATCACTATCACTGAAATGCTCTCCCACCGAAAGATCTGACACCTGGCCTGGTTCATTGCCAAGCACTAAATCCAATATGGCCTCCCCACTAATCGGCCTATCTACATACTGAGTCAGAAATCCCTCCTGGACACACCTGACAAGATCTGCTCCATCCAAACTATTTGCGCTAAGGAGGTTCCAGTCGATATTAGGGAAGTTGAAGTCACCCATGCTAACAACCTTATTATTTCTGCACCTTTCCAAAACCTGCCTCCCAATCTGTTCCTCAGTGTCTCTGTTGCTACTGGGGGGTCTGTAGAAAACTCCCAATAAAGTGACTGCTCATTTCCTGTTTCTAACTTCCACCCATACTGACTCAGTGGACAAACCCTCCTCCACGACCTCCCTTTCTGCAGCTGTGATACCATCCCTGATTAGCAATGCCACTCCCCCACCTCTTTTACCTCCCTCCCTATTTCTTTTCAAACATCTAAAACCCAGAACATCCAGCAACTATTCCTGCCCCTGTGATATCCAAGTCTTCATAATGGCGACAACATCGTACCTCCAAGTACTGATCCATGCTCTAAGTTCATCACCCTTATTCCTGACACTTCTTGCATTAAAATAGACACACTTCAACCCGTCACACTGACTGCAACTTTGCCCTCTCAACTGTCTATCCTTCCTCACAGACTCTCTGCCTATTCTATCTGTCTGTACACCAGCTACCCCATCCTCTGATCCGTAGCTCCTGTTCCTATCCCCCTGCCAAACTAGTTTAAACCCTGCCAAGGAGCTCTAGCAAACCTCCTGCCCAGGATATTGGTGCCCCTCCAGTATAGGTCCCACCTTCCCCAGAAGGTATCCCAATGATCCACATATCTGAAGCCCTCCCTCCTACACCAGCTCTGTAGCCAGGTATTCAGCTGCACTCGCTCTCTATTCCTAGCCTCACTAGCCCGTGGCACCGGTAGTAATCCTGAGATTAATACTCTGCTCGTCCTGCCTTTTAGCTTCCAACCTAACTCCCTATATTCACTTTTCAGGTCCTCATCCCTTTTCCTAGTTATGTCATTGGTACCAATGTGTATCACGACTTCTGGCTGCTCTCCCTCCCCCTTAAGAATCCTGCAGACTCGATACAAGACATCCCTGACCCTGGCACCCGTGAGGCAACATACCATCCGTGAGTCTTGTTCGTGACCACAGAATCTCCTGTCTGTTCCCCCAAACATTAAATCTCCTATCACTGTCACTCTCCTATTCTCACCCATTCCCTTCTGAGCCACAGAACCAGGCTCAGTGCCAGAGACCTGGCCACTATGCCTTTCCCCTGGTAGGTCCCCACCCTCCAATATATCCAAAGTGATATACTTATTATTGAGGGGAATGGCCACAGGGGATCCCTGCACTGTCTGCCTATTCCCTTTCCCTCTCCTGATGGTCACCAGCTACCTTTTTCCTGTACCTTGGATGTGACCACCTCCTTATAACTCCTCTCTATCACCCCCTCAGCCTCCCGAATGATCCAGAGTTCATCCAGCTCCAGCTCCAGTTCCCTAACACGGTCCGTGAGGAGCTGGAGTTGGGTGCACTTCTCGCAGGTGAAATCAGCAGGGACACCAGTGGTGACCCTTACCTTCCACATCCTGCAAGAGGAGCATGCATCTGCCCTAGCTTCCATTTCCTCTGTTCTAAACTGCCAAGAGATAAGGAGAAAGAAAAAAAATACATCTGTTGTAGAAAAAAATGCTAGAATCTATTATAAATGAAGGGGTAAGCAGATACTTGGGATGACTGTGATCCATCTGGGTATAGTCAGCAGCCTCCGATGAAGCATCGGTGTGTTTTCCCACCTGGTTTTTAAACTCTGGGGTCCGTTGAGCTGGATTGCCTCACTTCCGGTTTTCCTTCGTAGTGGAATGTATATGGGGTCAAGTTTTATGTGTTTATTAATAGCATGTTTCATGGAGTGCCAGGCTTCTAGGAATTTTCGTGCCTGTCTCCCACCTACCTTGTCCCAGGATCTTGGTGTTGTCCCAGTCGAATTGGTTGTTCTCCTTGTCCATGTGGATTGAGATGAGTGAGTATTGGTCGTGTCTTTTTGTAGCCTTTTGGTGTTCATGTACCCTTGTTGTTAGTTTCCTTCCTGTTTGTCCGAACACCAACTGGCTACAAAAAGACACGACCAATACTCACTCATCTCAAGCCACATGGACAAGGAGAACCACCAATTCGACTGGGACAACACCAAGATCCTGGGACAAGGTAGGGAGAGACAGGCACGAGAATTCCTAGAAGCCTGGCACTCCATGAAACATGCTATTAATAAACACATAAAACTTGACCCCATATACATTCCACTACGAAGGAAAACCGGAAGTGAGGCAATCCAGCTCAACGGACCCCAGAGTTTAAAAACCAGGTGGGAAAACACACCGATGCTTCATCGGAGGCTGCACTGAGGATGTTACCAAGCATGGTAACGAAACATCTGCGGAACAACAAACCGGCTCGGTGAGCCAACCACCTCAACACCCACAACCCGAGCTACAAATCTACTCCAAAACCTTAGATAGTCAGCAAGGATTGTGAATGGAGAATCATATTTGATGAACTTGGCATTTTTTGAAGATGTTACTAACAAAATTGATGAAGGAGAGCTGATGCATGTAGTCTGTTTGGATTTTCAAAAGGCTTTTGATCGAACTCTGTGAATTCTTGGAGACCTAATTTGCATTTCCAGATTATGTTCAGTCAGAGTTTTGTTTTATTATTCATTACAATGATCGACTCTTAAACATAACTGTTTTAGCATAAAAAATACGGAACCTTTATAGAACTATCACGTCATGTCTATAATCGAACCCTCACATGTCAAAAGATACAAAACAAACCAAAGCACTGCGGATGCTGCAGCTCAGAAACAAAAAAAACACAAATTGCTGTAGAAACTCAGCAGGTCTGGCTGCATCTGTGGAGAGAAAGCAGAGTTAACATCTGGGATTCAATGACCTTCCTTCAGATACGGCCAGAACTGCTGAGTTTTCCGCACAATTTCTGTTTTTGTTTCTGATGTGAAAAGATATTTAAACATATAATTCTGGATATCGCTCATTCTATCCAATCCAGCTTTGCCAGAGGTTTTGTTACACTAAAACAGCAAGTCGATGGACGTATCAACGGTGTTGCTTTTGAAAGGATCTGGTGGAACAATACGTATTAGTTTCGAACTGAAATAACTGCGTAGAAAGAAAACAGAGACGTCGGAGATGTTCTCCTGCCAACACAAAACCTTGTGTTTCTGAGGAAGGGTCATTAGACCCGAAACATTAATTCTGATTTCTCTGCACGGATGTTGCCGGACCTGCTGAGCTTTTCCAGCAATTTCTGTCTTTGTAACACAAAACGTTGCTTTACTTACGCAGTGCTGTCAGCAGATGACGTGCAGATATATAAGTGCCTCAGTGCAAACAACAGTGGTCATTCGGTTCGACAACAAGAAACTGGAACCTAACTGGAATAACGTGTTCTTTCTTGGAGACGGCAATGATTTTGGACAGTCTCGTTGAAAGAAACTTTTCTCTGGATGCGTGGAGTGTAAATTCCTCAGGAAATGTGAGCGAGGTTTTCGAGCTCCCGTTGTACAACAGACAGATCAAGATCATCTCCATGACGGTCATTTTCAGCCTGGCTTTGATAGGTAACCTGGCGGTGCTGCACAGGAACTATTGCAGCAAAAGCAGGAGGCGGAAAATGGATGAACTGGTCAGTAATCTGGCTGTGGCAGACCTGTGTGTCTCTGTCCTGCTCTTGTTGGCTCAGATCATCCAGGAGGTGCTGGAAGAAGAATGGCAGGCTGGAGATCTCGCGTGCAAAATGTTGAAAGTTTTCCAGGCTTTTGGACTGATTGCTTCTTCCGGCATCATTGTCATTGTCGCGTTGGAACGGCACCATGTAATAGTCAACCCGCTGGCATCTCCTCTCCCTACCAGGATCCTGACTGCTATCATTTGGATCGGTGCTTTCGTGCTGTCAATTCCGCAAGCCTTTGTCTTCAAACTGACAGTGCAGCAAGGCAGGGAGAAATGTCTGAGCGTGTTTGGACACCTTCCCAAATGGCACTTCCAGCTATATATCATATTTGGAGCTGTTACTGTGTTTTTGGCTCCCTTTTGCACCCTGTGTGTGGCGTACACCAGAATCCTCTGGACCATTTGGAGGCAGAAGCAGCACATCGGAGACTGCAAAGCAAGTGAAAATGTTGACCAAAAGCAACAGAGAAAGATCCAAATTCTCGGTACCAACTGCTCTATTCCAAGAGCCAAAGTGAAGACTCTAAAGATGACTTTGGTCATGATCATATTCTTTATAATCTGCCGACTACTTTATTTTGTGATAGAGATGAAAGTTGCCTTCGGGACCATCACTGAGACAGACACCAAGGTGATTACAGTTTTGGGAATCTTTGTGGTTTCCAACAGTGCTGGCAACCCATATGTCTATCTGTTCTTCAAAACCAACAATGTCTACTTCAGACGACTGGAGAAGAGCGTGTGTTTCACCTGTCTGAAAGATTACAGAGAGAACACATTTCACAGGGAACTGTGCGCAATTGGCAAACGAGTAGAGCAGTCTAGCGCGACCACTACATCATCCATACAATTCCCTTTGTCAGACTCTTGTGTCTCAACAGGGAGCTCATATCCTGAGGGAGTTCTGTCTGAAGAGCGCATTCCCCAACCGGCATCACTGTCCACTGCTGACAGTAATCATTGTTATTGATATTCTCAAAGTATGTCAATTATTTCTACAGAACCCTTTACATTCTTCCAGGCAAGATGACGATGAAATAGGGTAAAACCCTCGATTATTAAAAACCTTGTTTTCCCCGACAATCGGCATCATCCGTTCTTTGGTTGGATTGATATCCGTTCATCTTCCAAGGCTGGGAACCCCGGCAAATGGATCTGGTGTCGTTCGTTTCCTGCAGTGTTAAAGTCTGTGAATCTCTGCCACATTTTAATACTTCTCTTCGGCTCCAGGTAACAGTCGCATATTTCACGTTTTGAACTGGGCCCCGAAATGTAAAAAAAAAGGGAGGAATCGAAACAAATCTTCTCAGGCTGCATGCTTTCAAACAAAAAATCTTACAATAATCTAAGGAAACAATGCCGTTTATAGCTGAATTACACGGTTTTATTCAAATTGTATGCAGTGTTTAAATGTAATTGGTGAAGTTTCCAAACATTCATATCGACTCAAAGTTGCTGCCAAAAATAACAACAAAAATGCAGTTCACCGTTGCTCTGCTTAATACAGCTGCGGGTAAGATGCGCAATTAAATTCAGAAAACAAAAAGTTGCTGTTGGAGATGTAGCAGTCCACTTTTTGAATCTAAAAACCTCGTTTTCCTTTCTTGGTCCCTATTCAGCGCGATGGAGCAGAATGAAGTTATCACAGCTAAGCTATCTCACCACACAAAGCTAAGCCAAGCTATTTCAAATCTTAAGTACTTATTTTGATAAGCTTTAATTATCGCTAACTAAACTCTCTGCCATTAAGAATCAACATTACAACTTCAGAATCTCACTTCTTCAGGTTTTGTAGTCAGAAATTTTTCAATTCATGATTCTAAATTATTCTTCCTTATTTAGGTCTACCAGATTGGAGAAGGAGATACGGAATTAGACCATAAATTATAGGAACAGAAGCTGGTCATTCAACCCATTGAGTCAGTTTTACCATTCAATCAGATAATGGCTCATCTGATAATCCTCAACTCCACATATTGTCCATAACTCGATTCCTCTAATAATTTAGAAATTACTTCCTTCAATACACTTCACAGTCCTCAAAGGCGAAGAATTCCACAGATTAACTACCTTCTGGCTGACTCTTTACTCCGATGTTGCACTCTAGTCTTAGACAGTCTCCCAAGGGGAAAGATCTACCCTGTCATGACCGCTAAGAATCTTAAATGTTTCAACAAGCTTAACTGAAAAAAAAGTGCCGATGGGCTGATGCTGCAAGACCTGCTGAGCTTTTGCAGCAATTTCTGTTTTTGCTTCTAAGTAGGTGTTGGGCAGTTGTTTGCACGGTTCATTTGAATCCTTTAAAGGCTGATTTCAACTCACACCTTCAGCGACTTATCGCACAAGATATAACACATTAAATGGGCAAGTGCAGGTCTAACTAATTGCATGCACGATTCATTGACCCATTACGGCAGTAGTCTCCAAACGTTTTGAGCACAAGATTATTTTTTTGAATTTAAGTGTAACTCAGGATCTACTCTGAAGAAAATAAAGATTTTTATTATTTAATAAGTCTAAAATCAAGCACATATACTTATTCACTTTGCACTCTGCTCACCATGACTGCACATTATCTGTCAGTGTGTTGAAGCCTGAGTTGTAGCTTTAGGCTGCTAATAATACAACTACATCAAATGCGTGTCTGAGAGGTTTTTTGTGATGTTTGGACTCGCTGTCTGGTAGAGGTAATTAGAGTCAAAGTAAGCTTTCACCTTAAAAGTACAGGATGAAGAAGGGGGTATTTTTCCTTGGAGTCCCCAAAAATCACTGTCCCCTGATCTGACTTTCAATATAATTTTGCATATTAATTATCTCCATATCAACTCCACTGCTTTGTGAATTAAATGCCCAATAGCCAACCCAACAATGTCTACTTGAAGGAACTGTTTGTTCCATCATAGCTAATTCCTGAAAACAACCCATTGAACTCCACTGCTAACTTCCTCAGCTGTGCACACAGGCTTTCTGGTTGAAATTATTATTTGTCTTAGAATTTTTTCTGGCATTTAGTCTAGACTTGGGAATGTTGCAACATTTCATTAATGTAAGTAGGAGGACCAGAGGCCCAGTTTTAATTTGAATGTATTAACAGCACTGATCAGATGTATAATATCACTGTCGAAATCAGTTCATAGTTCAGATCATTCAGTTTTGGCAATATGTGTGTTAAGGAAGTCAAGCAACCACATATAATCTAACAGCTCATTGCATAAATCAAGGAATGAAGTAAGAAAAGTGGTGATTTCCAACATCCAATCTTAAAATCTTTGCAGACACATTCCTTGACTTAATCAGCATGGAGGATTAGTTCAACATAGGCAGCATCTAATTTGTCAAGTAAGGATTTACACAAGAATACCTGAATTGAATTGAGTTTATATTCTTGACAAGAACTTGCATTACATGAGCAAAGTTCATAACATGACCTACTACTTGCTGCTACATTACATAGTGATATTTGACAAGAAGAGAAATCATAATTATTTCTGCAAAATGCATCAAAGCTTACAATTTGTGTGAAGCATGGCTAGTACATCATCAGATGTGCTCAACCACTTTATATTTTTTGAGATTTTTTTCTTTACCAACAATTATATCAATTGATATTTTGTGGCGGTGGTTGCAGAGTTGCTCGCCGAACCGGTGTGTTTGATTGCAGATGTTTCATCACCCTGCTAGATGACATCATCAGTGCACCTCCAGTGATGCATTGGTGTTCTGTCCCACTTGTTACTTATTTGCCTCGGTTTGCTGGGGTGTTTGGTATTACTTGCGGTTTTGTTCTTCGGTAGTTTGAACTGGACCCAATATACATCATTTCTGATGAAGGGTCTAGGCCCAAAACGTCAGCCTTTCTGCTCCTATGATGCTGCTTGGCCTGCTGTGTTCATCCAGCTCTGCACCTTGTTGTCTCGGATTCTCCAGCATCTGCAGTTCCTACTATCTCTGATCCAATATACAATGTGTTTGTTAACAGAGTTTTGGTTGGAATGCCACCCCTCCAAGAATTCCCTAGCATGTCTCTGCTTGGCTTGTGCTATTATGGATGTGTTGTCCCAGTCGAATTCGTGTCCTTTATTATCCATGTGTATTGAGACCTGGGAGAATTGGTTGTGTCTCTTGGTGGCTAGTTGGTGTTCGCGGAGGAAGAAAACTGGCAATAAGGATACACGAACACCAACTAGCCACCAAGAGACACGACCAATTCTCACTGGTCACAATACACATGGATAATAAAGGACACAAATTTGACTGGGACAACACATCCATAATAGCACAAGCCAAACAGAGACATGTTGGGGAATTCCTGGAGGCCTGGCATTCCAATCAAAACTCCATTACCAAACACGTTGTATATTGGGATAACAAGGTGTACAGCTGGATGAACACAGCAGGCCAAGCAGCATCAGAGGAGCAGGAAAGCTGACGTTTCGGGTCTGGACCCTTCTTCAGAAATGGGGGAGGGGGAAGGGGATTCTGAAATAAATAGAGAGAGAGAGGGGGAGGCTGATGGAAGATGGATAAAGGAGCAGGTAGGTGGAGAGGAGACGGACAGGTCAAGGAGACGGGGATGGAGCCAGTAAAGGCGAGTGTAGGTGGGGAGTTCGGGTGGGGGTTGGTCAATCCAGGGAAGACGGACAGGTCAGGGAGACGGGGATGAGGCTGGTAGGTAGGAGGTGGGGGTGGGTGTTAAGGTGGGAGGAGTGGATAGGTGGGAGAAACGACGGACAGGTTAGGGAGGCAGGGACAAGCTGGGCTGGTTTTGGGATGCGGTCGGGGGCAGGGAGATTTTGAAGATTGTGACGTCCACATTGATACCATTGGGCTGCAGGATTCCCAAGCGAAATACGAGGTGCTGTTCCTGCAACCTTAGGGTGGCATCGTTGTGGCACTGGAGGAGGCCCAGGATGGACATGTCGTCCAAGGAGTGGGAGGGGGAGTTGAAGTGGTTCACGACTGGGAAATTGTATATTGGGTCTGTTCAAATCACTGAAGAACAAAACCAGAAGTAATACCAACCACCCCAGCAAACTGAGGCAAATAAGTAACAAGCGGGACAGAACACCAACGCTTCACCGGAGGTGCACTGACAATGTTACCTAGCAGGGTGACGAAACGTCTGCAACCAAACACACCGGCTCGGCGAGCAAGTCTGCTAACTCATCCACGACCCTACAAATCTTCTTAAAAACTGTAAATTTTGTGGCTGTGTTAATCAAGTTGCACCTTTTAATATTAACATTTTTCACAGATTAATGTGGGTGGAAATACAGTGCAGAGCCTTTTACAGACGTATACATAAATCTTGAGCTGGTGGAAGCGTCCATCCAACTAGGAAACTCTGAAGCTGGAATTTGTCTCTCCAGTTAATCTGGACAACATACTAGTTAATCGTCAATGGCCTCATGTACAGGAAAGAGACCTGGACAATATTTCATGTTATTCCAAGCAACAATGACAATACACTTTGAAACTGTGAACAAAACTCCCAATAAACATCTCAGTGATTAAAGATGCATGGAATAAACAAAAAAGTTAGACGAGAACAATTATGGTATCAAAATATCATGATTTAAAAACATTAATTCATAGAAATCAATACTAACAAATGAAAGTCATGCTGTAAAAAAGCCATGTAGGTATGCCACAGTAAATCAATAAATTCAGAGTCATGGACATCAGAGGTTAACAAAACTCTAACCATTACATAATTTTTTTTTAAGTGGAAAAGACAATGACTTTGGTTTTGGCAATGTTTAATTGGAGAAAATCACAACTTATCTGGGGCTAGATATGGGGGACTGGGGGGGGGGGTGGGGGGGGGGGAGGAGGACAGAGGTAGCAGAGGATTACAGAGTTGGTGATGGAGGTTGAATTAAGTATCATCAGGATACATGTGGAAATGTGTTGTTGTGCTTTTCAACATTAGTTGTGAGGCAACGTGTAGATAAGAAATTGGGCTGGGCTAAGGAAAGTTCCTTTGAGGAATCCATAAATGATTGCTTGAGTTGGGAAAAGAATTACTCCATGAGATTCTTTGACCACATTTGGATATTTAAGAATGGATCTAGATGCAGGAATTCTGGCCAATGGAGGAGAGATGTTTGAACAGAACATCATGACAAACTGTGTAAGAAAGGTGGCAGGGATCAAGAAGGATCAGGAAGAATCCTCCACCACCAATTACACAGGATGCAATTTGTGACTGTTTAGAATCATTAAAATATGGAATTAAGTCAAAGATGGGCAGATTTGTGAAATGACACGTTAAAGGACTTCAGATTTAGGGGCTGGCTTAATAATTTGCAAGGACAGAGGTGTCATGATGTTTACTTTGAGAAGTGAAAATAATGCTGACAGATTTAAAAGAGTGCATTATCTCGGAAAAAGCAGGAAGGAGGTGGTTCATCGAGAAGGTGAAGTCAAGAGACCAAGAATGTAGATCCCAGAGAAGCCACAGTTGCAAGGAATAGGGCATGGAGAAAACTTGTTGAGGAAAGGTATGAGCATGATCGTGGAAGCAGAATGGATGGTCTTAATCTTAGTGACAAAGGAGTCCTTTAGTTCCTTGCACTACCTCATTAAATACCATATCCCATTAGCAATGAAGCCCAAGGACAAATTCCAAGTAATCCTCGGAACAACTTCTTTTGGAATACATTGTTCTTGCATCACAGTGTTTCATGGTCATAAACAGGTATTAATCAAACTCTCGCCAAAATAATATGGAGTGTGCTTCATGATAATGGAGATATCAAGTCTCCACTTCTACCATTGTTATCATTCATTGTTCCCAGATAAGTAATTGAAAGAGGACTCCTTGAGGATAGCTATACAGAAGAGTTGGTCAGACTTCTGGATTTGTAGTCCAGTAACATAACCACTTACTCTACCTCTCTCATGAAAAGTTATGAGCAGTTTTTGCTGGGAAGTTCTTGGTGCGAGGAGAGATCCACCAGAGTTAAGAATTTACAATCAGATCTAAAGACATTAAAAAAACATTAATTGAATGCCACATAGAAATGACAGGTTTGTATAATCTCTCCTTGTAATTTAAAATTGGGAGAATAGGCATAAAGTAAGGTTGTATTCCCTGGAATTTAGAAGAATCCGAGTGACCAAATTGAAGTTTTCATGTTCTTAGCAGTTACAGAGAAACTACGTTGCTGGTAGCAGTGTCAGGAGTTACAAGTGAAGTTAGGACACACCTCTACATAGAAACTGTGCTTTAAGTATGGAATCAGCTATCACAAAGGCATGTGTGGTGCTAGATCAACAGTTAATTTCAATTTTCAGATTAATCTATTTTTGTTAAACATCAATATTATGGAATATGGAGCAAAGCAAATGGAATGGAACAATAACTACAAATCCAGAGGCCTGACCAACTCCTCTATACATGTATCTTCAAAGAGTTTTCTTTCAATAGCTTATCTGGGAGCTATGATTGATTGGCTCCCTCTATGCTATTTCTACAAATTCATCCCATATGATGCTCACTCTGTTAGAAGCATTTTCCGTCATTTGTCCAAAATTAATTTTGAATCAATTGTCTAATTTAATTTCAGCTGTTCTCATTTCATCCACTTTATATAAATTTTAAAGGATCACTTCTCAGACACCTCTTTCCCAGCCTGGAAAACACTGATGACAACTGGATACAACACAGCCATTTTCAAAAGCAGTAAAGAAGAACTTTTATTTACATAGTGCCTCTCATGACTTCAGGATCTTTAAAACTGCTTGTGACAATTAAATAATTCTGACATGTATTCAATGCTATAATGTAGCAAACGAGGCATCATATCTGAACATAGAAATTTACTCAAGCAATGTCATAATGACCAGATAACCTGTTGCAATGATATTGATACCACTGGCTCTAGGGATTAACCTAACAGTTTTGTTCTGCGCTACATCTAGAGCTGAAATATCACCCACATATGTCAACACCCAGTAGACAACAGAGCAGTTTAACCTATACCGTTTGATTACAGATTTATTTTATTCATATTCATCCTTTGGCTATTTAGTTCAATATTTTACTGGATTTGGTTGATTCATGTTTTGCATGTGATTGGCATTTGATCAAGAAATACCTACATCTCTTAATTGGTCAACAACACAAGCAGTTTGACACCATCCAGAACAAAGCAGCCCATTCCATCAGCACTATACCTACCATGTTAAACATTAATTTCCTCCACTACCAAGGCACCCTGACAGCAGTGTGTATGATGTGGAAGAGACACAGCAGCAGATTGACAAGCCTCCTTCAGGCAACTTCCAAAGTCTCAACATCTATCACCTAATACAAAGGCAGCAGATCCATGGCAACATCTCCACCTCGAAGATTTCCCTTCAAACTACACCATTCCGGCTTGGAACAATCGCCATTACTTCACTCTTGCTGAGGCAAAATCCTGGAACTCCTGTCCTAACAGCACTATGGATGTACCTGCACCAGGTGAACTGTAGCTGTTCAAGAAACCATCTCATCACTATCTTCTCTAAGACAATTATGGATGAGCAACAAATGCTGGGCTTGACAGTGACTCGGAGGTCAAATGAAAGAATTAAAAGAATGTTGCAGATGCTGGTTTACATTTGCACATGTCTACGAGCAGCAGCAGTATGTTGATGAGGAGGCAGCCAAGGATGGAACCTTGGGAAACATTGTACTTAACAATTCAAAGGTGGAAAGCTCAATATATGCAAAGCTACACTCTAGCAGTTGAATACAACCACTTTTTAATAGCATTTTGATAAGTTGCAGGATCCTTTTGCCAGTCCTGGTGCCATCTGAGATTGGCAATAACATGTGTGTAATTCTTTCCTAGACTTCTTTTCCATTTGACAAATTGAAGTTTGTTGTATTGATGAACTGTATTGGACACTTCTGGGTAGTTTAGTATGGTGCGAAGTTTTTTGTCAAGAACACTCGTAATTTCTGAATACTTAGTAGCCACATTTTCCAATTCATCTGGATCAGCTGATAGATCTGGAGAAAGGTAGAAAAATGCTGTCAACACAAATGTTTCTAAAAGTAACTTTACAACATAAGGATAGACACCATCATAAACAGAAAATAATCTTGGCTTTATGTCAGAAGGACTGTGGATAAAAATTCATTAATATTTTTGAGAAGATTTGTGACTTGGGTTGTGGATGGGGTTGTAGACATACTCGCTGAGCCAGTGGGTTTGGTTGCAGACGTTTCGTCACCCTGCTAGATAACATTGTCAGTGCGCCTCCGGTGAAGCGTTGGTGTTCTGTCCCGCTTGTTATTTATATGCCTTGGTTTGCTGCGGTGGTTTGTATAACTTCGGGTTCTGTTTCTCAGTGGTTTGTACACAGGGTCTAATTCAATGTGTTTGTTGATGGAGTTCTGGGTAGGATACCAGGCCTCCAGGAATTCCCCGGCCTGTCTGTTTGGCTTGTGCAATTATGGGTGTGTTGTCTCAGTCAAATTTGTGTCCCTTGTGGTCCGTGTGTAGTGAGACAAGTGAGAATTGGTCGTGTCTCTTGGTGGCTAGTTGGTGTTCGTGTATCTGTATTGTCAGTTTTCTTCTGGTTTGGCCTATGTAAGTTACTCACAGTCCTTCCATGGTATTCTGTATATTACACTGGTTTTGCATAAGGACTCCCCGAGGTACACAAACCGTGGGTCCCCCTCAGACCCATTGTCTCACTACCAGGCACACCAATGTACGGACTTGCCAAAGAACTACAACAGAAATTGAAATACTTAGTGGACAACACTACCCACTCCATGCACTCATCCCAAGGACACCAGGATAGAAGAGGACGAGATAGTGATATCCTTCAACGTAACAGCACTATTTACATCCATAAACATTGGCTAAGTCAAAGAGACAATTGCCACACTATTGGACAAATCAAGTTGGCAGGCAACCCCCGGACACCAACAACATCAATAAAGGACACCACCATGAAACTACTAGATCTGTGCCTCATAACCCATTTCAACTTCAACGATAGCATATACAAACAAATCAATGGAACATCAATGGGATCCCCAATATCAGAACTGACTGCAGAAGCGGTAATGCAGAAGGTTAGAACAGACAGTGTTCCCCACTATACAAACCGAACTTTCAGCCCGATATGTAGATGACACCTTCATGATTATTAAACTCACAAAACTGGAAGAAACCTATGACACATAAACAACATCCTTACCAGGATAAAATTTACAAAAGAAGAGAACAATAACTGACTACTCTTCCTGGGCTTAATGGCAGAATGCAAAAACAACAGAAACTCCAGACTAGCGTATATAGAAGGACCACACATACAGACCAGCTACTCAATTACACTAGCAACCACCTCAACGCCCACAAATGGAGCTGCGTCCGGACACTACTTAAACAAGCCACAAAACACTGCAGCAACCTGGAACTATGCAAAGCAGAACAGGAGCACCTTTATGGAGTCTTCAAAAGGAATGGATACCCGAAAAGCACAATCCGCCACTACCTCCGAGGCAGACCACAACAGGAAGACGCAACACGGCCAGACACACTAATCACCCTACTGTACATCAAGGACATTTCAGAGATGACTACAAGACTAGTCAGACCCCTAGGTATCAGAGTAGCCTACAAACCAACAACCACCCTACGACAGCTACTGATAAACATCCCATACCCAAGACCAGAAAAACCAGTGTAATATACACAATACCATGCAAGGACTGTGAGAAACACTACATAGACCAAACCGGCAGAAAACTGACGATACGGATACACGAACACCAACTAGTCACACAAGAGACCAATTCTCACTTGTCTCACTACACACAGACAACAAGGGACATGAATTCAACTAGGACAACACATCCTTAATTGCACAAGCCAAACAGAGCCATGCCAGGGAATTCATGGAGGCCTGGTATTCTAACTGGAATGCCATCAACAAACAAATTGAATTAGACTCTGTGTACAAATTGCTGAGAAACAGAATTGGAAGTAACACCAACCACCCCAGCAAACCGAGGCATATAAATAACAAGCGGGACAGAACTCCAATGCTTCACCAGAGGCGCACTGATGATGTTACCTAGCAGGGTGACGAAATGTTTGCAACCAAACCCACTGGCTCGGCGAGTGTGCCGACAACCTCAAGATTCATTAATAAATAGTGAAGAGATTTATCAGCCAAATATTATATGAGTTTCAGGTAGACAAAGGCCTTTAGTTCATCACTGAATTGCATACATCCAATTGGACCAACTATATAAATACTTTGGATATCCGAGCAGGTCAGAGGTTGGGAATTCCAACGTTAGCAACTTCCCTCCTGACACATCTGTCATCTAAAAGGCACATTCAGCTGCATGGATGACTGCAGCTGATGCAGCTCAACACCATCAGGCCAAAGTAGCTTGTTTAATTGGCAATTAACTGGCTCAGCAGCAACAGTGAACTTCAGCAACTCACCAGAGCTCTTTTGAATGCAACTGCCAAATCAGTGACCCCCCCACTAATGGCAACA
The DNA here is from genome assembly GCF_021869965.1 of Rhincodon typus. Lineage (NCBI taxonomy): Eukaryota > Metazoa > Chordata > Chondrichthyes > Orectolobiformes > Rhincodontidae > Rhincodon > Rhincodon typus. The sequence goes on from NC_063334.1 coordinate 81,899,846, forward strand.
CGAGAAAGATAGCAGATGCAAAGGAACACCCAAATCTGCAAAGGTTTACCTCCAAACAACACACAAGCCTGCCATGGAAACATATTCCCAGCAACACTAAGCATACCTAGACCAAATTAAGTGCATTTACTCAAGAAGGCAGCTCACTGCTTTAAGAATGGGCAACAAATGCTGGCCTTGCCAATAATGCACACATTTCCGTAATGAATAAAAACTCTACTGCCTCCTGTACACAATTTTCCCATTGTACATTTCTAATAACGACAAATCCTATTAATTGACAAGAACCAGGTCAGGTTGCATATTGAAATCCACTGGAACGGATGTCTTGCCCAGAAAATAACAATTAAGTTTGTGGACTTTCATTCTTTTAGATTTTGAAATGTTTTAAAAGATTACCAAATTATACATTTTCCAATCTTACATTGTTGAGATTTTTCTTTGCCTTTTTCTCCCCCCCTCTTAATACAATCTTTTTCTTACTTTAATTCTCTTTCAGTACCTGATTTGATATTGGATTCAAACCTTCTCATTTACTTCAGTGCTCATCAGTTGTACTTGTAACAGTCTGCAATTCCAGCAACCTTGTGAGTAAAAGATTTTCAAGCCTAAACATGGACGATGAATCAAACAAATGAATCTTGCAAGGAACCCTGCTCCAGCAAAATCTGAGCCAGCACCTGTACATGTGACAATTTCACATCCTATCTAAATGTTTTGATTCTGAAAGAAAGCTTCTCTTGCATTTGGCTACATTTGTAAACTTTGTGCCTTGTGTTTAAAATCTGCACGTGCTAGAAAAGATTAACTGGATCCAATTTGTTGGAACATTCTGTCATTTCAAGCATGTCAATTTCTTGAGCAGCAAAGACCCAGGGTGGTCTATTTTTTTTTTAGGGTACTGGATCACTGTTCTCTGACCCTTTTCAATAACTGAACATATGGATGCTTCTTTTCCAGGCAATTTTGTTTGAATTCTTGGGTTGAATTTTCATCTGGATGCAAAGAAATGCAAATGTGTTTTTAACAAAGTGATCCATGATAGGGATCATGCCTGTAAAGATAAAGTGACCGTTGCATTCACCAACATTGTTCAATTGTTCACATATATTACAGTCCTTTTCAAGAAAATATGATAATGAAGTAAACAATGTTACAAAATGTCCAGTCAACCTGTGCGGTGATACTTTTAGCCTGTAATTTAAACGTATGGTAGCTCTGGCTTATTAAAACAAGAAACTGCATTTAACATGAAAAGAATCCAACTAGCTGCACCCATTCATTGATTGAGTTTGTTTTGAAATTGAGACTTGGGTCATTTTCATCTCAAAGGGTCTCAAAGAGAAAACTGAGATTACTACGAATGCTTTATTGAGTTTAAGTGCAAATTAGTTTTGCCACATTAGGTGCTCCCTTCACCCGAGAATGATTACAAGTATTGCAAAATTTCTGCTTTCTTCCCACACATTAGAACTCTTTCCCAGTATTAATGTTAGTATATTTCATAAAGGTTAAAATGGAATTTGAGGACTGGGTATTTGGTGAATATTGGGTGAGTAGTTATGGAGAATGCATGTGATGAATGAGATTGAGGGGAGGTTTTAAACAGCAAAGGTGGACCTGCTGACCAGCTTGTTGTCGTATCTGTTCTCCTTCTGCAAAGGTTTGTGGCTTGTAAAACACATTCACACAAAGAAAATCCAACCCTTTAAGATCATTCAATGCTGTTGACCAACACCTAGGACTATTAAATGGAGTCAAAGATGTGTAATTTATGCTAATGATATGGGTAATCATGGAGTGTTAAGAGGATCACCCATTTCTTTTCTGGCTTTACATTTAGCTAAGCATATCTCAACAACTTTCCTACTTGACAACAGGCAGCTCCAAGGCATTGCATTCATTGATGCAGCTGGTTTCAGTGAATTCAGATGTAATCAATCCTGTAGCAGGGTCTCAGAAGCAGCCAAATCATAGTATCTTTGAAAATGCCTTCTTTACATTGTACATAATGTATGGCAGAATGATTTTGAGACCAGAAGGTGCCACTGCTATTGGCAATGCCTTTGGGAGCTAGGTCAATAGGACTTTTTTTTTTAAAATAGCAAGTTGTAGAACATTCTTATAAAAGCAAAATACTGCGGATGCTGTAAATCTGAAACAAACACAGAGAATGATGGAGAGATTCAGAAGAGTGGCAGCATCTGTGGAGAAAGAAACAGAGTTAACATTGAGTCTGGTATGACTTCTTCAGAACCTGGTTTCTGTAACCCTGTTATAGGATGCTTGTACTTTCAGCATGGGTCACCTACAACTGCAATGCAGCAAATGGCAACCGCATCCAAAGCCAATAGTGATCAGCTGCAGATGATTGATTACACCATCTTGTAGGTATGCTATAATTCTGATCAAAAGGAATGGAGTATAAAAGAGGCTTACCCTCATTGCAACCACCTCATCCAGCACCAATACCATTTCAGCCATAAAACATGCTGTTGGGTGCTGCATTGCTTCATCATTTGCCTGTCAATTCATGCATTCACCTTGTGCAGCTTTTTGCCTGTTGCCCCTAATGCTCTGCACCTTTGCAGACTTGAAAAAAAGAGTCAAGCAAAATGCCTTCTGATGTTTTCTCTAAGCTGTAGGTTACATAATAATTTGACATTTTCCTTCAACCACCCTAATGCCTTTAAATTAGTTCTATATTTTATTTTGTTCCCAGCATTTATTCACCCGTAAATAATTACGTAAATAAGTTCACACCGAACATTCAAACACCAAGTGTATCATTAATCTGTAACGATTTGCAATAATGTTCAAACATTTAAAACAAATGGCCCAATTAAATATTGGCAAGTTTAGTGTTCATCAATTGTTCAATGAAAGTGCCGCTGAGATGACATATCATTCTTCTACAAACATATGAAAGGGTTAAAGAATAATTATGGCTGCAATTTTTCAAAAGCACCCTTATCTTTGACACAGTTTAGTGCTGATGAAATTCACTTAAACTTATTAGAGAGTTTCCAGGCTATTACAGAATATAATTAGAGGCATATAACTGCAGGAAATCATAAATATTATCTATATCCAATAGCCACAGGAAGATTTAAAGTAGCAAAGTTTGTTCTGATAGGAAACTAATAAGAAAAGATAACCAATTCCATCAAAATGAAAAAATATTTGAGAAATGTAATGCAACTGTATTTGATAATAAAGATACTTATGTGCCTGGAAAAAATAAAATGTAGCTGAAAGCTAGTCAGACATAACGACACTGAAATTCTGTGAGACACAGCCATTTGTCCACAACAACTCTGGAATAGTCCTCATGGAAATAATATCAGTGGCTATTAGTGTTATTTCCCTTACAGTTCTGCTGGTTTCCCAGGGTTACAGGAGACCTACAGAGTCTCCACAGAATTTCAAACAAAACAGATAAATGCATGATGACATTGAATACTACTGACAATTTTTATTAGTACTCTTCTGCTGCCCTAGCTACAATTGCTATGGTGACGAGACAAAATCTGTTGCAAGCATGGAAAGTTTGTCATAAACCAAAAATTATTGCTAATCTGCATGATTACTGTGTAGGAGTATGTGATTTCTGAGATTAGGTGGAAAGGTTTTGAACATTGGCACTTAAGGTGAATGGAGATGATGGTGATAAAAGTAGGATGCAAATGTTTAGAAGGATTTAATTGGAAAATATCACTAGTTGCATAAGACTTTAGCAGAATATGTAAACTAAAATGTCCCAAGAAGGTTTCACAGCACGCAAATCTCTTAAAATGACGTTCAGAACTTGGACAATGAAAGCTGTAAAAACCAAGTGCACTGGGACAAACACTTATGAGCTGTGGGAAAATGGAGGCAGAAAATAGGATGGAACCTACAATTCTGGGTTTGCACTAGTTAACCGATGCTGCTTTGTTTTTCTTAATACGTGGGGTATTTTGGAGTTGAGATAGGCTTCACTTACATGACTTCTCGGTCTGCTTTGGAGATAATAGCTGTAATTGTCACTGGATGGAGAGCATACTGGAAGACATCAAGAATTGCCAAGTCACATCTCAGTAACTTTCAACTTCACAGGAGTGGGCTTGGGAATGGGCTCTATTTTGCACATGCACTGTTACCAGAGTCCATTACCATCTAAATGATCCCAATCATGAAAATGATCACAGAATCCCTACAGTGTGGAAGCAGGACATTCAGCCCATTGGAAGAACATTCCACCTAGACCCATCCCCCTACTCTATCCCTGTAACCCTGCACATTCCTGAATACTGCGGGCAATTTAGCATGGCCAATCCACCTAACCTGTACATCTTTGGACTGTGGGAGGAAATCGGAGCACCTGAAGAAAAACCATGCAGACTAGGGGAGAACGTCTGCATAGAGTTTGCAGTCGCCCGAAGGTGGAATCGAATCCAGGTCCCTGGTGCTGTGAGGCAGCAGGGCTAACCAATGAACTACTGTGTCACCTAAAGTTTGGAAAATCCATTATTCAACATAAATCTTATAGAAGTAACGGTATTCTGGATGCTGGAAGTCTAAAACAAATAAAAAGGCTGCAGAAATCCAGTAGGTCAGGCAGCATCTGTGGAGTAAAAAACAGAATTAATGTTGTGTCCAGTATAACACTTTCTCTGAATTAAAAGCTGGAAAGTTGCGGTTGTCAGATGCTGCCACAAATCCTTTAATGGTTTTATGTGTCCAGGCACTATCAAATACATCAAACCGTTTTTTTTAAGTTCAACTATTTGGCCAGTTTTTTGACAATTTTGCAAGTGTCAATAAGTTTATGCACTATTTGCACATAAGCATGCCTTTTCACAATCCTAAAGGGAGCCTTATCACCACCATCTTTGAGTGCCTGGTTTATCAAGTCAACTTTTCTGTTTGTCTCTTACAACGTCAACTACTTCACTATTTTTCTGTTTTTTTTGGTTATTTACTCTATCCGCCATTTTTGTTTTCTCATTCCCTTTTAAATTATCCCCTTTTCTACCGTATGTCTCAGATTCTGTATGTTACTGTTTTCTAGGCTTTAGAATTTTAAAATTATGTGCATCATTTAGTTCTCTTTCTCCAAGCTTTTTCCCTCTTCTTACATCATTGTATCATGATATAGACCAGTGAAAAGTTGTAAAATTAGGGAATTCTGTGTATGTTTTAAAATCTTTAACTTTTGTGATGACCCCAGAATTAGTTGGACTTGATTTCCAGTGTGTAACCGCAGTGAAGAGTAACATTGAATCTTTGCCTTAAGTAAGTGAGAAAATTAGGCATTGTACAACTAGAGAGGCAGCTCTGGTTGCTGTATAGAATTTAAGAAGAGAAACAATTTTGTGCTGCAACAAAAGACCAAGTTTTTGCAGCTTCTCCCAGCAGAACTTGATAAGCAGCTTATCACGAAATATCAGCAAAAGAATGGATAGAGATTAGCCTGCATTGAAAACAAAAGTTTAAAAAAAATACTAAAAGTGTGTGCCAATTTGAGTGTATAGATCAAGTGTCCTTTAGGATTGTTAATTTTAGAGAGGATTGTGTGTAACAGGTACATAAACAGCTCGAAACTGTCCAATATGTCAAGACCTGTCATTCTGAGTGTGATTATCTAATATAGCTATCCTAGACAAGATTAGTTACAGTGGCTGCTCTTTTGGAGCTCAAGGTCTCCAGAGCACTGATTAAAGAATATGTGATAAAAGTTACGTTCATGTTTGCAAGCTTAGTCACAGAGAACAAATTTTGCACAACCATTCCTGAACTCTACAGAAAATAGGGTTGATGTGGATTTTCAAAATGCATTTGATAAAGTACCATACAATAGGCTTATCAGTAGAATTGAAGTTCATGGGATAAATGGGATAGTGATAGCATGTATACAAAACAGCTATGGGGGAGAAAGCAAGCGGTGGTAAATGATCACCTTTCTTACTGGAGGGAAGTATACATTAGTGTTCTCCAGGAATTGGTACCAGGGATCACAATTATTTACAATGTACATAAATGTACTAATGCCAGGTTTGAGGATGACACAAAATATGTGGGACAGCTACTAGTGAGGATGACATAAAGAGTCTGCAAAGGGATAAAGACAGGTTAAGCGAATGGACAGATGGAATATAATGTGGGAAAATGTGACATAATGCACTTTGGCAGGAAGAATAGAGGAGCTGAATATTATTTAAATGGAGAAAGACTGCAGAAAGCTATCGAACAGATGAATTTGGGAGTCCTTGTCCATGAATCACAAAAACCTAACAAAGACAAATTTAATGTTAGCCTTTATGGCAAAGGTAATCAAATATAAAAGTAGGGAGGCCTTGCTAAAACTGTACAAGGTACCAGTCAGACCACAGCTGGAATATCCTGAAAGGTTTTGGGCCTCCTATCCAAGGAAAGGTATATTAGCATTGGAGGCAGTCCAGAGAAGGTTCACTAGGCTGATACCACGTAAGAAGTGATGATCTTAGAAGAAGAACTTGAGTAGACTGGGCCTGTACTTTTTGGAGTTTATAGGTGACCTTATTGAAATATACAAGATTCTTAGAGGACTGGTTTAGTTTGGGATTATGTTCAGCGTGGACTGGTTAGACCAAAGGGTCAGTTTCCATGCTCTATGGCTTTATCGGATAGATCTGGAGAGGTTGTTTTACCCTTGTGGGCGAGTCTAGGACCAAAGGGGATAATCTCAGAATAAGGAATCACACCCTCAACCAGAGATGAGCAGGAATTTATTGTCTCAGAGGGTAGTGAACTGTGGAAGGCTGCTAATGCTAGGTCACTAAGTATATTTAAGGGTAGGATAGACAGATTTTTAATCAGTAAAGGAAATCAAGGTTTAATGAGAAAAAGGCAGCAAAACTGAGGTAAGGATTATCAGATCATTCATGACCTCATTGACTGGTGGAGCAGTCTTGATGGGCTGAATTATGGTCTTGTGGTTACTGGTGTTTTTGTTAAAATGTCAATGACTTAAACTTGGGACTATAAGGCACAAATTTAACTACACTTCAAGTTTCATCTGCAGAGAGTGAAAATTCTATTAGCCAACTTTAAGAGCATAGATAGGCTGGGGAAATGTACAATGTTCTTCGTAGGTAAAATTCGATGGTGGAAAATCTGAAGTGATGCATTTTCGTAGGAAGAATGAAGGCACAATTTAAATGATACAATTTCAAAGAGGTGGGAAGAACAGACAAACTTGTGACTGCTTGTTACAGCTTTCTTAGCAGGGTCAGGACAGGTTAACAAAGCAAGACAGAGTCAAAGTTAATAAAACATATGTATAATAATAAACATAATTGTGAGCAATAACACAGGATTAAACATTGATAGGAAAAATTGCCACTACTATCTACTATTGTTTTTTTTCTGTGCACAAAAGTGGATTTTTTTCCAGCATAGCGTATCCAGAAAAGTGAGCTTGAAGATTTCAGAGACTTTGGGATCTGATTGAAATGGCAATATCAACACAAAAAAAGACTGCTGATATCATTTTGAAACCTGTGGAACCTGTACATGAAACAATTGCCCAGGTTATCAATTTGATTATTTTATAAATGGGGATTTAAAACCCACAACATTTGTTCAGACTTACCAAACAGCTGGGAGGGCACAGTAATTCCATCTGCGTAGGCTACATACTTCCAGTGGCCAGTTCTAATCATATAGGTGGAGGCATTTACATTACAGCCATGAAACTCACTAAAAATCCAGTCAGGCCGCAATTTTTTGATGGAAGCTTCCTCCTCAAATCCTTTCAACAATGGAAACAGAGAATAACCACTTATATTTCCAGGAATGGGGATTCCAGCAATATCTGGATGGAAAAGGAAATTGTTGTTTTGATTGAGTTTGGAAGACATTATACTGGCGTATAATTCTGTGCATAAATAATTATTTGAATTTAAATTATGAGTTAATAGAAATCTACTCAATATTTGGAGAAAAATGAACAATGTCATAACTTCAGTCTTGTGATAATAAACTGGTAAAGGGGAAATTTTGCTTGAAGAACTGTGTTACAACCTGATAATAGGGAGCATCTTAAACGTGTATAAATTTTACTTTGGACTGAATCATTCTGTATTGTTGAAAATAAAAACAATGCATTCTTATTCTCTTGACCATACATGCTTGTTTTAAAACACAGCTAATCAGGAAAATGCACCACCGCCAATGGCACCTCTTCTTTAACTTAAGAACAAAAAATAATTCCCAAAACAATGCTTTTTTGAGTTAGGGTAGGATTATCGGCCTCAAGTGGAGGGGTCATTGCTGGGGAATTAAAAACACTAGCACTCAATGTTAGCAACAGGTACTCCCAACCGAGGTAGTGCATGCAATGTAGATTGCCTTCTATTTCTCCCAAAAGTGGGTTTTTCAGGCACTTTCTCTTTGGGCATTTAATTGATCAACTGCTCATGTACCAAACAGGACGATAGCAATAAATAAGTAATATTCTGCAAAATAATACTCAAGCTCGAAAAGCTGACAATTTTAACATCTGTGGTGAGTTAAGACAAATGTTTATTTGCATTCTGTATCTTAAGCTGTAGGAAATTACTTCATTTGTATTAGTGGAAAATAAAAAGAATAACATGGAAACCGCAAATCATTTGCAGAATTAGTCGGGATGCTGGCTTCAGCCAGAAAGTGGAGCCATTCTATCAACTTGGTGCCCAATTCAGAAAATTGGCCCTACCTGAAGTGTCAAGCCAACAGCAAGAAAAGGATTATATAGAAAATTTGATTTTCAAACCTTAATTCTTTGACAGAATACACAAATGCATTAAAAGAGACTTCCTGAATTACTTCACTGAATTTTAAAAGTAGACATGGAAAACAAAGTACCAAGTTCCATTTCAATACCAATACTTAATATTATTTCTTTTATAACGAGTCAATTCCAATTAAATACCAGAATGTTTATATATCTATGAGAACAGCACCCTTAATTGCTGACCTAATGCCAAACTATGGACAGGGTTGAGAATTAGAGTTGATTTTACATCCACCCAAATTCAGATCCTTTGAGATTTCCTTCAAGGAAACTTGCATCCTCTCAATTTAAGGCAAATCAAAATGAAGATTTCAGCACTAAGATAGGAAGCTAATTTACATTCCCCAGCATGGACAACCAGAAAAGAAATGAAACTACCTTTACTTGTCTCATATACTTAAAGGCTTTGCTCACCAAGAAGAGTCGGATAAATATCCACAAGAGATACCAAATTTGAAATCTGTTGTCCTCCCGAGATACCTGGTCCAACCATCAGTAAAGGAACATGAGAACTTCCCTCATACATACTCATTTTATAGAACTGGCGATGCTCCATTGCCAGTTCACCATGATCAGAAGTAAAAATTACGTAAGTATTCTTTTCGAGCCCTGTGTCATGAAGAGCTGTTAAAATCTCTCCTGTGGAAATAGAACCATAGACTTTAGTAACTTCATCCTATACAAACATTTTTATTTTACCTTGGCTAAGGTCTTATTCTTTTTATGAGTTGATTCTGTTCTCTTCCCTGCCTTTGAAGAGTGCTCTGTTTAACCTGAAATCAGGGGCAGATATTTACTGGTTCTGTGGTGGGATGGCAAGGCAGTAACTAGTCAACAAATTCAGATCAAGCCTGTGCCACAACCACAATGCACTGTGTGCAGGCTAAATTAGTGAACAAGGGACTTTTGTTCCTCAATGGCAGGAAATCCTAGCCAACTGGTCAGCAGTTCCAGCATTCCTGGCAGCGCCAGAGTGCAACAGTGAGAGCTGCCAGGACTGCAACCAGTCCCAGAATGAATGGCTCAAGGATCCTGGACCAAGCTGAGTAAGAGTCATTGGGCAAGGAGGGTTGGTGGTGTGGGGTGTGTGTGTGTGTGGGTGGCTGTCAGTGGGTGTGTAATTGAATGGATTTAAAAGTGGGTTTAAAAGATGGGTGCCCACCATGTACAAAGGGCATCCATCCAAAGACAGCACACACCCCTTCCTTCATACCTTTTTAAATCCTTGTAAAAGCAAAACATACTGCCTATTCCAACTGGTATATGCCAACTATATTATGGCGTTGGAAGGGTTACAGTAAGATCAACTGAGGTATAATAGGCTCAACTGACCTTCAATTATTCGTTTACAAATTATGAGCAGGCTGCTGGTTTCTGTGCCTGTAGACTCTATGCTACATCGAGCTTGGAGATGGGTAGAAAAGTGATGAGCTGTGTTATGGACCGGACCAAACAAAAACATATTCAGAAGATAGACTAGACCGTAACATTTTTTTGATTTAAAAGGTAATTGAAAGGTGGAACATTCTAGATGCAAGTCGATTAGTCAAACTACTTGACGTTAAGTAAAACTTTATTCATACCCTATAGTTAAAATACAACAAAAAGAAAGAAGAAATTGGAATAGCTTAACTCTATTGGAAAATGTAACAGAATAATAGATTATATAACTTCTAAACAGTAACTGTTCCAATACAGTAACATCACATAAATACACCCTTGGCAAAAGGCAAATTCAGTAAAATAGACTGTCTGATAGGCAATTCTCCAGTCCAAGAGGAAAAAAACATCAAGAGAAACTCAGACTGGGAGAGAGTAGCAGGGAGAGATGTACTGAGGCTTCCAAACTCAGTTTCAAGTACCCAGTGACAACTGCTACTGAAAAACTAAAGCTAAAAATCCTGGTTCTGTGGGAGCTTGACCTCACCGATTCAGGCTGTTCTATTGTGTCAACCTACAGAGAAAAAAAACCCAAGGCCTTACAGGCCTTACTTTATAGACTTTGAAGCAGATTGATCAGTACCTCTGTCTGAAAACATTTCTTCAAAAAAACCAGGACAAAATATGCCTCTTAAAGCTATAGTATTGTCATAGCTGTGCACAAGAGTATTTTACATACCACCCCACCAAAAATCACAACCAATGTGGGCTTGTAATATCCAGCCGCAGGTGAAATACAACATCCTCTGGTGCAGGTGTGTCATCTGGCAATGTCTGACCAGGAATAGCACTCTGGCCTAATTACAAAGGCTATGTCTTTGACAGAACTTACTCTAGGGACAAATACAGCAAAGTCTATGGGCCAATACAATAATTTGGCTGTAATATTGAACACATGCTCCAGAACTGACCTCATACTTCACTGCAGAATTAGTTCAAATGTGGATAAAAGAACTGAATTTCAAAGGATAGATGAAAGTGACTAACCTTGACATCATGGTAGTATTTGATCCTATGTGGAATCAATAAGCTTGAACAAAATTGAAGTCAACAGGAATCAAGGGGAAAATTATCCACTGATTGGTGCCATACCGAGAAAAGAAAATGCTTTTGGTTGTTCAAGATCAATCACCTGAGTCTAGATTATCATTGTAGGATTTCTTCAGTGTGGTGTGTTGGACAAACTACCGATAGCTGCTTCAACAACCTTCCTTCTGTTATATGGTCAGAAATCAGAATGTGTTCTGGTAGTTGCAGCACTCAGTACCAACTGAAACCCCGCAGATATTTAAGCAATCTATATCAACATAACATCATTCATGCTTGGGTTTGATGACTGTCAGTTAGCAGTTGGGCTGCACATTGCCTAGCAATGTCGACTTTCTTGCCCTTCAATGGCATTGCCACCACTGAACTTTCTACCATCAAAATTGTGGAGGAGTTTGGAGAACTTTAATGGGACCAGGTATATAAATACTATGGATAGAAAAGAATGTAAAAGGTTGGGATTCTCTGGTAAGTAACTCACTCCCTGAATCTATAAAGCCTGACCACCATCTACAAGGTGAAAGTTAGGAGTGTTGTGGAATACATCCTAATTCCCCAATGATTGCAGCTCCAACAACATTCAAGAAGATTGACACCATCCACTCTGCTTGAAAGGCATCTCATCCAACATGATAAACATTCATTCCCCCTATTAATAGTACACAGTTCTAATAGCATGCACCATTTACAAGATGCACTGCAGCAACTCGTGAAGGCACCTTTGACAGCTCCTTGCAAACCTGTAACCTCTATGAACCAGAAGGTCAGGTCGCCAGTGCATGGATATTTCACCATTCATATGTTCTTCTCCAAAAAAAAACACACAACGTCCTGACATGGAAATACGTGAATAAAGACCGAAAGAACTGCAGATGCCGTAAAGCAGGAACAAAAACAGAAGTTGCTGGAAAAGTTCAGCAGGTCTGGCAGCATCTATGGAGAGTAATCAGAGTTAATGTTTTCTTCCTCAGAACCCGGTTCTGAGGAAGGGTCATCGGACCCAAAACGTTAACTCCGATTTTTTCATCACAGATGCTGTCAAACCAAGGAACTATGTGAATTCACCTTTATTGGGTCAACTTCCTGGAACTTGAACTCCCACCTCGACTGCAGTGTAGATGCGCCTTACTGCTGCTGAGAACTACTGCACTCAGTCAGAGATGGGAAATAAATGCTGGCCTTATTAACAAGGCTTACAGCCCACAAGTGAATAAAAGAAAAGACATTCCTCTCCAAAGACATCAAGACAAAACACAAATCCTGTACAGCTGAATAGCTGAAAACTGGTATGATGGCATTTTTCCAAAGTTTCCTTCTATTCATGCTCTGGAATAGTACATTTTCCAAGCACAAACAAGGGGGAAATCAGTCTCGCTGGACATAACCTTAAAAAGTTCTGAGTGACATGGCCACGGCGAGATGAGTGGTAGAATTGGGTGAGATGTTCGACAAGACTCATCTCAATGTTCAGATCATCTCATAACATCTTATGGACTTTTCCCAAGTGACAATGGAAAATTCTCGCTAAGGAGTGACGAGTTCTCAACTAACAATTAATTACTTGTTAAACACCTTGTTAACAGTCTAACTCAGCATGCATTAAAATATTACAAAATTCCCCATATTTAACTAGTCATCTGGATACCAAGACATGAAATCCAGAGCAGGTTGAATTTGTCACTTGCTCCAAAAGATCTCTATGTTGAACACTAGTCAACATGTCGATCACGCTCCATGGGCACCACCCACACACATGCCATGTCCAGGCATACTGGCATCTGGCATGTGTCAGCCTCTATGAGCCGTCATGGCATATCTGATTAATTTACAGGATGTTATTGGATTAGAATTAGAATTAGAATTAGGATTAGGTTTATTTTCATGTACACCCAAGTTACAAAAGAACAGGGGTACAGTGAAAAGTGTACAATGTCACCCACACACACTGCCATCTTAGGTACAAAGTACCTAGGTACAAAAATAGAAAAAAAAGAAAAAAGTTACACTACATTATAAATATACATAGTATAAGTTAGGAAAATAATAAATGAAGCTAAAAAGATAGGCAATACAGTCTTTCTGTACGGGTTTCCACGTGATCTGACCAGGCTCCACTGGTTCCCAAACAGCATTGCACTTCAATGATGCAGGCTGAACTGACAGCTGTCTTTCTAATGCTGCACTAAGAATACTTTGCAGTCAGAGACATGCACACAACTCATGGACTGAATCAGACTGTATCATTGGATCTTCCCTTGATGTCATAGTGCTCACTCACTATAGCCTATCTGGATGCTCATTGAGTTACGCCTTTCATGTTTGGCCCTCTCAGCCAGATACCTGATTCACATTCCTACTATCTTGCTGTGCCATTTGGTGCAGAGACGGTCTGTGCAATTTGAGACAACAAGGTGCAGGGCTGGATGAACACAGCAGGCCAAGCAGCATCATAGGAGCAGAGAGGCTGACGTTTCGGGCCTAGACCCTTCATGAGAAAGGG
>NC_063334.1:81914032-81957155 GCF_021869965.1 Rhincodon typus
TACTATCTCTGTGCAATTTGAGCAGAGTTTGCACATTCTCCCCGTGCCCGAGTGGGTTTCCTCTGGATGCTCTGGTTTCCTCCCACAGTACAGGATCCTGACTTGGGACTATACTGCTGTCCCTTCACTGTCTTTGGGTCAATATCCTGGAACTCCCTTCCAAACAGCACTGTGGATATACCTAAACCTCAAGGACTGTAAAAGTTCAAGACAGCTGCTCACCAGCACCTTCTCATGAACAATGAGGGATAGTCAATAAACTATTGGACTAGGCAGTAATACCTCCATCCCATGAACAAATAAACAAAACTCATCACCTCGGAATAATGAATACCAATTAAAACTACTCTATTATAATAATTTTTATTTACAGATGAACATCCAGAAATAAAACATTTCAACATACTGAAGCAGAACAATAATGAAATAATGGAAGTAGAAGTGCATAGAATGACATTTTTAAGTAATGTACTTCTTCAACTGGTGATGTCTTGTGGTGCAGTAAGAGAGTCTTCAACCCCAACCCATTCTAAAAAGTCTCGTTTCAGGTCCCAGTCCATGGATTGACAGTCACGAAAGGTGCATTCATAGTGTGACCAAACAGTCCTTGTAGAATACACCAATGGCATGTGGAAAGAAAATTAGACCCGAAACCACCACTATTCTTAGCTTCAGCCTACAACAAGGATGCAAACTGCACGTTAACACAGAAACCTGAATGGGAGTCAGTTGGCACAACAGCCATACAGATCAGTCCATAACTGTCAGCTATTACTGTTGCCTGCCAAGGAGTTGCAGCCCTTTGGTCTTTAACTTTGTTTCTTAATACAAAAGGTACTAAGCTTTCAAAATCCTCTAACAGAATGATCTCTCTGACCAATCATACGTGGTTTCAACTTCTCATTTTCATAGTTTATTTGTCTTGCTTTTGTTTTAGGTGACAAGGAATGCCTCCATCTCTTTACCTCAAACCTTGGTAAGGTTTCTACAAGTTTAAGCATTTCCTCATTGAACTTGAGACTTTGACTAGGCATTTTCTGCATCAGAGCCTATATTGGCATTTGAAGTCTCATTTTTAAACTACAGCATCTTAAGTTTATGTGCATGTTCTCTGGAGAGAAGGGTGTGGTACTGCAAGGTCAACTGGGATTATTCAGTCGCCTAGAAGTGACTCACTGGCAGTAGCCCAGGATGGCTAGTGCTCCAGGAAGGCTTAGAGGTCCCTCTTCCACTATCTGCCTGCATGCAGCACTTGACCTGATGCCAGCCTGTGTCCTATTGCTGCTTTAAAGCTGAAAGGTCTCTAATTTACCCTCCTCTCAGCCCTGGGAATTCACTCAATTGCATTTGCCCTCTCTCCATTCTGACTAAATTGGGAAAATCACAACTGTTTCCAACAGTGTGGGCATCTTACCTCCATTTGAGTAAGACGGTGGGATTCAGAAGTCTGCGGAGAAAAAAAACTTAGAAATAGCTAGTCCAGGTAAGGGTGGCAGTTTTCTTCCAAAAAGGACATTGAGAAAATCATTGGTTCACTAGTGACAAAATATTTCCTACTCCAATTCAGTGACAAAATGTTGAAATCAAAATAAACTTTTAATTTAAAACTTTACACTGTGAAGAGAAAATACGCTATAATTCTATTTAAAAGTGGCAGACTTCATCTATATTGTGATCTGTCTGTAACGTGGCCGCACTGTAATTATTTTTTAAAAAAATTTCAGTTCAATAGCACTGATGAATCTTGAATTGTGTAATGTTCAAGGCTTATACAGTACACTCATAGTTGCTTTGGTAACAGGTACTGTACTTTCAGATATTTAAATCCAGGATGCAGCGATTTAACTGCTATTTTATGTGCGCTGTGGCAGTGACATATTTATTTTCTGATATTGACATTGCAGAAAGCTCAGGTGTTATGGTTACTGCTCATTTGCATCAAAATGACGGTCAAGACATCTTGTTTCCTCATTAGTCATTAGCAATTATGGGGAATCAATTGCTAATGAATTGTTGTCATGTGCATGGAAAATCCAAGTCTAAATTTAAAATAGCCAGCCATCCCATCCTCTTCAAGAGTTGTGGCAGAATATTCTAAACTTGCTTCGATGAGGGCAGCTCCAACAACACCCTTGAAACTCATTATGATCCAGGAAAAAGCAGCAAAGTGAAATGACACTTTATTCACTCCCTCCACCATTGTCACACATTAGCAGCAGTGTGCACTTTCCCATCTACATGATTCACTGCAGCAACTTGCCAAAGGTCTTTCAACAGCACCTTCCAGGAGTTCCAAATGACACAGATTTAAGTGTCAATTCAACGAACCTTATTCTCTGTCTAAAAATGGGAGTGATGTAGGAAATGTATATTCACACAGCCACACGTGTAGATTGACAGAGAGACATGAGAAAGAGAAAATTGATATCAAGATTACAATATCATGGCATCAATAAATGAAGTTCACAAATAATTAATTTTTGTATCAGCCTGCAGGATAAGCACAGTAATTAATATGCGCTGAGTCAACACCACCTACTGCTAAAACTTCATACTGTCACTGCCACCTTTCAAAATCAGTGAATCACTTACCAAGCATCAAATCTGTCTCGGCACACATTGCATAGTAAAATGATCTGATGTCCAGGACTTCTTGATTTGTGAAATTGCCAGTACAGTTCTTTGTATATGAGGAATAAAAATCTACAGGATGCATTTCAGAGAAAGAAAGCCATTTTGGAATCCTAATTGAATGATGTTTCACCTGCAATTAAAAGAAAGAAAAGAAGATTAAACTATAAACTCAGAAGTGGATGAAATTAAGAATGAATACTGTGGTTGAATGACATATGAATTTTCTTCAGTTTAATTGTAGTAAAGGTGATCATAAGCTTAATCTCTATCTCATGACATGTAAACAGACATATTTAAATACTTTACGGTAACCATAAAATCTTGTGACGGCAAATGAATTTTTTCAGTGAATTAAATACTAATTCCTACAATGGGACATTTAAAATATGTTCTGATGTTGGCAAAGCATTTGTTAGAAAAGTATGACCAGTTCCTGTTGACGCCATTTTTTAGTGCATAACAAACTGAGCAATATGTGGAGAGGAGAAAACATGTCCATGAATTATGCATCATCACTGCTGCTTGACAAACTGAACAGAAGCTTTATCTACATTCTGCCAATCATGGTTATTGCTATTGTTACCCCTACAAAAATGGGACCACATCATCAACTCTTCCATGCATTTCAGGAAATGGCTGTATTATCACAGCAAATTGAAATTAAATAGATAAGTTTCTGGAAGCTAAAGATGGAGAGACAGGGAGTATGACAGTGTGATAGAGGATCATCTATGATTGTGCTGAATAGTGCAGTGGAATCAATTTGCCAAAAGGTCTACCCCAGGTCCTATGTTCTGTTTCTATGTACCTCACCGCAGAAGATTAATCCATTAATTTCACAGTACAAGGACTGCATTAGTGGGATGATCGAGAGTCACAAAATGTCACTCAAACTTGGACAGCCATAAAAGGAAGAACTGCAAAAAGAAGTTTGTGAAGTCGTTTTTACAAAATAAATCTTACTTGTTCTTTCTTCTTTTAATACAAACATTATTTACTGCTCAATTTCTCTTGCCGTATGTAATTTAATTCATCTTATTTCGATATCCCTCATATTTTTGCTTATTTTTCTGTACCTAAATTTCATTATGGAGGAGATATATTTTTGGACCTGTCCTGCATTTAGGTCCCAGAAATGCCAAAGACCTCACCACGCCATTATCAATTTGGACTTCAGTAACTTATGGCAAAAAAAGGATTGGAGTCAAACAGCAAGGGATGAAAAAAGATCAAACAAAGTCAAACAGCATGCAACAAGCTGGTCTGCTCCAGCTAATTTTGGGTCAACATTTAAAAATCTAATTAGATTTTGTTTAGAGATTGAAACTCAGGAATTGTGAGCACTTGGGGAAGAGTTAATGAAACTAAAAATCTGATATCTGTATATATTATATAGTTGAATTTTATATTATATATATATAATATATAAAAAACCCTTAGAGAGTGAGTTCATTTCAATAATTGCTTGATTAAACTAATCAATTAAAAAATAGGAAGGGTAGGTAACATTCTTCCTAACTTTTTTCTGGAGCGTGAGGCCCCTCTAAAGTTTATGAGCAAGACTGCATGTCACCTGGGAGCAGCTATGAAAAGAGAAAAGGGAATTATTCAACTGTGCAGTTTATCATATTGCTTTGAAACAACCAAACACTAACAGTTCCACATGTATTAAGCTATATTTAGTTCCAATGTTTTAAACAATTCTTAATATAGCAGGACGAGTAATTCAGCCTTGCAAAGTACCTTTTTAAGCCAGTAGGGTGATGTTTTAAATGTGGACCCTCCACATGCTTCTCCCATACTTGGCGTTTGATAGGGATGAGGCAAATTCAGACCCAAGCTCAGAACAAATGGTTGATCCAGCTGCGCTGCTTTGTGTCGAATCCATTTAGTAGCTTTATCTACATTCTGCCAATCATGGTCCATGACTCTCACAGTTGATTCATTACCAGTCAGAACAGTTGTTGGTCTACCTTCCTGTCTGAGCAAGAATTTGACATCCCTTGTCCAGGCTTCTACACGGTTACTGAAGTCAATGAGAGTTATTGTGTAAAACAAAATTATTGATTGTAACAAACAATAACCAAATATCTATCGGCTCTAAATCAGCTTTAGATTCTGATGACTTGCATCCTTGTGTGTTAAAAGGAGTGGTCACAGAGAAAGTAGTTTTATTTTCTTTATTCATTCATGGGATGAGGGTGTCGCTGGTTAGACAGCATTTATTGCCCATCCCTAATTACCCAAAGGGCAGTTAGGAGTCAACCACATTGCTGTGGGTCTGGAGTCACATGTAGGCCAAACCAGGTAAGGATGGCAGTTTCCTTCCCTAAAGGACATTAGTGAACCAGATCGGGTTTTTCCTGACAATCGTCATGGTCATCATTAAATATCTGGAATTAAGAACTCATTGAATTCAAATTCCACCATCTGCCGTGGCCAGATTTGAACCCGGGTCTCTAGAACGTTATCTGGGTCTCTGGATCAACAGTCCAGCGATAATACCACTAGGACATAGCCTCCCTAAATGAATTGGTTGTTTGGGTAGAGACAGAGGTCAAGACCAGCAATTTAGAAAAACGACTATCATTTAGAAAAGAATGGAGTCCATTATCAAATACATAGTAGCAGGATATTTAGAAAATCCAAATATTATTCAGGCAGTTGCTTTATCAATAACAAGATCAGAAGTTACTGGAGAAACTCAGCAGGTCTGAC
Source organism: Rhincodon typus (assembly GCF_021869965.1). Lineage (NCBI taxonomy): Eukaryota > Metazoa > Chordata > Chondrichthyes > Orectolobiformes > Rhincodontidae > Rhincodon > Rhincodon typus. The sequence goes on from NC_063334.1 coordinate 81,919,385, forward strand.
AGCATTTGTGGAGAGAAAGCAAGGTGAACATCTTGAATCCAGTGACCTTCTTCATTAATGACCTTGCCTCCATCATAAGGTCAGACTGCAAGACCAGAAAATTAGGAATAGGAGTTAGGCCTTTTAGCCCCTTGAGCCTGTAACACCATTCAGTAGGATCATGAATGATCCAACATTCCCCATGTTCACTTTCCTGCACTTTCCCCATAACCTTGATTCTCCTACTGATCAAGAATCTAACTCATTTTAAAATTTACACAAACACTCTGCCCACACCGCTCCCTTTGGCAAGGAGTTCCAAAGACTCTCACCCTTAGAAGAAATTCTTCCTCATCCCAGTCGGGATATAGACTGATGATTGTACAATGATCCACACCATTGGTGACTCTTCAGATACTGAATCAGGTCAGCTCCATATGCATGGATAACATCCATGCTTGGGCTGACAAGTGACAGGTAACATTTGCACCACAGGCATCCTCAAGAAGACAATCTAATGATCGCTCATTGACAAACAACAGCATTACAATTAAATGCCTGACAATCAACATTCTGGGGTTACCACTGACCAGAAACTGAATTGGACTAACAAGGCAAGATGGCAGCAGGGTACGTCACTCCATTTGGAGCTCCATTCTGCTCACCAGTTCCCTTTCTTTTTCTCTTCTTCCTCTCCCTCCTCTCTGTAGTAATTCTATCGACACTTCTCCCTGCCCTTTTAACTACCTATCTAAGGAGCTGGGTCGCAACTGGGATCCATCTGGCGGGAGTTGAACATGCGGACCGTCTCCTATAGTGATATTGGATTGAGAGTGGGCCGGAGCGATGTTGGGAGATCAGGCCGGTGAGGCAGCGGCAGCAAGAGCAGTCTGATGAGGCAGTGGCAGTCAGTGACATGAGCAGGTCGGTGAGGTATGGCAGTCGGTGGCATAAGCGGGCCCGTAACGCGGCAGCAGCCAGCGACATGAGCAGGCCAGTGAGGTGGTGACAGCGGCGAAAGCAGGCCTTTTTCATGGCAGCAGTGGCAGCCCCCTGGGTATCCTGGCGATTGGAGCAGCGCCTGCACCATTGTGGAGATGGGTCTTTGCACTCTGAGATCTGGACTTTTTCTTTCTTTCTTGCTTACCTTTGGCTCTGTTAAAATCTTTTAATTCTGGTTTTTGTAACCAAGTGGGCACGAGTGAATGGCATTGTAATTATGTATTCCTACACTTAGTATACGTGATAGATAAATAGATAAATATTAAACACTGTAGCTAGAAGAGCAGCTCAGAAACTTGGAATTCTGGCATGAATAACTCAACTTTCATCTCCAAAATGCCTGTTCACCACCTACAAGGCAGAAGCCAGTGTTACGAAAGAATAATCTCACTTGTTCAGTGGGGTGAACTTTCAACAATACTTGAAGTTCAACATCATCCAGGGAAAAACAAAAGTGCAACTGATTAATCAGTGATGCACAGTAGCAGCAATGCGTACCATGTACAAGATGTGCCACGGCAACTCACAAAGATTCCTTGACAACACCTTCTGAACCTGTGACGTCTACCAAAGAGAAGTGAGATAGAGCATAGGAACATCAGCACCGCAAGATCCCCTCAACGTCCTAGAAATCCCTTTCTGACAGTACAGCCAGTGTACCTACACCGCAAGGTCTGCGGTTCGACAGCCACTCACTGCTACCTTCTCAAGAGCAATTAGAGATGGACAATAAATACTAGGCTAGCCAGCAATGCCCACATTTAATGAATAACTATTTAAAAAAACGTACATCCTCGGAAGGGTGATTTTGCACTTTCATAGATTTAACCAAGTTGAATTGCAGAAAAAATGTGTTCCAGATGCATTTTACACCTTGCATATTCTGTTGCAGTACAAATGGAATTAACAAATCATGTATTATTTATGACCAGTGGGAGATGCAGCTGGCTGCAATTTAAAGATTTTGTTCTCTTTTTTAAGAAAGACGGTCTTGATTCTAAAGAGAAGGAAAGCTAACATTAATTCTCCCCCCCAAAAAAAGTTTCCTACCTTACAGAGTGGTGTCCAGAAGTATAATCAGTTTTTCCATATACCTTTGTATAATAACCGTATTTCTGCAGGATTTTCATCCAGGTGGGGTAATCATGGTTCAGGCACTTGTAATTATTCCAGGATTCCGTTAAATGAACAAACCGGCCACTCCACAAGGCTTAATAAAAAAAAAAGGGCTCTAATCATAAATCTTCTTAAGTTGGCAATGATGAAAAGCTAGAAATTAATGAAGAAAGTGATTGTCTGCCAAGACTACATCATAGGAACATGAGAAATGTGTACAGAAAAAGCTAGAGAAACTCAGCACGAGTTGTTTCTCTCTCCACAGATGCTGCCAGAGTTGTTTCTCCCACCAGAGATGCTGTCAAACCTGCTGAGTTTTTCCAGCATTTTGTTTGTTTTTAGAATTTGATAGACAACTGGTTTAGCCACTGCCCACCAGATTTGACTGCTACTTACAAAAACAAAATCTACCAGGTCCTATTCCTATCTGCAGAAACATCATGGAATGCGAAGGTAACCCAAAATCTTTTCTCAGCCATAGACCATTTTTCTAAATGCTTCTTTTTCCTGTTCCCTCCACCCTCAGCACCACATGGTTTGTTACTAATATAAAGACCACCCATCAAGTGCCTCTGTCACTTACCTCCTTTCCTTTAGCCCAGATGACTAAACTATTTTCACGATTCTACTCCTTGCCCAGACCTTGTACGCACACATTTCCCTCCTATTCCTCCTCTTGACCATTCTGAGCTTATCTCGTTCATGTGACCAACTTCCTGTTTTCTTAACCCTATTCTGACGGAACTGCTGGACATCCAAGTTCTGCTCCTGATCCTCAAGTTAGCTGTAATTGTAAATGGTCTTCTGTCTTCAGGCATTGCCCCTTACATGTTTAAAACTACTGTCATCACTTATATTCACAAAAAAAGCCAACCTTTGATAGGTCTGATCTTGGAAATTACTGTCCCTCCTTCAACCTTTCCTGCCTTTTCAAAATCCTTGAATGTTTGTTATCACCTTCAAAATCCATCCCCAGCTCCATCCAGGAACTCCGTGTTGGCTCTCTCCAATCTGATTTTAGCCCCTATCATTATTGAAATGGCGCAGTGCCTCAAATAGCACTTGTTAAAGGATAGGACGGCGAGGTAAATTGAATCTTTTCTTCTATCTGTAAACAAGGTCATTTTTAAATTTTTGTTTATTTCTTTCACTTTTTGCAAAACCCTTTCCAAAGCTTCTGCTTGTAAAGTCCATTTTCATTTTAATATGACCTGAAATAAACTCCCTGTAAGATTTGAAACAAATCTTAAAACCATAAGATGTAGCAACAGAAGTGGGCCATTAAGTCCTTTGAGTTAGCTCCACCATTCAATTTGACCATAGCTGTTCTGATAATTCTCAACTCCACCTTCCTGCTTTAACTGCTAACTCTTGATTCCTTTGATGATTAGAAATCTACTGACCTCAGACTTCTGTGCACATAATGACTCAGCCCTCTGTTGTTAACAATTCTACGGACTCACCACCTTCCATAAGAAAAATCCTTCTCATCTCTGCGTAACTCCTGAGATAATGCATTCTGGCCTAAGACTCTCTCAGAAAGGAAAGCAAGCTCTCTGCATCCACTCTATCAAGCTCCCTCAGAATCTTAAACATTTCAAAAATGTTGCCATATATTTTTCTAAACTCCAATGATTACAGGCCCAACCTACTCAACATCTCCTCATAAGAAAGTCCTTCCATTCTAAAGATTAACCTTGTGAAACTTCTGTCATCTAAGTCATTAATATTGGAAATAAATGCGACCCCAGCACTGAACCCTGGAGTACTTGAGTTACAGTTCACCATCCCTAAAATACTCCCTTTAGCACAACTCTGTCCTCTATTAGATAGCTAATCTTCTGTCTATGCTAATATACTACCCCAACACCGTGGACTCTTAAGCAGTCTTGTGTACTGTACTTAGTCAAATGCCTTTTGGAAATCCTAATATATTACATCAACTGATCCCAGTTTATCTACCCAGGTTGTTGCCTCCTTAAAGAACTGTTAATCCGGTATAATTACCCCTTCATGAAACCATGCTAATTCTACTCAATTTTCACATGCATTTCTAAATGCTGTAATATATCATTTCTAATAGACTCTATCACTTGGCCAAAGACAGATGTTCAGTAACTGGCTACCTTCCTTTTTGAATAAGGGTATTGCGTTGTCAGTTTTCCAGTCTACTGGGACTGGCCCAGAATCTAAGCATTCTTGGATGATTACCACTTGTGCATCCACCATTTCTGCAGTTACATTCTTTAACATGTGAGGACCCAACACATCAGGTCCAGGGGAGATATTGGCCTTTAGCCCTTTTAGTTACCAGAATACATTTTTCTCTTGTGATAGTTTGTGTACCTATTTCCTCCCCAGCAACCTTTAGTCCCCCAATTATTTACTATATTTGGAAGGCAATTAATTTTCTCTACCAATGCAAAGTATTTGTTTAATTCATGGCATTTCTTGGCTCCCCAACATTATTTCCCCAGCTTCATGCTCTAAGGGGATTGTGTTTACAGTTGCCTCTCTCTTCCTTTTATATACTAAAAGCAGTTCTTGTTGTCTGTTTTTGTGTTGCTTGCTAGCTTCCCTGAGTTTATTTTCTTGCTTTTTTTGAGCGATCATTTGTTGGTTTTTAAAACTTTCCTAATTCTTCGATTTGCCACATTATATGTTTTTTCTTTCAATTTGATACTGTCCTTAATTTCCCTGCTTATTCATGATCAAAGTATCTTTTTTCTAGGATCCTTATTCCTCACTGAGATACATTTTTTGAGTCATGATATTCTTTTTGAAAACATCTGCCATTTGTTCTGCTAAACTACTTGTCTAGTCCACTCCAGCCAACTTTGTCCTTATTTCTGTGTAATTGCCCTTACTTAAGGTTATCATAATTTTTTCCAACCCTCGTTTCTCATGCTCAAATCAAATGCTAGATCCTACCATGTTATGGTCACAGTTTCCTGGGGGATCTTTTATTCACAGATCATTTATTAAACTTACCACATTACATACTATCAAATCCAACATAACTTGATCCCAGGTAGGATCCAGAACATATTATTTGAGGAAACTATCCCAAATACACTATGAATTCTTCCTTGTGATTACTTCTGCTGATTTGATTTGCCCAATCTAAAAGAACATGAAAGTCACCCAAAATTAGTGTGCTGCCTTTCCTTTTTCATATGCCCTCATTATCTTCTGATTTATTCTCTGTCCTAGAGAATAGCATTCCAAGATGGAGGTGGCAGGGTTGGCAGCATTTGACTCCTGAATGAAGGGCTTGACTGCTCTTGGCTCATGTGGCGGGTTAGCCACATGTACATGGCTTCATCGCTGTCTTTCCAGCTCAGTAACTTTTTTTGTGTTTCGGTTGTCTTAGGGTCTCCTCCAGGAGGCCGGGGCCCCATGGATCTCCATCCCTATCCATCTTGGGTGGTGGCATCAGAAGACGAGCCGAGACTTGTTGGTCAATTCAGAACCAGGACCAGTGAGCTGATGCCCAGCATGGGAGGTGGTGCAGGACCTGCGCAGCATGACCACCTCCAGCTCGGAGGTGGCAGACGCAGAAGCAATGGCTCTGGTGGCAGCAGAAAAGGAGCATATTGCCAAAACGCTGGGGATGATATCAGATGGCGGCAACTAGAGGAGCAGTGAGAGAGTGAAGGCTGAGAGAGGGAAGGACATTGGTGACGCCTCTTCTGGAATCTATTTCTGGTCACCCTATTATAAGAAGTATATTGGAGAGGATTCAGAAAAGATTTACCAGGGTATTGCTGGGAATGGAAGATTTGAGTTATAAAACTAGGCTGGCAAGACTAGGTCTTTTTCCACTGGAGTGTAGAAGATTGAGCTATAAGCCTTACTGAGGTTTATAAAATCATGAGGGGCATAGATAAAGTGAATGACAAAGGTGGGGGAGTTCAAAACTAGGGAACATATTTTCAAGGTGAGAGGAGAAAGATTTAAAAGGGACCTGGGGAGCAACTTCTTCAGACAGAGGGTAGTTCGTATACGGAATATTCTACCAGAGGAAGTAGTTACATTTAAAAGGCATTTGGATAGGTACATGAATAGGAAAGGTTTAAAGGGATAAGGGCCAAATGCAGAACTACAGGCCCTCAGTTTTTCTGTCTCCAACAGACCCATCCAGTCACCCCCCCTTCCCTCACCGCCAATAGTCTCCTCTGCCTCTCCAAACTAGTCCTCACCCTCAGTAACTTTTCCTTCGCGAGGGGTAACTTTTTTTTTTATACACAGTTCATGTGTGGAATGAACTGCCAGAGAAAGTGGTCGAAGGAGGTACGGTTACAACATTTAAAAGACATTTGAATAAGTTCATGCATAGCAAACGTTTAGAGGATTATGGGCCAAACACAGGCAGGTGGGACTAGTTTAGTTTGGGAACATGGTCGGCATGGACTGGTTGGACCAAAGGGCCTACTTATGTGCTGTACGACTATGAACTTTTGAGGAGAAAACAGAGTTAACGTTTCGGGTCCGGTGACCCGAAAGTTCTGGGGAAGGGTCACCGGACCCAAAACGTTAACTCTGTTTTCTCCTCCATAGATGCTGCCAGACCTGCTGAGCTTTTCCAGCAACTTTGTTTTTGTTACTGATTTACAGCATCTGCAGTTCTTTTGGTTTTTATGAACTTCTGAGGCTGTTTCATTTTTAAGTGATATCAATTTAATATTAATTTACTCCATATTTTACCCATTGTACAATTTATTCAAGTAATTTATTCTGTAATCCAAGATGGCACCAGAACATGGTGATATTATCCGCTTTTCACTGCATCCAGGTACAAATGACAGTATTAAATAAATCTAACTCTAAATCTAACAGCTGGTCTGCGGTCTATAGACTACTCCCACCAGAGTCTTCATCCCTTTGTTATTTCTTACCTCTCCCATTTGGATTCTGTATCACCCAATCAAAGATCATTTCTTGCCAATGTACTAATTCCATTTCATAATAACAAAGTCACTCCACCACCCTTCCCTTCTGTCTGTCCTTTAAAAAGATCTCATACTCCTGAATATTTAGTTACCAGCTTTAATTTCCTTGAAACCATGTCTCCATATGAATACAAGATCATACCCATTAACCTATATTTGTGTTGCTAATTCATTTATTTTGTTCCAAATGCCATGCACATTCACATAATTTTGCCCTTTCGCCAATTTTCCCCCTTTGTCCATGGCTTTTGCTTTTATGTACTCTGTACCTCCTGTCCCATTCTGGATACTGCTGTCAATATAGTGGCCCTGAAATGCTGCCATATTCTTTTGCTTTGCAAGCCTACATTTCTCCTCCACTTCACTGTACCCACCACCCCCCCAACTCCTGAACTCTCCCCACAATTAGTTTAAAGGTCACTCAATTGCTCCAGTTATTAGGTTTGCCAGGACAGCAGTCCCAGCATGATTTACGTAAAGCCCCCTGACTGGAACACTTCCCCTCTACTCTAATATTGGTGCCAGTGCCCCAAGAACTGAAACCCACTGCAATCTTTAAGGCATACACATAACTCCTTGATTTTATTTACACTATGCTAATTTACCAATGGCTCACTGTAATCATGAAATTATCACCGTAGAGGGTCTGCACCTTGCTCCTAACTGTTCAAAATCTCTCATTGTAACGTCCTTTCCAGTTCTATCTATGTCATTAGATCCTATGTGGACAACAACGACTGGATCTCTCCTCTCCTGCTCCAAGTTCCTCTCCAGTCCCAACTGCAAGGAGATGTCCTTAAACCAGCTAACACAGCCTTCAGGACTCACGCTCATGGGATTTGATTGTCAAAACGTACACAAACATACAAGTAAGAAAAAAATAAAGGAAAAGGAGGAAAGGAGTTATAATTAAGAATAACTTGTAGACATGGACACTAATTCATATGATTTTTGTCTGAGTCCATAAAATCTGTGTCCAGTGAAGCGTATTTTTTATAGCTACTCATATTTAGGAGGGTGCAGTTGCCTGAAGTTTTAGACTTTGGTTTGAAGTTGAAGATGATGAAATACAATATTAGTCACAGACTTAGCCAATTTTTCTGATAAAAGAAAACTGTCTTCCAGAGATCAGGCTTCACAGTGGTCAGTTTTAATGAACAGTCATACTGGACTCAAAACATTAACTCTATTTCTCACTCCAGACTTGCTGATTTTCTCCAGCATTCTGAGCTTGTTTTAAAGAGGTTGAGACAAGAGGCAGGCATAGCTCAACTTGGCCTATGGCTGTGATGTTAGCACACCTTAGACTTTTAGCAGACTATTGTTTTTAGTAGCTAGCTCCTTACTACAGTGAGGCAATGGTGTCCATAAACTGCAGTCAACATTTCCTGAAGCCGGGGAGCAGTTTTAGTCACTTTGGGAGGTAAATGGGAGTATTAGCACTTCCTCAAATATGACGAGGTTACACTTCTATGCCCATGAACAAAGCCTGTGTTCAGTGCATAAGCATTAGCCATTATCACCACTTCAGTTGAAATGAGCTTCAATAGTTGCCCTTTATTCTCAGTTTCTGCTGCCATTACACAGAATATCATTTCATCGACTGGAATGTAAGGGTGTCCCAGATGGAACTTTCTAGACATCATCGTCAAATTTTGCATGGATTTTTGCATGCATTCAGCATGGAATCCATGATACAGCACGGAAACAGACACTTTAGTCCAACTCGTCCATGCCAACCAAATTGCAGATGCTGGAATCCAGGGTAGACAAACAGGAGCTGGAAGAACACAGCAAGCCAGGCAGCATCTGGAGGAAAGCAATCAATGTCTCAGGTATTACCTTTCTTCAGGACTGGATGTGGGGGTAGGGGGAGCTGCAGATAGAGTGGGCGGGGGGGGTAGCGGAATGGTGGTGAAAGGTGGATACCATGCAGGTTCCCATGGCCACCCCCTTAGTATAAGGCCATGGGAACCCGCACGCGCCCAAGCTATGCCTGCCTCTTCGTAGGCTACGTGCAACAGTCCCTCTTCCGCAGCTACACTGGCACTATCCCCCATCTCTTCCTCCGCTACATTGATGACTATATAGGCACCGCCTTGTGCTCCTAAGAGGGGCTTGAACAGTTCATCAACTTTACTAACACCTTCTGCCCCAACCTCAAGTTCACCTGGACCATCTCTGATACCTCTCTCTTCTTCCTGGACCTCTCTGTCACCATTTCTGGTGACCACCTCAAAACTGATATCTATTTCAAGCCCACCAATTCCCGCAGCTACCTAGACTACACCTCCTCTCACCCACCTTCCTGCAAGAATGCATATCTCCTACTCCCAATTCCTCCACCCCCACCGCATCTGCTCCCAAGATGAGGCGTTCCACTCCCGAAAATCCCAAATGTCCTCGTATTTCAAGGACAGCAACATCCCCCCCTTCAGCGGTCGAAAACGCTCTCAACCACATCTCTTGCGTTTCCCGCACCTTTACCGTCACACCCCCTCCCTGCAACAAAAACAAAGATAGAATCCCCCTTGTCTTTACGTATCACCCCACTAGCCTGCAGATTCAACACATCATTCTCCACCACTTCCGCCACCTGCAATCGGACCCCACTACAAAGGATATATTTCCCTCCCCACCCCTATCTGCCTTCAGGAGGGACCTCTCTCTCCGCGACTCTCTCATCAGCTCCACGTTCCCCACTAGCCCCACCACACCCAGCACCTCTCCCTGCAACCGTAAGACGTGCTACACCTGTCCCCTCGCCTCCATCCCAGGACCCAACAAATCCTTCCACATCAGACAAACGTTCACCTGCGCATCCGTTGATGTGGTCTATTGCATCTGCTGCTGCCAACATGGCCTACTCTACATCAGTGAGACCAAGCGGAGGCTCGGAGACGGCTTTGAGAGCACCTGCGCTCTGTTCGTGACAAACGACAATACCTTCCAGTTCTGTCCCTGTCCCACTCCCACTCCCACACGTCCATCCTGGGTGTCCTCCAGTGTCACAATGACACCATCCGGAAACTAGAGGAACAGCACCTCATATTCCGCCTTGGGAGCCTACAACCCAATGGTCTCAATGTGGACTTTATTCGTTTCAAAATCTACCCACCCCCGGCCTCATCCCATGACCAACCCTCCCTCTCATCCCCGTCTCCTTGACCCGTCCGTCTTCTCTCCCACCTATCCGCTCCTCCCACCTCACTGACCAATCTCCACCACTGCCTACCTGCACTCACCTATCACCATCCCACCTACCTTCCCCAGCCCCACCCCTCATCTCTCTATTTATTTCAGCGCCCCCTTCCCCCTCCCCCATTTCGGAAGAAGGGTACCAACCCGAAATTTTAGCTTTCCTGTTCCTCTGATGCTGCCTGGCCGGCTGTGTTTCTCCAGCTCCACACTGTGTTACCCCTATCTTTATGTTTGGAGGTGAAGGCTGGTTTAGAGCTGTATAGCAGGGAATGGAGGAGGTGCAGTGGAGGGCTGTCTGGATATCAGAGGGGGGAAAAGAACGATGTTTGAAAAAGGAGGACATCCATGATGCTTGGGAGTGGAATGTCTCCTAGTCATGGCAGATGCAACACAGACGGAGGAATTGGGAAAACAGGATGAAGTTTTTGCTGGGTACAGGGTGGTAGAAGGTAGCTATGGGGGTCTGTGGGTTTATAGTAAACATTGGTCTGTAAACTGTTGCCAGAAATGAAAACGGAGAAGTCAAGGAAGGGGAGGGAGGTGTCTGAGACAGACCAAGTGAATTTGTGGGCAAGGTGGAAGTTGTTAGCGAGGTCAATGAACTGCTCCAGTTCAGCCCAGGTGCAGGATGCAGCACCGATTCAGTCATTGATGTAATGGCAGGAGCTGGGGAACAGTACCGGTGTATATACTGACATAACCGACAAAGAGGGAGGCATAGCTGGGGACCATGTGAGTGCCCGTGGCAACCCGCTGGATTTGGAGAAAGTGTAAAGAATTGAAGAAAAAGTTATTGAGGATGCGGATTACTTCAGAGAGGCAGAGGAGACTATTGGACTATTGGTGGTGAGGCGAGGGGGAACTGGATGGGTCTGTTGGAGAGGAAAAAAACTGAGGGCTTGTAGTTCTGCATTTGGCCCTTATCCCTTTAAACCTTTCCTATTCCTGTACCTATCCAAATGCCTCTTAAATGTAACTACTTGCTCTGGTAGAATATTCTGCATATGAACTACCCTCTGTCTGAAACTGCTCCCCGGGTCCCTGTTAAATCTTTCTCCTCTCACGTCAAAAATACATCCTCTAGTTTTGAACTCGTTAGCGAAGTCGATGAATTGCTCCAGTTCAGTCCAGATGCAGGATGCAGCTCCGATGCACGACATGTGCTACAAGTCTTCTCAAAAAACTTTAAACTGCTCACAATATTCCAAATGCTGTTACAGCACAACCTCAGCTGTACACCCTACTCTTGTATTCTAGTTCTTTCGAAATAAATGCCAACATTCCATTTTCTTTCCTAACTGCCAACTGCCTGCATGTTAACTTTAAGAAAATCCTGAACTAGGACTGCTAACTCCCTTAATCTTTCAGATTTTCAAAGTCTTTCCCCATGTAGTAAATGGTCTATGCCTCTATTCTTCCCACCAAAGTGCATAACCTCACACTTTCCCATATTGTACTTCATCAGCCATTTCGTTGCCCATTCTCCTGGTCTGTCCATGTCCTTTTGCAGCCTCTCTACTTCCTCAACACTGCCTGTCCCTCCACCTATCTTTCTGTTATTTGCAAACTTAGCAACAGTGCCCTCAGTTCCTTTGTCTAGATTGTTAATGTATAACATGCATAGTTAAGGTTCCAACACTGACCCCTGCAGAACTCATTAGTCACTGCCAGCCATTCTGATAAAGACCCTTAGCCCTACCATCTGACTTCTGCCAGTCAGCCAATCCTGTATCCATGCTTGCCCCTAACACCACAAGCTCTTATTTACTAGTGTCCAGTGTGGCATCTTGTCAAAGGCCTTCTGGAAATTCAAATATATCACTGGTTCACCTTTGTCTAACTTGATCGTTACCTCCTCAAAGAATTCTAACAGATTCGTCGGGCAAGAACCTCTCCTTGACTATTTTGCCAATCACTTCCAAGTACTCCACAATCTCATTCTTGGTAATGGACTCTAGAATCTTACCAAAATTAGGTCAGGCTAACCAGCCTATAATTTTCGGTCTTCTGCCTTCCTTCCTTCTTAAATAGGAGTGTTACATTGGCCATCTTGCATTCCTCTTGGACCTCTCTAACTCCAATGATTCCTGAAAGATCACCACTAATTCCTCCACAATACCCTCGGCTATCTTGTTCAGAACCCTGGGGTGTAGTCTATCCACTTGGGGTGATTTATCCATCTTCAGACCTTTCAGCCTCCCCAGTACCTTCTCTTACACTCATCTCTGCTCCCTTACTCTCTCTTGATATGCTACTAGTATTTCTACTGTGAAGACTGATGCAAAGTACCTATTCAGTTGCTCTGCCATTTTTTTGTTCCCATTACTACTTCTCCGGCCTCATTTTCCAGTGGTTCAATGTCCACTTTTACCTCTCTCTTACCTTATATGTGTCTTTAAAAAAAACTTGTAATCTTCTTTTGACAAAATGTAAGGTTTAGGAAACTGAAATTAAACAATGCCCTTGAGGAAGACAAAGGAAACAGAAAAGAACTTGGACAAGAAATTCGGAGGGCTAGAAAGGGCCACATAATGTAGGGTTTAGGAGAATCCCAAGGCATTTTATCCATATATTAGGAGCAAGAGGGTAACGAAGGAAAGGGCAGATCCACTCAAGGACAAAGGAGTGCATATGCATGGAGCAAGAGAAAGTGGGTGAGGTCCTTAATGAGTACTTTGCATCAGTATTCTCCAAGGACAAGGACAAGGATGATGGTAAGATTAGGGAAGGGTATGTTGACATTCTGGGGCATGTCAATGTTAAGGAGGAGGTGTTGTTTGATGTCTTGAAAAACATTCAGTTTGCTAGGTCCCCAGGGCCTGGTGGAATCTGTCCCAGGATACCGAAGGAGGCAAGGGGGCAGGTTGTTGAAGCCTTGTAAGAGGTTTTCTCCAGCCACAGGCAAAGTCCCAAAAGAGTGGAGAATAACCAATGTTATTCCGTTGTTTAAAAACAGCAACAGAGATAATCCAGGAAATTATAGACTGGTGAGCCTTACATCAGCGGTAGAAAAAGTATTGAAGAAGACTCTTAGGGACAGTATTTATTTGCATTTGGGAAAAAAAATGGTATATTAGGGATGGTCAGCATGGCTTTATGCGGGGGAGGTTTGTCTCACAAAATTGTTTGAGTTTTTTGAGAAAGTAATGAAGACGGTTGGTGAAGATAGAGCAGTGGATGTTGTCTACATGAACGGGTCCAGATGATTAAGTCACATGGGTTCCATGGTAAGTTGGCAAATTGGATACAAAATTGGCTTGGTCATAGGGGACTGAAGATAGATGTGAAGGGGTGTTTTTCTGATTGGAGGTCTGCGACCAGTGGTGTTCTGCAAGGATCAGTGTTGGGACCTCAGTTTGTAAGTTATATAAATGGTTAGATGAAAACGTAGGTGGTCTGATGAGTAAGTTTGCAAATGACATGAAAATTGGTGCAGTTGTGGATAGTGAGGAAGGTTGTCAAAGGATACAGCAGAATATAGAGCAGTGGGAAGGTTGGGCAGTGAAATATCAGATGGAGTTTAATGTGGACAAGTGTGGTGATGCATTTTGGGAGGTCAAATGGAAGAGGAAAGTATACAGTAAATGACAAGACCCTGAGGAACACTGATATACAGAGGGATTTTGTTACCAGGTCATTGCTCCCTGAACGTGAAAACACAAGCGAATAAGGTGTAAATAAAGAAGGCACCTTCCGGTCGCCAAGCATTTTAACTCTCCCTCCCACTCCTTTGATGACATGTCCATTCTGGGCACTGGAGGAGGCCACAATGATGCCACACTCAAACTGAAGGAGCAACATCTCATATTCTGCCTTGGGAGCCTACAGCCCGATGGCCTGAACAAAGAAATCACCAATTTTAAAATCTCCCCACCTCCAGCCTCATCCCACATCCAAACCTCCCTCTCATCCCCACCTCCTTGACCTGACACAACCTGCCCATCTTTTCCCCCACCTATCTGCCCCACCCTTCCCACTGACCAATTCCCACCACCTCCTATCTGCATCCACCTATCACCATCCTACCTATCTTTCCCCAGCCCCACCCATCCTCCCTCTATTTATTTCTGAGCTCCCCACCTTCTCCCCAGTTCTGAAGAAGGATCCCAATCCGAAACGTCAACTTTCCTGCTCCTCTGATGCTGTCTGGCCTGCTGTGTTCCTCCAGCTCCACACTGTGTTATCTCTGACTCCACCGTCTGCAGTTCTTGCTATCTCTGAGGCATTTAGCGTGCTTGGCTTCATTGGTTGAGCATAAAAATTGGCAAGTCATGTTGCAGCTATTTAAACTTCAAGTTAGGCCACATTTGGAGTACTGTGTGTAGTTCTGGTTGCGCCACTATCGAAAGGATATATAGTCATTGGAGAGGGTGTAAAAGAGGTTTACCAGGACGTTGCCTGAATTGGAGTGCATTGGCTATATAAGGAGAGGTTGAACAAACTTGGACTGCTTTTGCTAGAATGGTGGAGGCTGGGGTGGAAGGGGTGACCTGATAGAAGTATATAAAATTATGAGAGGCATAGATAGGGTGGATAGTCAATATCTCCTTCCTAGGGTGGAAATCTCAAATACCAGGGGGCATTGGTTTAATGTGAGGGGGAAAAGTTTAAGGGAGATGCAAGGAAAGCTTTTTCACATGTAGGGTTGTAGGTGCCTGGAAAAATGCTGCCAGCGGTTGGTGGTAGAACAGATATGTTAGCAAATGGTTATGAGGCATTTAGATAGACACACGAACAGGCAGGGAACAGACAAATATGGACCACGTGCCGTTCAGAGTGGCACAGTCAGCACAGACATGGTGGGCCAAAGGGCTTGTTCCTGTGCTGTACTGTTCTATGTTCTTTCAAAATACTAGCTAGCTTACCATACATTTTAGATTCCCCCTCTCTAATTGCTTTTTCAGCTGTCCTCTGCTAGTTTTTAAAGGCTTGCTACTAATCTTCACGACATTGTATGCTTTTTCTTTTATATTGTCCCTGACTTGTCTTGTTGGCCATAGCTGCCTTGTCCTCCCCTTAGTATGTTTCTTCTTCCTTGAGAAGGATTTCTGTTGGACCTCCTGAATTACCCCCAGAAACTCCACCGTCTTCCTGCTAGGCTCCCATTTCAATCAACTCTGGCCAGCTCCTCCCTCATGTCTTTGCTCAATTATAATACCTTTAGGTGTGATTCCAGCTTCTCCCTTTGAAACTGCAGGGTGAATTCTATCATAATGTTGTCACTGCGCCCAGGGGTTCTTTCATCTTAAGCTCCCTAATCAAGTCTACTTCATTACAAATCACCAAATCCAGATTGGACTGTTTCCTCGGGGTTCTACCACAAGCTGCTTCAACAAAAAACCTCAGACATTCCACAAATTCCTCTTCTTCAGATCTACTGGCAATCTGATCTTCCCAGTTCACCTCCATATTGAAGGCTTCCATAATTATTGTGATAATACCTATTTTACATGCGCTTTCTAACTCCTCATTCATTTTCTGCCCCATATCCTGATTACTGCTATGGGCCTGTACGTAACTCCCATCAGGGTCTTTTCTCTTTTGCAGTTCTTCAACTTTATCCACACAGATACTACACCTTCTGACCCTATAATCGCTTCTTGCTATCGATTTATTTTCATTTCTTAGCAACACTGGCCCTCTGCCCATTTGCCTGTCCTTTTGATAGGACACCTTTCCTTGGATATTTAGTTCCCGGCCCTGATCTCCTTGCAGCCACGTCTCTATGATGCCGACAACGTAATACCAGCCAATTTCAACCTTCGCGACAAACTCATTTACATTGTTTTGTATACTGCGTGCATTTAAGTCCAACACCCTTAATCCTGCATTGACCATACCCTTCTCATAGCTGTCCCCTAATCTGCTGTGTCGGAAGTTAGATTCCTGATCTTTTTCCTACTCCCTGTACTGTTACTTATTACAGAAACTTTAATAACTTCTCCTGAGCACACCCTTTTCTTCCATTACCCATGGGTGCTTGTGTTCTAACAAGCAAGCTCCTAAAATAGAAAGCCTCGGACAGCATATAATCATTCAAGATACCTCAGCTGAACAAGTGCAGGACAGACCAAAAATTAGATGAATTTTAGGCCACAAAAGCTGCAACAAGAGAAAAGTAGTAATTTAATGCTGGCACACAAAATTGAGACACATTTGTAAATTACTTACGAAAATTGCTTAATTAAAAACATGACAACTGATAAATTAACCTGTAGTATGAAATATACATGTGGTCAAACAGCATTCACGCTTACAAAAACTATTGCAACAGAGACTTCCTGTCAAATACATCATCACTTTTGAAACAAGCAGGCATTTGTTTTATACTATTTCTGGTATTAGTATTACACGAACATCAATGGAAATATTGACCATTCAACAGTAAACTTGAATACTGTGTCAGCCCCTCCTTGCCTTTTGTTTTACTGGACAATAATAAATGGGTTGAAAATCCACAAAGCCTCTAGCATATCACACCATAACTTTGACAAACACATAAGGCTGATACATAAATATGCCAAGTCTGGCTTTACAATGAAAATCCTGAAAAGACCATTTGTGAATCTAGCCTCAGTCCACCCCAAGCAAAGTCATCAGCATAGGTAGAACAGGTTTAGGACCAGATGCTTTCTATGCGTTAAAAAATTTCACCTCAGAAGAATATAACATTAGCAGAGGCATACTTAATAAGACCACTGAAGTGCAAAAGGAAATGTGCATATAATTTGTTTCAACGAGTGGCAGTGAAAGAAAGAAGTTGCACCAACCCTCCTGAAACCACCTACTTGCATCATAAACTGTAAGGTTACCACTGCAGATGACTATTACACAAGAGTAGGGGCCAGCCATATCCATCAAATGCTTTGCATGCAATCACTGTCTAGATCTTCATTGCAACTACCAATGTTACAGTTTTGTATCACAGCAGTACTGCCTCTCACTTATCTGTGAAGATTCACACTCGAAACGTGAAAGTAGCTACAACACTCAGCACTCAGGCACCTCACTGATATTTCTTCACAAGGGAACAAGCAAGATCAGCTGTGGCTGCTGAGGTGGTATCAAGATGCAGCAGTACAAAAAGATAGGCAGAAGACGCTGCCCAAGTTCTGCTCTCTGCACAATCGTACTCCAATCTGTCTCCATATGAAGTTTTATTCAATTTCACCTGCTTTCTTTGTTCCCAGCACACTTAATCTTACTATTGTGTTCTTGACCCTAAACATGGAGTTCCTATCCTTCCCTGTCCCATGGGCCCTTGTTGTTTTGTCTCCCCTCAGAAATTCTTTCAGTACTACTGACAACCATGCCCTTTTTATTTCCACTGTTCCTTTCCACTCATTCACCTTCAGCTGAACCATTTTTGCTAAAACCCACTTGCTTGCCATGGTTATGTTTGCTCACATTAGCCAATGTGGGTGCCTAACTTGGGGAATCTTTTAACCATGTCAAGGCTTCAACCGTTACCTTGTAAGAATTCGCACAAAGAAGTGGCTTAGTTGTGCAGAAGCCAAGTTGAAGAAATCTGTGATAACACAGTGTGGAGCTGGATGAACACAGGAGGCCAGGCAGCATCAGAGGAGTAGGAAAGTTGATGTTTCAGGTCAGGACCCTTCTTCAGAAATGGGGGAGGGGGAAGGGAGCTCAGAAATAAATAGAGAAAGGAGGGGTGGGGCTGGGGAAGGTAGGTGGGATGGTGATAGGTGAGAGCAGGTAGGGAGTAGTGAGGATTGGTCAGTGAGATGAGAGGAGCGGATAGAAGAGAGAAGATGGACAGCGGAGAAAAGATGGGCAGGTTGTGTCAGGTCAAGGAGGTGGGGATGAGAGGGAGGGCTGATCATGGGAATGATACTAGGGGTGGGGAGATTTTGAAACTGGTAAAGTCCACATTTAGCCCATTGGGCTGTAGTCTCTCAAGGCGGAATATGAGGTGCTGCTCCTCCAACAGGTTAGTGGGGTGATATGTGAGGACAAGGGGAATTCTGTCTTTGTTTTTGTTGGGGGGAGGGGTAAGAGAGATATGTCCTCACATATCACCCCACTAACCTCCATATCCAATGTATCATTCTCCGCCACTTCCGCCACCTACAATCCGACCCCACCGGCAAAGTGATATTTCCCTCCTCACCCCATCTGCCTTTCATAGACACCGCTCTCTCCGCGACTCCCTTGTCCGCTCCACACTCCCCACTAGCCCCACCACCCCCAACACCTTTCCCTGCAACCGCAGGAAGCGCTACACACCTGCCCCTACACCTCCCCACTCACCTCCACTCAAGGCACCAAACAAACCTTTCACATCAGACAGAGGTTCACCTGCACATCTGTCAACTTGACCTATTGCATCCGCTGCTCTCAATGTGGCCTCCTCTACATCAGTGAGACCAAGCTGAGGCTCAGAGGCCGCTTTGTAGAGCACCTGTGCTCTGTTCGCGACAAACGCCAACACCTTCTGGTCGCGAACCATTTCAACTCCCCCTCCCACTCTCTGGGTGACATGTCCATCCTGGGCCTCCTCCAGTGCCACAATGATGCCACCCGGAAACTGGAGGAGCAGCACCTCATATTCTGCCTAGGGAGCCTACAGCCCAATGGCCTAAATATGAGCACACCTAATTTCTGAGCTCCTTTCCCCCTCCCCCATTTCTGAAGAAGGGTCACGACCCGAAACATCAACTTTCCTGCTCCTCTAATGGTGCCTGGCCTGCTGCGTTCCTCCAGCTCCACACTGTGTTATCTCTGACTCCAGCATCGGCAGTTCTTACTATGTCTCTTGAAGAAATCTGTACTCTCCCTAGCTTAGAAAACAAAAAGTCTACTCGACCAGGTACACTCCTCATTTACACTATTGGGTTTATGAACACACATTTTTGCCTAAACAGATTACACCCTGAATATTACTCTAGCGGGCTGGGGTTCACTGAATATTCATGCCATGCTAATGAATGAAATAAAGGTTCCTGACTATCAAGGTTGTGAAGGCTGACCTGCATAAAAGGTTCTGAGAACTTAATTCCAAACTTTAACTCAACGTTGGGAAACTGGCTTTTTGCTTTCCCCAGTTCATATCCCCCACCTAGCCACTATTCTAAAAGCTTAGGCAAGACTGCAAGATTCTGCCTTTAGTTTGCAATGCTGCATTAAGTTCAGATTAGACAGGAAATTCTTCTAAAACTTTCATTTTTAAGAAATATACCTGCTCGAGAAGGACAACAGATTGGAGAGTTGCTGTAGGCATTGAGAAAAACAGCACCACTGTCTTTCATGAAATTTATGCTGGGAAGTTTAATTGTCTGGTTCTGTGGGCCGAATGTCAATCTTCCATCCTAGAAGAAAAAGATAAATGCATCAGGTTGGTAGAATTTTTATAAAATTTCTAGTCTTCTTACAAGAAAATTTTGAATGGGATTCAAAAATATTATCTGTTTTGAGAATTAAATCTTGCAATAACACCCAATTTTTAAGGCTTAAGTGCATTATTTTTCTAATGATGATCAAATAAACAGCCAGTTAATTTATGTTTGTTAATGATGGCAGAGTGAAGAATATTGGTCAGGACATGAGGTGCACTACATATTCTCCAAATGATACAACAGGTCCTTTATAGCCTGTTCGGGTAATAGCTGGGACTTCATTTAACATATAACTCAAATATTCCACGTTCTACTAGTTTGAATCTGTGTCCCTGTATCTTGCAATGTAATATAAATTAGAATTGTGGATTCACAGTTTTCCATTCCATTCATACATATTGCAACAAAGAACAATTCTAAAGTGCTTCCTTTCTAGCCCAGAAGTCTCTAAGACTCTAAATTAGAGGCAATTCCAACTTTGAAAACTACAGATCAGCCTCATAATTCTGGGATCATTTCTGAGCAGTTGGAACCTGTACAAGTTGGACAGGTAATACTTAACGGAATGGAACTGATATCCCTAACAGAGAGATTTGCTAGCGCTGTTGAAATGGGTTTAAATTAGCTTGTCAGGAGTTGGAAAATTGAGGCATAACTTGAAATGGAAAGATGTAACATTGGTAATAGCAAGTGGAACTAAGAAATCGCAAAGGGTAGCTGACATTGCTTGGAGTTATTTATGAGCCACCAAACAGTGGTGGTAGAATGAGGAGTTGAAGGAAATCAGCATCAGTAAGAAGATTCTGGTGGGGAAATTATGGTTGAAAATTGACCAGTCCCCTGGACCTGATAATCTACATGCTAGAGTGTTGAAAGAGGCAATTTAGAGGTAGTCAATGCATTGGTGATTACCTTCCAAAATTCTATAGATTCTGGATGATTTCTACAGATTGGAAAGTAGTAAATGACACCCCACTATTTAAGGAGGAAGTTCTGAGGAAACGTTAACTCCAATTTCTCTCCACAGATGCTGCCAGACCTGCTGAGCTTTTTCAGCAATTTCTGTTTGTGTAAGTTGAATATGTGTTTGATTAAGTTGTAAGGAGACTTCAGGAGGATTTGGACAAGTTTAGGGAATAGGCAAGAACATAGCGGATGGAACATAAATGTGGCAAAATGTGAGGGAGAAACAGATATACAGAGCATTTCTTAAAAGGTAACAGGTAGGAAAGTGAAGATGCACAAAGGGAATTAGGCGCCCTCATTGATAAATCACTGAAGGCTAATATGCAGCTGCAGCAAGCTATTAGGAAAACTAACAGAGTGTTAGCTCTAATTGCAAGAGGACTTCAGGACAGGAGTAGTGAAGTATTGCTTCAATTGTATAGGAGGTTGGTTAAACTGCACCTGGAAGATTGTGTGCATGTTTGGCCTCAATAAAAGAAACAAACAGCCCTCTTGTGGTACAGTGGTAGTATCCCTACCTTTGAGCCAGGAGACCTGGGTTCAACTCTGAACAGGCGGACTCAGACAAAAGCCACTAAACTGCTGCAAATGTGCACTTGTGTAGAGGTTGTGTAATGATTGACCCCTATCCATCACCGCAATCAGGCAAACAACTTAATTGATAGGGACCTTATTTTAATATATTTGCATATCTAGATTTTCTCTTGTTAGTTATGATCATTACCTGGTACCTGTGGCACAAATGACATTTTCCACTTAGCCCATTTCTGAATGTTGTCAAGTTCAGCTGCATTTGGGAAGAATGGTTCCATTTTGAAGGAGTAGCAATTAAGCATTCAATCATCAAGCATAACCACTTTCAATATTGGAGGGTCGTGGACAAAGTGGGTGAAGATGTTTTGAACCTAGCACAGTATCTTGATGAATCCTTACACTAACGTCCTAAGGCTGAAGTAATTAGCCTCCAACAACGACACTTTGGTACTGATGCTGGAATGGCATAAGGCCCCTAGTCTTTGCATTATCCAGTATCTTCAGCTGTTTCTTGATATCGCACGGAAGTAATCAAATTGTTTGAAGACAGGCATCTCTGATGCTGGGAACCTCAGGACAAGCCAACATGGATCATCCACTCAGCACTTCTGAAAGAAAATTGCTGCAAATGTTTAAACATTGCCAGCAGCATCTATATCCTGTTATTTGATAAAGAAAGAGAGCACTCAAGTGGTCACTTTGTCAAGGAAGTTGATTAGCTAGGATTTCCCTTCTGTAAACCCAACCTTACTTGCACTTCAATACAGGAAATGATACTGCCATTTTCTCTGAATAATCTGCTTGGAAGTTGAAGAAAATACTGAAAAGCAATTTTGACTTTAGCAATTGTTAAAATGGGTGAAATTGATTCAGCCTCATTACTCACCTCTTTCAAAATTGAGAGAGATGTAACTAGTAGGTTGTTTGTTGACTGTCAGTACTTTTCACAGTATAGATCCCTTATTATATAGCCCATTATTCTTTTCCATAGTCTCTGGGATAAATAAAATAAAACACCTGGCTCCAAAGATTTAAGTTATAATAAAAAAAATGAATAATTCACTGATGGATTAAGGGTAAAGCACGTCCGCCCCCTCTCCGTCTCTCGTTATAAATATAAATAATCCCATTATCACTATGTCTATGTGGAGTCTGCATGGGTTTCCTCCCGCTGCACCGTTTCCTTTCACAATCCAAAGATGTGCAGTTAGGTGGATTGGCCAAGCTAAATTGCTCCATAGTGATTTGGGATGTGTAGCCTAGCGGGATTAGCCATGATAAATGTGGAATTATGGGGATAAGGGGGGGATGCTCTTCAGAGGGTTGGTGCACACTCAATGCGTCGAATAGCTTCTTTCTGCACGGTAGGGATTCTAATCCAATACTTAAAATGTGTTCACACTCCTGAACACTGAGATTATTCACAGGAAATAAACTGATAAACAAACCTCAAATCTGCGCCTTTCATTTAATCTACAGTAGCAGTAGGTCACAAGTATGAACTCACTGTCCTCCACTATTCACCCCCGATTCCAGTCAAAACTTCCCCTTACCAATGAGTCACAAGTGACTAACACCATGTTAGCCGCCGCTTGCTGCTCCCGTCTGTCAATCCCGGAGTCACTCCAGCTGCTGTCCGCTCTGTGAAATGTGAACATAATCAAGACCCAAATCGCGGTGGTTACAACGGAACGGTTTAAACCGAGTGAACGTTCCATAGCAGACACAAATCCGCAAAGGGAAAAGGAAGCAGATCCCTCGTGTCAAACTACAACTCCCATCCCTCCCTGCGGCAAGTTGCACTCCTGACCACGTGATCCTCCGACAACAATTATAGCTTTAAAAAATAATAAAAAGAGAAGAAAATATTCGGAATACGATTACGATCAATGGCATAATATCGTATGTTTATATTAAAAGATTTGACTAGATGGGGTTTAATTTGACTCCTTTCCGATAGGTCGGGTGCCGCAGTGGATGCTGGGATTGACCTGTGCTTGAAATCACTGGACCCAGACTGAGAAGGTCTTGGACGCAGCCGATCGGTAAATGTCTCAGATTTATGTGGTTTATCTTCAGGAACCGGTTTCGGTAGATATCCGTTTACAGTCAATAATTACGTTGGCTGTTGTTGAAGTCTAGCTGTCAGTGAGTGGGGCCACTAACAGTTTGGAACTGTGGCCGTTTATTGTTTCAGCTTTTGGAGGAGTTGGGATCGTTCTTCTCAACTAAAGAAAGTTGAATTTAAAAATTAGGTGTTCAGTGTTATGGTGGTGTTGATGGAGTAAAAGGAGAGAAATTTTCCTCTGTTTGGAAGATTAGTAATCAGCGGGCACAAAGTGAAACTAATTGGCAGAGTGACAGGTAGGAATGATGATATTTCTTTATGCACTGAGTTATGACGACCAGGTATGCACTACCTGAAAGGGTGATGCAAACAAATTTAGTGCTGATTTTCAAAAGGGAACTGAGTCAGTGCTAGTAGAGGAAAAAAAGTGCAGGTTTAGATATTTTCTAATCAAACAAAGAACTGTGGATGCTGGTGATCTAAAACCAAAATAGAAATTACTGTTGAAAGTAAGCAGATCAGAAGCATCTGTGAAGAAACAGTGTTAATGTTTCCAGCCCAGATACTTCAAATTCACCAGACTTGAAGCATTAACTCTGCTTTTTTCCCACATATGCTGCTAGACCTGCTGAGCTTCACCAGCAATTTGGTTTGTTTCGTATTTTCCTAATCACCCTGTTCAGAGACATTATTACAGACCTTTGGAACAGATGGGATTTGAGCCCAGGCTTCTTGGTTCAGGCTGTCACTGTGCCAGAAGAGCACCTTGAAATGCAAGGATATGCATTCAAGTTGGGATTAATTTGACAGCTCTTTCAAAAAGCTTCCACAGACATGATGGGCTGAATCTGTGTTATGATTATATGATTTGGTGGCATAAGTCCTTGGTAGAATATATGTAGTATGAAGTATGATAGGTACTTTAACTGATCTGTAAAGATGACAGGGCTGCCAGTTGAGGGATGCGTGGAGGCTTGGGGCAGCTGCTGCAAAGGTGCAGTGGAGCACTGTCTATGGTTTTTCAGCTATTGTACACTGAGGCACAAGTAACTTATGGAACCACGATGGGCTTGCACTGTATGCATAAAGGAAATGTCACTTGCATGGAAATTCAATTGAGGCATCAGAAACTGCAACTTGCTCAACATAATAATGTATTTTAATTTCCATACTGTCCTGTTTGAAACATTTTAGAATTTCCTTTTAGTATTTTATGAAAAAATATATACTTACGTTAAAAAAAAGACTTTTTTCTGTACCATTGAAGGCTCTAACAAGGCATAGGTGACTAAAGTAAGTGGAAATGAAGTCTAATTTATTTTCCAGTACCATTAACATTGTTTGTAAATGAATCTGTCATGGAACTTTAAAGGCCTTAGAACTTGAATTACAATTATATAGTTTTTATATGGTGTAAATTTGGGATGTTTCAACAAAACCTAAGGTTAGTTGGCCAAACTTTCCTTTTTCCAAAGCAGTCTTGCTGAAATTTATCAGGCTATTTTTATACAGTTTTTTTTTTTATTTAAGCATTGTTAGATTTGCGATTGCTGAAGTAGGTGAGTGAGTCTTACGGCCAGGTTTGTCTCTGTGTGTGTAAGTCTTCCTGTTTCAGGTAAGCTATGATCTCATTAAATGGCAGAACAAGCTGGAGGGGCTGAGTGGCATAATTCTGTTTCTTGTTCGTTTAAGACAGAATCACAAAGACTTAATTGAACATCAAATCCCAATTGTATCACAGATCTTTCACACCTTAACCAGTGTACCCCAAGAACCAGACTACACAGATTTAAGGTGATTAATAAAGGCAACCTTCTTTTTCACAAAATGGTTATGATCCAAATTGTGTTGCCTTAAGGGTTGTGGAGGAAGATTTAATCTTGTTTTCAAAGGAAGTTGCGTAAGCTCCTGAAGGGAAAATCTTCTGCAAAGACATAAACTGAAGACGAAGAGGACAAATGGCTGTGCTCTTGCAGAGAACCAGCATGTGTTTGATGGGTTGTATGACAACCTGTTGTGTTGTAACCATTCTATGATTCTAAGAATTGGGAGTTGATTCACATCGATCACCTTATTCTTAGTTTACATTTTTTGTAGTTGGATATGTATTTGCTGTTGTAGAATAAATATCCATTTATTTTAAGGATGTCTTTTTAAATCCCAGAGTATATAAACATGAGGTTTGTCCATTTCAAATTGGTTGTTAGGGTTTGGTTTTGTGCTGTTCCCAAGTGAGATTTAAAGTTATTTTTTAATAGGTGTTATTTCCTACCTGCTTCTATTCTTTGAACAGTGACTTGTCAACTTACATATCTTGAGAGAAGAGCTACCTCTTTTGTTGCCTTGATATACTGAGACATGAAAGCAATCAATGCCCTTTCAGTATTGCACTGATATATTGAGTTTAGAATCCTTCCCAATTTGACATTTCAGTTTGTAACGCCCCTCACTATAAGTTACTTGCGCACGATCTCCAAATAACCGGGTCATTAAAGTTTGCCTCCAAAATTGAACTGTATTTCCTGTTACAGCATAATATATCAAAGGTTTTATAATTCTTATCTCCTATTTTAAAGGAAAATGTCCAATAAAGAAGTGAAGGCCACCTTGAAAAATGCAAGGGAAGCTATAAGAAATAAGGAATTTAAAGAGGCGTTGAAACACTGCAAGGTACGGTAAAACAAACGTTTTTGAATGGAAAGGTTAATTTCTAGTTTAATATTAATGTTTAACATTTTAGTATTAAAAATTTCATAAGTATTTAAATTGGTAAGCATGGTGTCAGACAGTTGATCTCAATGCCTGCCTGTGTTCCCTTGCTGTGCGCCACTCTGACAGTTGATCTCACCATCCACTCACATTCCCTTGCCATGTGCATGTTGATCATCATGTCACTGCATGTATTCCACTTCTGGATGCCACATGGCTAGAGAAAAGTGCATGCTGTTAATAAGCTCTGCCAGCTTGATGCAGCTTGTTTCCATTTGGTCCAGATCGACTATCATTGCAGGATAAAGTAAGTTTGGTGGTGGCAATGCAAACAAATAAATAGGAAATGTATTAGCATTGATGTGGAGCCAGTTTTAGAAATATACAAGCCTGTTCAACCAGTCATGTCCATATGGTCTCTGCAGGAGCAGCTCAGCTAAGCCCACTCCTCTTGGCTGTTCTCTGTCTGTCTGCAGTTTTCCTTCCTCAACTGTTATGTAATAGGTCCATGCAGGTGAAGAAAATGATGGGGAACGATGCCGTGCCTCACATGAAATATGCAAGCTGACTGGAGCCCCTGACCTCCTGCGCCCCCATACTTGAAAGCAACCTGTGACATTCTGGATGTTAGAGGTGTGGGTCCTGAGGCCTATCTTCAGGGTGACCGGTGCCAGTGACTTTTCAGCATGTGCTTGAGAAAAGCATTTTAATCAAGAAACTTGTTTCCATTGCACATAATTGTGCACCAGCCTTGCTTGGCACAGATGTGGGCTTTGTTGCATTTTGCAGAAGTGATCCTGATTTTCCCTCTTTTGTTAATTATCACTGTACAAATCCACAAACAAACATTAGTGAATAAAGTTACGGACTTTCCTCATGAAAGTTGTTGTTAAGATTGTAAACTCAATTCGAGTAGCAACCCTTCAGCACCACTTGTTTAATTCCACACTGGTCACCCTCAGTGCTGCCTACGGTAAAGTAATCTTCCATGCTGATGTGAGGTGTTGAAGTCGAGGGAGGGTCCTACAAAGTGTTTTACATCTGATGTTTGAAAATTGTCACCTTTTTTAACCCAACAAATGAAGTGTACAGTGAGCTGTTAGAAAATCTGTATTTGCTGGACTTGAGTTTTGTTGGTTCCCCTGGCTAGAGAATCCAAAAGCTGGGGGTCATAGTCTCAGGGGAAAGAATCTGCCTTTTAGGACTAAGATAAGGAGAAATGTATTACTCATTGTGCACATTGAATCAGATCTGAGTATATTCAAACCTAAGATAAATTGGCTTTGGGCATTCAGTGCAAGCATAAGACTGTAAATTTGGAGCAGAATTAGGCCACTTGATCCACTGCATCTGCTCCACCATTCTTTCATGTCTGCTGTGTCTCTCAGTGACATTTTTCTGCCTTTTGTCAATAACCCTTTATCCTTTCGCTAACCAAGAACCTATTCTATCGTTTTCTTAAATATGCTCAATGGCTTAGCCTCCACCAACTTCTGCTGCAATGAGTTCCACAGATTCAGTATCCTCTGGCTGGTGAATCCACTTCATCTCAGTTCTAAAGGGTTGTACCTTCATTCTGAGGCTGTGACCTCGGCTCCTAGTTTTCCTACTTGTGAAAACGTCTTCTCCACATCCACTCTACCCAGGCGTCTCAGTATTCTGTAAACTTCAATCAGATCCTCTCTCATCCTTCTAAACTCCAAGTTAAAACAAGTCTTCAATCGCTCCTCGTATAGTGAGCCCTTCATCCCCGGATCATTCTTGTAAGCCACCTGTGGATTCCTTCCTTAGATAAGGGGCCCACAATATTTCAAATGTGGTCTGATCAGAGCCTTATACAGCCCCAGCAGTAGACCTCTGCTCTTGTCCTCCATCCCTCTTAAAATGAATGCTAGCACTGCATTTGACTTCCCAATAGCCAGCTGAAACTGTTAATCTTAGGAGTTTTAGTTCAGGATTCTCTTCGGTCCTTTTGTGCTTCAGATTACAAAGCTTTTCCCCAAGTAGAAAATAGTCTCTGCCTCTATTCATCCTACCAAAGTGCATAACCTCACACTTTTCGCACATTGTATTCCATCTGCCACTTCTTTGCTCATTCCCCTAGCCTGTCCAAGTCCTTCAGCAGCCTCCCTGCTTCCTTAACACTACTTGTCCCTCCAAACTTTCGTTGTTGCTAAGTTTGCAGATGACACTATGCCCTCATTTCCTTCATCCAAATTGTTAATGTATACCATGAATAGTATGGTATAGTATAGTATAATAATAGAATGGTTCCAACATTGACACTTGTGGAACTTCACTAGTCACTGGCTACCATACTGAGAAAGACTTTCTACCTTCTGCCAATTAGTCAATCCTCTATACATACCAGTGCCTTGCCCCTGACACTGTGGGCTTTAATCTTGTTTCGCAGCCTCCTGTGTAGCATCTTGTCAAAGGCCTTTTAAAAACCCAAATAGATCACATCCAGTTGGTCTCCTTTGCATAGCCTGCTCATTACCTTCTCAAAGAATTCTACAGATTTGTTAGGCATAGCCTCCCCTTGATGAAACTGTGCTAACTCCACCCTGTTTTACCGTGCACTTCCAAGTACCCTGCAATCTCATTCGTAATAATGAACTCTAAAATCTTACCAATGACTGATGTCAGGTGGACTGGTCTATAGATTCCTGTCTTTTGCCTGCTCCCCTTCGTAAACAGGGTGTTTATATTAACCATTTTCCAGTCCTCTAGGACCCTCCCTAACTTAAGTAATTCATGAAAGATCATCACTAATACCTCCACAATCTCCCCAGTCATCATCTTCTGAACTCTGAGGTGTAGTCCATCAGACGTTTCGGCTTCCCCAGCATCTTCTCCTTAATGATAGCCAATACACTCATCTTTACCCCCGACTCTCTCGAAGTTCTGACATCCCCCCTGATTCCAGTGATTGCTGAAAGATCACCACCAATGTCTCTACAATCTCCTTAGCTATCACCCACTGGTTTTTAAAGGCTTCTTAATCCTCTGGCTTCTGTCTAATCTTACCACATTGTATACTTTTGCTTTTGTGCTGTCCCTGACTTCCCTTCTTGGTTGTGGTAGTCTCCCTCCCCCTTGGTATGTTTCTTCTTCCTTGGAATGAATTTCTGCTGTGCCCCCTGAATTACCATCAGAATTTCCTACCTTTACAAGGTTCTCTTTCCAATCAACCCTAGCCAGATCCTCCCTCATGTCTTTATGGTTACTTTTACTCGATTGTAATCCATTTCATCTGACTTCAGCTTCTTGATGTCAAACTGCAGGGTGAATTCTATCATATAATGGGGTGCATTCACCTTAGGTTCTGTAATCAATCTGCCTCATTACACATCACCAAATCCAAGATTGCCTTTTCCTCATGGGGACTACTAAAAGCAGCTGCTGCAAAAAACTAACTCATACAGTTCTTTTCCTCAGGATCTGCTACCTGATTTTCCAAATCCACCTGCATATTAAAGTCCCGCATGATTATTGTAATAGTGCCTTTCTTGCATGCCTTTTCTATCTCCTGATTTATTTTCTTCTTTGCATCATGACTACTGCTGGGAGGCCTGTATATAACTCCCATCAGGTTCCTTATTTTCTTTGCGTTCGCAACTCTAGCCAAACAGATTCTACACTTTCATTGCTTCTTGCTGTAGATTTAAGTTCAGTTCTTACTAACAAAGCAACCCTGCCCCCATTGCCCATCTGCCTGTCCTTTCGATAAGAGGCATAACCTTGAATATTTGGAGCTAGTAGGAACTGCCGATGCTGGAGAATCTAAGATAACAAGGTGTAGAGCTGGATGAACACAGCAGGCCAGGCAGCATCAGAGGAGCAGGAAAGCTGACGTTTCTGGTCTGGACCCTTCTTCAGAAAGGAAGAAGGGTCCAGACCTGAAATGTCAGCTTTCCTGCTCCTCTGATGTTGCCTATCCTTGAATATTTAGTTCCTAGCCTTGATTCCCTGCAGCTATTTCTGTGATGCCCACCACATCATACCTGTCAATTTCAATCTGTGCTACAAGCTCATTTAGCTTATTTTTGTACTGTGCTCATTTAAGTTACAACACTCTAAGTCCTGCTTTGACCACCTCTGCTTCCCTGATATATCGCAGTGTTTAAAGCTCAGTCTCCAGCACATCAAATCTGAGCCAGAATCCACCAGATGTGGTCACTATGAACCACAATGGTGCCCACTAGCTCTCACGTCATGCAGGTACAACACATCGCCTGGCCCTGCATCTCAATTTTATTTACTCAGTTCTTAATTTGATTGTTAAAATTTACCTTTGGATTTTTAGTTTGTATCCTGTAAATATGTCACTTATTTACCTTCAATCTGAAAATAATCTATAATAGATAGTCAAATGAACCCCTGGTCCTGAACTTCAATTTATCCTATGACAAAAAAACTTACAAACTCTGAGCCGAAATAGCACCTCTTGCCCTCTGCATTAAATTCCCGTACTGCCTCCACATTCCCTGAACTATAAACTCACTTGGGCGCTGTGTCTTAGTCCGGATGTGATCTCCTTCCTGACCATGCATAAGAAGGTAGGGAGAGGGCATGGAGCTGAAATGGGTTAGCCATGATCTTATTGAATGGTGAAGCAGCCTTGAAGGGTAGTATGGCCTCCTCCTTCAGTTCATAGGAAACATTTTTATAATTTCTACTCTACTGAAACAGAGGCCTACATTGTCTCAACCTTTTAATTATTTGTTCACTAATATTTAGCTTCTAAGTAATCTGTGGACTTGAACATGCCCGTCTCTTTACCAATCTTACCCAGCCTTTGATCATTAAGAAAATAGACAGACTGAGAATAAGAATCTTGAATATACTTAGTGACCTTCCCTCCATCGCCTTTTGTGCTATTGAATTCTGCATGTCTGACCACTCTGAGTGAAGAAATGTTTCATCGCTCCAGTCCTAATTGCCTGTACTGTATCCTAAGACCATATCCTCTGGTTCTGGATTCCCCAGTCAGGGGACACATCCTTCTTGTACCCAGTCTGTCCTTCCTTATTAGAATTTTATGTTTCAATCACATACCCTTTCATTCTCCTAAACTCTGGTGAATCCAGGCCGAGTCGAGCCCAACTTCTCAGTCAACAGTTCTGACATCCTCCGTGTAAGCCTAGCGACCTTTTGCTGTGTGCCTTAATGGCAAATGCATCCTCTTTTAGAGCAAATCTGTACACCATATTCCAGGTGTGGTTTCATCAAGTTCCTGTATAACTTCAGTAAGTCAGTCCTACTTCTGAACACTCATTGTCTTGCAATCAAGGCCAATATGCCATTTGTCTTCCTAATTGCTGGTTACACCTGCCTGTCTATTTTCATTGACTAGTGTACAAGGACATTTAGATTCACAAATTTCAATATATCATCACTTGAATAATACTCTGCCTTTTTGTTTTCCATACCAAAGTGTATAACTTCACATTTATAGTGCATCATTGTACTGTAAATGCAGTGTGTTTACCTGCACTCTCAATGAGGTCACATTGAAACCTCCTTTCATCCTCCTCACACTTCACAATCCCACTTAGATTAGTGTCATCAGCAAACTTGGAAATATTATATTTGGTTCCCTTATCCAAGACATTCATGTGCATTTTGCGAATATCTGGGTATTCAGGCTTTGGCGCTCAGTCTAAGAAAATAACATAACAAGTAGAGGCAGGAAAGATCACTCAGTATTATCATGACTAATCTTCAGGCTCAATTCTCTCTTTTCCTGCACTCTTCTCAAATCCTGTCATTCCTTGAAAGATTAAAAATATGTATTTCTCGACCTTAAATATACTCAATAATGGATCCAAAACCACTAGGGTAAAGAATTCCAAAGATTCCTAACCATTTGATTGAAGAAACTTCTCCTCCTCTCGTTCATAAATGACCTTACCCTTGTCCTGAGGTTGTTCCCATGTTCTAGATCCCACAATAGGGGAATCAACCTAACCTGTCAGCACCTTTAGAATCTTGTATTTTTCAATGAGATTGCCTCTCATTCCTCTGAACCTCAGATAAAATAGACAAAACTTATGCTGGCTTTCTTTGGAGGGTAAACCCCGTGTCCCAAGAACTAGTGAATTATCGCTGTATTCCTTCCAATGTAAGTATATTCCCCCCTAAATATCGGGACCCAAACTGTATGTAGTACTCGGGTGTAGTCTGATCAAAAGCTTGTATAATTATAGCAGGACTTCTTCATTCCTGTACTTCAATCCCCTCCTTTTTTTTTGGTGTACCTGCATGCTGAATTTCCGTTACTTGAATCAAATGTTCCAAGTTTCTCTGATCATCAGCATTTACAAATTTCACCCCTTCTAATAAAATATTATGCTTTATTGTCCTTAATACCAACATGAAATACTTCATATTTCCTACATTGTATTCCTTTTGTCACCTTATTATTCATACGTTTACATGTGTATATCTCTTCGCAGCCTGTCTGTCGTTATTTTGTCACTTCATGTAATTCATCAATATAGATCATAAGTAGTTGAGGACCCAGCACTGATCGTTGTGGCACTCCACTAATTACAGCCTGTCAAGTTGAAAAAGCCCCATTTATTCCTCCTCACTGCTTCATGTGTGTTAATCAATCCTCCATTCACGCTAAGTGCCCTGACAAATTTATTAGAAGTTTTTGAAGAAGCAACAAGTGGAATAGATAAAGCAGATAGGTGGTTTTGATCGACCTGTTCAGAGATGTTATTACATAGCTCTCGAGCAGATAGGACTTGAACATAGTCCTTCTGGCTCAAAGGTAGGGACTTTACATTGTGCCGCAAGAGCCCCCAAATATGTTTTATATTTGGATTTCGAGTAGCATTTGCTAAGGTACTGTACATTAGGCTACTCAATAAAATAAGAGCCCATGGTGTTGAGGATTGCGAATTAGTTTAGATGGGGGATTTGTTGCTCTTGATTTTCTGTACTGAATAAGTATTTATTACAAATAATTAGACTCTAGCTACAACTAAACAGTTATAACTCATGGGCCACATGACACTAATTAAAAGTCTAATCCCCTTATAAACTCCTCCTTGCACACTGTCCAAACTGACACTTTATTAAATTGCGCGAGCAGGGAAACCAGTAAGGAAAATGTGCAGCGAATTCAAAGAATGAAGTGTCAAGAATGAAGGGAGAATATCAGTGATGAGCTATGTTTCAGAGGTAAAATAACCTGGTTGTTGTGTTATACATGAGGGCAGAAGCCAAATGCAGGTTAGATTGCTATATGATAAAAACCAATGCTATATTATCACTTTTGATCTTTTTTGAATTTGGATTTTAAAAAAAAAGACAGATAATTTTGGTTAGTGCTTTGAAAGTTTTTCTCTTTTAAAAATCAGAATCATTTTGACAGTGGCCCAAATACTACTTTTCTAAGAAGGCATGTGACTTGAGCAAACTGCAAAGTTGACCCATGCGGTTTTAAAGGATTAAATATTTATAATGCTGAGTTTATTCTAAGGTTTATACTCTAGACTAAACTGAACAGCTTGTTTTGAACTGTGAGCAGAAGATTCAAGTCAGTTCAGGGAAATCAACCACTGCAGCAGAAGTGGTTTCTCATCTGTGGAGCTTCTGAGATAGGATGCATGTATAGCAGACTTCAGGTTGTCAGAACTGAGAGTTTTAGCCATCAGAGCACTGAAGGGTTAACGTCAGCATACTTGGAAAGGAATTGTAAACAAAACTGTCTAGCAGTCCAAGGGAAAGAAACTGGAAAGATTCCATTCAAGAAAAATGATTCAAAAGTTGAAGTAGGAGTGATTTTTCTCTAGAATAGAATATCTGTAAAAGGATAATCTTGGGAAACTCTGTTGTGATGTTCTGTGTTAGGACATTTTCAACATATGTATGTCATATTTATTTAGTTTAATAAATTTGTTTCATTTGTAAGAATATCTGCAGTCTCATGTGAATATATTTCAGTGAATAATTGCCATGTTAACCATCTGTACAAATTAAATGTATGAACCATCGGTCCAAGTTTCATTCTGGGATCTGAATTGTCCAGTACAGTGGGTATCCTTTGTTCGAAAACCTCAGGATCAGCTTCTTTTTCGATGGAGAATACCTCCTGTGATGGCTGCACTCGGAGATAATTTGATCATGTTGTCTTCGTAGGAGTGTTTAAATAACTGCAGTGGAGAAAAATCAGACACAAAACAATCACCAAAAGACTTGTATATACAGCATACACTTAGGTCTATCATGGGTATGTTTGGACCCTCTGGGAAATGACTTGACCCAAATGGAGTTAGAACGGGTCTGAACTTGGCGGGTCTACAGATTCGTTTGGCTTAGTGTGTCCACAGGTCTGTTTGGGTATGTCCAGGTTCAATACAATTTTTGAAAGGGACTGAACTCCATGTATCTACAGATCCATTTGTGTCAGGTTTTAGGTCTTTTTGGTTTACAGGCATGTGCATAAACAATACCCAAGCTATATTACCATGGCTGGGACCAAAGAGTTGGATCAAAGCTTCACCCTTCTCGAATTATCCAAGGTGGATGTTTGGGAGGGACAAGAGTTTTAAGACCAGAGGCATTTACATATTTGGAGGAACCATATAAACTTTGCTTGGATTTACTGATTTTGAGCTGGAGGTGATGTAAACTTTTTTTTTCAGATGTAGTGCTGTCTACTTGACACATACAAGATGCATATTTGATATGATCTGTGTAAATGCACTTTCTAGTAAAGTCACTGAATAATTGCTGAAAGAGGGACTCTGAAATGACGTTATACCAATTGTGGTGACCCGTTGTTGGTGAAGCTAGCTTTTTTCTATCCTGAAGGTGCTTTACTGAAATTAAGATAAAATTTCCCTCATAACTGTCTTGGTGCATTGTTTTGATCATTTATGATAGTGAAATTTACATGTCTTTGGAAATCCAGTATTGGCCATCAGCTGTTTGAGCAATTGCAGAATACAAAGGAAAGGTTGCCTGACTTGCCTTACCTCAGCCTGAAAAAAAATTGCGTGCTAAGTTTGAATAGTTTTGATTTCTTACCCTTACAGTCTAAATAAGACTAGTAATTTATACTGCGACCCCACACATCCTTTGAAATGTGTTGTGATTATACATGTTAGCAATGATT
Organism: Rhincodon typus; assembly: GCF_021869965.1. Classification (NCBI taxonomy): domain Eukaryota; kingdom Metazoa; phylum Chordata; class Chondrichthyes; order Orectolobiformes; family Rhincodontidae; genus Rhincodon; species Rhincodon typus. The sequence goes on from NC_063334.1 coordinate 81,954,404, forward strand.
TGTAAAGTCAGTGAGAGACTGAAATCGTACATCTTATCTGATTTTGCCTAGCCTGGATTCAAACCTCAACCTTAAAGGGAAAAAGCTATTCACCAGATTTCAGATAACTAGTTGGATTATATTGTTTTATATACTTTAAAATTGGAATCAGATTTATAGAAAGAACAATCTAGATCTACCCTGAACAGTTATTTCTTACATTTATATTCTTACCGTACAGGCTGTGTTGAAACAAGACAAGAATAACTACAATGCCTGGGTTTTTATTGGAGTTGCTGCAACAGAATTGGAACAACCTGACCAGGCGAAGACTGCGTACAAAAAAGCCACAGAACTTGATCCAGACCAGTTGCTGGCATGGCAGGTAGATAAGCAATTAAGCAAAATTCTCAAAGTGCTATGAATGTGAAATTGTTTCATACAATATTTAGGTTTGTTTCCTGCTGCACAAACCTGCTGCAGCTGTATTACATGTACAGATAAAATTGAGGCTGGCAAACAGTACAGTAGAGAAACAGTTGTTACCATAAAGTACTTGTACTTTATTAGCTATCTCTTTATGTTGGCAGAAACTTGAGCATTAGTAAAACTGTCAAGAAACTTACAACATTTGATCTGTTCAGACATGAATGACATTTTCATTCAACATGAGGGGAAACCTGTGGGTATACTTTATCAGTGAGATTTTTGAAAACTACACACATCAGAACGGTTGTGGTATTGCTCAATGCCGTCTCTCCATTTTGATTGTTTTGTTCCTGGTTTTGTGACTTTTTGTGATTTTTATTTCTCATATTTTCTACTTTTCTTTTCTGTTTTCCTTTGTTAATATTTTTGATCATAATTGGAGTCATGGTTTGAAATGGGATGGAGGAGAAAAAGTGGTACAGATCAGATTTGGATGTCAACAGTTGGCAGCAGGCAAGTTGATACCGAGGGAATGTGTAGGCAGTGGTGAGGAGAAGGATGTTGGTTAAAGAACTTTGTGAGTTGAAGTGGAGGATTAGGTAGTACGTGAGATAGAATGAAGTTGAATTGGGTCATTTGTGACCATACAACCTCTCTAAACACTGTTCTTTATCTGTGCACAACTTTTGATATTCATCTTAGATGAGAGTCATTGATCCTCTGTAAATAAAATTACTTCTCAGCATCAGATTGCGAATTGCCAATTTTTCATTATGGCACTATAAATAGACAATAGCACTCCTTAGTACTTTTAAGTAAAATTGGTCCTTGGCTTATGCTGGAAACTACTGAAGAGAAAATACAATCACTTGGGCTCAGGTTACACTGTCTGATCTGCGGCAATATATTTTGAAATGTTTCCTGTGATATAAAAATGAGGTTGTAAAGTTTCTGCTTCAGGTGCAATAGGTGATCTGGCACAAATTGTTTTCTTCAGTCCTGCTTGTATTTATTTCCATATCGCCAAACATAAAATTGACCATGGACTAGCGCAACTGGGTAGTGTTTTAAGACATACTTTCAATTTAAAGATCTTTTATTTAAGAAAATAGCCATGATATATTTAGGTAGTGACCTGTTGAAGCTCATTAATGCAGCTGAAATTAGTCAGAAAAATACATCTTTAATACCTAATCCAGTGCTTGTTGATAATTTTAGATGACTAGTACTGTTTGTAGGTGAGATTATTTTTGCTCAGGTGATACTTAACTGGACAGTCTTTGGATAGCATATTTTAAGTTTATCAAAGAAACATAGGCCAATAACTTGTATAAATTCAACTAGCTGTGCAGTTTGTTGAAATGCAGGTTGCATGAATCACACGCTCAGGCTTCCAGTTTGGTTTGAAACTGACTAGTTGAGATTACCACATGGTCATACAATGCAGATCTTCAAATTTGATGGCTAGCAACAAAACCTTACGAAATTACAATATGTAACTTATGTATGATCACCGTACCATGTAACAGTCCAGCTATTTTTGATTGGTTCTAGCTGTTGCTAGATAAAATTAGTTGATTTTCACTTGTATTCTGTAAGACTGTCAGACCTCAGCATTTCAAACAATACATTAGGGTTAATACTCACCAATCAGTTTTTGAGCACCTTTTCATTCATTAAGCTAGAGTCTTTGCAAGGCCATGGTGTACTGTCTCATGGAGCTCACTAAGGTTGCAAAATATTTTCTTGTTTATATGATCAGCTGAAACTGCATTGTATTGTGTGAGAGAGAGAGACTGATTGATTGATTTAAAAATTGTACAATGATTATATATTAATTCTTAACTGAAAGCTCCATTTTCCTAAGATGATTGATTTAATTATTTTTATTGATTGTAACTATAACAGATGATGAACGCAGAGTGACAGGTGGTCTGAGGCGCATTTGTTTTAATGCGGGAAGTGTAGTAGGTAAGGCAGATGAACTTAGGGCTTGGATTAGTACCTGGGAGTATGATGTTATTGCTATTACTGAGACTTGGTTGCGGGAAGGGCAAGATTGGCAACTAAATATCCCAGGATATAGATGCTTCAGGCGGGATACATGGAACATAGAACAGTACAGCGCAGTACAGGCCCTTCGGCCCAGGGTGGAGGAGTTGCATTACTGGTCAAAGAGGATATCACAGCTGTGCTGAAGGAGGGCACTATGGAGAACTCGAGCAGTGAGGCAATATGGGCAGCGCTCAGAAATAGGAAGGGTGCGGTAACAATGTTGGGACTGTACTACAGACCTCCAAACAACGAATGTGAGATAGAGGCACAAATATGTAGACAGATTATG
>NC_063334.1:81957655-81960478 GCF_021869965.1 Rhincodon typus
GTGAAGATAACAGAGATAACAAGCTGTCTGACCGAGCTCTCCATGCAAACTCATCTGAGTGCAGTACCAATAACTGCATCCAATTTCCCCAATCACAACAGTCCCTCGCCCTCCTTTTGTTATTGGACATCACAGCATCTGCTTAGTTGCAAAGCACAAATAAAAACCAGCACAAACTAAATGTGTCAAAACAAATTTCTAAGTGAACTTCATTCCGAATGCATAAAAAAGAAAACCAAGCGGCCTCATGCATTCTCATTGTGCCTTTCTTCTGTGTGCCCTTGCCTGGCTGTTTGAAGGCCTGTGGATACAGATGGCCTTAGAGGATGACCTGGATATTCTCTGGCCCTAAAAGGCCTGGTTGCTGGCTGCCCCACTTGTGTAAGGGATGGCGGATGTCAAAGTTGGCTAGCAGACAGCTAACAGCATGGGCCTTGGTGTAGTAGCTGTGGTAGGAAACAAATGCCACCTTCGTGAAAGAGGACAGCCGGATCTTGCTCCATGCAGCTATCACCAATTCCCCCACGGTGACCCCTTAACAATTCCATTAATCTGTTAAGAGGACAGCTTACTAGACTGTTGCGGCATCCTTCAAACCCCTTTACACACTGTATTCCTCAAATGTGATGGCAGGGCTAGCCTGATCTTCCATGGTACAAGTTAGACTTCTGGTAGTTGCTGCAGTGCTACAATGGAAGGTGCAACATTGGCCGTCAGATGCTGTATCAAAGTTGCATCTACAAGTATACAAAGAATTTTGGCCATCACTTCTATGCTGGAAAGGATGGGCTCCAAACTCTGCAAACTGACCTGTTCCAAGTTAGTGCCAGCTTCCTACATGCTGCTTGACAATGATAAAAGATTTCTCACAGGCTACCCAAGGCACTAAACATTTTGCCATGAATTCCCATCAGTGTTCTTATGTAAGCTGTCCATCAAAGTTCTTTCCTGAGTCCTCTGCAGCAAAATTCTCACCTTCCAGCAACCTGAAATATCCTTCCCCTCTGACCTTGCTGTAGGCCTCTTTTGCCCATCTTTCACCAAGTAGAGGTTCTAACCGTGAATTATCCATTAAATTACAGGCAGCGTCGGCATCTGAGCTAGCGACTGAGTATGAAGTCAAATGATGTTATGTCATTATTCTCACTGTCTTCCTCCTGCATTGCCCAAACAGCATTCACATCATGGGTATCTGAAAGAAGAAATGTAAATGGGTAAGATTTTGTTGAGGAGAGGGGGTGCTTCGACTGCAGCTTCCAAATCAGAAAAGAGTGAAGTGATGGGGTTCATTAGGCATCAGATGGAGCATTAGCTATGAGTACACCTCCTCCTCGACTCATGTGGATACAGAATATGTTTGCTGTTTCTGAACTCTTGTAAAGCCTCTGATGTAGCAATGAAAATCCTGGAGCCTACGCTCTCCTATCTTATCCCATCATTACTAATTATAGCATGAAGAGATGCTAAATCACTCCTGCTTATGGTCTCTAACTAAAGAGCCCAGCCAATCAACAGTGCTATTATTGCTGGCTGGGTTCTGGAATCACTGAAAAAGCAGGCGCTATCTAATTAGTATGCTGTCTGCATTATTTTGCGGAGAATATGTTAATCAAATTTAGTCCAGTGGGTACTCGACTAAAGTGGGAGAAGTAATTTGAATCAGCAATAAATCTGAGGAGGATATTGATGCAGTGCATTCAGCTTTTATTCCTTGTTGAACTTTAGCTCTGAGAAAAGGAGTCACATTCACTAATTTTTACATTATTGGCACTAGAATCTTTATGATTCTACCATGAAATGTTTGCTAATTTAAACACATACTTTTGTTGAATTAGTAGTGGCGTAACATACCAACTGCTATACAAGGGCACTATTTAGCACTAGACAGGCTGAACCTTTCTAGTGTAAGCACATATTACAGTGACAAATGTAAAAGTGTCTCCATCATATGTACGTACAGACAAACACAGGAATTAGGCATTTGGCCTCTGAAGCCTACTGTGCCATTCAATAAGTCCATGGCTATTCTGCCCATGGCCTCAACTCTAAATTCCCACGTTCCCCTGATAACCTTTGACTCTGTGATTAGTCATGAATCTATCTATGTCTGTTTTATAAGTATTTAATAACACTTGCTCCATCAATGTTTGTTAAGGACAGTTCTAAAGACTCATAATCCACTAAGAGAAAACATTCCTCTGCACCTCTGTCTTCAATGGAGTCCCTTGGTTCCAGTCTCTCACACACACGGAAACATCCTCTTAATATGCACCCTGTCAAGTCTCATTAGGATCTTCTTTGTTTCAGCAAGTTCACTCTCATACTTCTAAATTCCAATCAGACTTGTTTTCCCTGCTCAACTAGAGTGAGTAATAAACTTGAGAATGGAGATGCTGGGCTTCCAAAAGAGAAACAGAAAATGTTGGGTGCATTCCACATATTCTTCAAGCATTTTCCAAAATTCCCTAGAGTCAAGAATTGTCTGACTAGGTCAGGAAACTGTGAACTCCTCTCGTCAAAAAAGTGGGGAGATAGAAAACAGGAAGTGACAAACCGGTAAGAGATATGCCATAGGGAAAATACTGGAATCTATTAGGAGGGAGATTACAGTTTGACACTGAGAAAATCTGAATGCAGTCAGGTAAAGTCAACACGGTTTTGTGGAAGGGAAATTGTGTTTAACCAATTTATTTGGAGTCCCATGAGAAAGTCGCAAGCAAAGTTGATAACAGAAAATCTATAAATATGTTTCAGAGATAGTAGGAACTGCAGATGCTGGAGAATCTCAGATAGCAAGGTGTAGAGCTGGATGAACACAGCAGG
>NC_063334.1:81960878-82001747 GCF_021869965.1 Rhincodon typus
ATGGTTTGCTGTGATTTCCAGAAGGCATTTGACAGGGTGTTATATCAAATGTGACTACGCAAAATAAGGGCTCATGAAAGTAGGGGATCATGGATCATTTATTTGCTTGGATAGAGGATTCATTAGCTAACAGTAAATGAAAAGTAGGCACAAGTGGGTCATGTTTGAGTTGGAAAGGTGTGACCAGTGGAGCGTCCCTGGTGTGACTGCTCGGGTCTGAACCATTTACAATCTATATAAATGACTTGCTTGAAAGTACTAAGTGTATGGTTACTGAAGTTGAGGATGACACAAAGATAAGTAGGAGAGTAACATGTGAAGAGAGCATAAGGAATCTAGAAAGAGTTGGTTAGGTGAAATGAGCGTGTGAAAACCTGTCAGATTGGATCTAATACATGATGATGTGAACTTTTCCTCTTTGGCAGGAATAATTGAAAAGGAGAGTACTTCAGGAGAGTTTTCAGAAATGGTAGGTACAGAGGGATCTCGGTGTTGTGATGTACAAATCACAAATAGTTTGTATGCAGGTTTTTATGACAAACTGTGGAGATCTGAATCGTCTCCATTCCTTTCAAACTCTTTATTTAGTTACACAAAGATTTTAGTTTCTTTTTTTGCAATGAGGCTGTACCTCTAATAATACTGTAGTTACCTAATTTCTACTGAATTGGTGAGGAGCCAATTATAAGCTTTCATTGAGTGAAGGAAAGCAATTTTATTATCTGCTAAACTTGAAAGAATAAATGCACAATGTCAAGCATACATACACACAGTTAACAAAAGGGATAGTGTCCAATACAGGAGAAACTTGGAAAGAATTTACAGTTTAATGTCCATTGGTTGTCCCTGAGTTAACAATGTTTTAACCTGAGACCATGGCTGTTTGCTTGATGTCTTATGTTCTCAGCAGTAGCGAATATTACAGATTTCTTTAAGTTGCCAGTATTTGGATCTTTGTCTAACCCATGTTGTCACCTGGTGCTTCATCCTTTGAGTGGCAGAAAGAGAGTGCTTTTTCCAGCTCTGCAGTCACAAATTGATTTTCCCTGCCCTGCCAGAAGCAATTTCCTGAAATGTAACTGGTTTGTGTATTTCAATGCCTGAATACTTTGTTCGCCAGCTTGATAACTGGAGTTGATGACTTTCATTCTCAGTATGTGTGTGACTTGCCATATGGGAATTAATAAAAAATATGAGATGAGGGTTTATTGAGCCTAACTGGACGGACTAGCTTCAGTGTCATTTGATAAAAATATTTATTTCTGTTATGATGATTTTGTTTATTCTATGTTAGTTTCATGAAGCTCGACTAATCTGTGCTCAATGGTAACAAAAACAGAAATTGCTGGAAAAGCTCAGTGGACTGGCAGCATCTGTAGACAGAAGTCAGAGTTTACGTTCCGGGTCCAGTGACCCTTCCTCAGAGCAATGGTCAATGGGTTGCTGCCGCCATTTTAAATCAGTATTTGTCCCCTCTGTTAAAACTTCTGTTCACGAAAATCCCATGTATTAAAATCAGATGATGGAGTTCAAAAATCCATTGTTTGTACTTTATCATGAATGTCATAAGATACAACAAGGAAGACAGATTACATGTTTGTATTTAGTTCAAGAGAAATGGAATTAAAAGTGAGGAATTAGTGAAACACACCTGGAGTAGTGTGTACAGTATTGGCCTCCTTATTATTTAAGAAAGGACATAATTGCAATGGCTAAGTTCAGGGCAGGTTGATTTGACTGATTCCTGAGATGAAAGCCGTGTTATGAGGAAAAGCTGAACAGATTGGGCCTGTTCCCATTGGGATTTAGAAGAATGAGAGGTGAACTTATTGAAACATACAACATCTTATGAGAACATGACAGTGTGAATATTGAAAGGGTGTTTCCCAAAGTAGGAGATACAGTTTAAAAATAAGTAGTAGTCTCCTATTTCAGTTGGGAGTTAGGAGAATTTTTTTTTTCTCAATGGGTTGTTAGTTTGTGGATTTCTGTTCCTGAGAGACCAATGAAGTCATGGTCATTGAATATTCTTAAGGCTGATTGTGAGTAGATTCTTTACTAACAAGGGAGCCTAAATCTTTTACTGTATGGGATAGCACAGACCAGCCATGGTCTGATCAGCAATGATCTAATCAACTGGGGGAACAGCCTTAAGCACTCAAATGGCCTACTGTTGTTCCTAGTTCATATGGTTGTATGCTTGTACTTGCTGAGAATATTGTCTGAGAATTATTATTGACAGAATTATTTATAATTTGCAGAATAGTAACAGATAATTTTGTTCAGGAGGCCTATAGTGTCCCTGTCTACTTACTTCATTAAACCTATTAGCATGTCCTTCTATTCTTTTGTCCCACACAGAGTTATCTAGTTTCCTCTTGAATATATTTATTATTCTCCTTAACTATTCCATGGAATAGCAACAATCAGATTTTCGCGACAGAAGAGTCAATGGCTGCAAAATGTGGTTCCATAGTGCTGGTACTTGGGGTAACAAAAACACCATTTTTGTTGTAAAGTGCCATCTGCGCCCTACATACACTTCTGGCATAACCTTTATTGGACACTGTTTTGGTAAAGCTGATTGGATATCAGTATGACAACGTTTGACCTCACTTCCCGAACTAACACCCTTTCTTAACATCACACAGCTGGACATGTATTATGAAACATAAAGGATCCACCACTATTGGTACTTAAAGCTCATAAACTACACTCAGATTAGTTACTGAATGATGTCTGATGATTCTGTCACTGTTACAGAACTCCTGTAAGTTTTCTGCTGTTGTTTGAAGGTACTGAAATTGACAGGGACGGTCAAAAACTATTGAGTGCTGTAGGAAAGTGGAGCTGAGGCCACAGTCAGATCAGCCTTACTCATTTTGAATGGTGGAGGAAACTTGTTGCTAAAAAGCAGTTCAACGCCCTTCATCCAGGCAGCAGTCCGAACACCTTATGGACCAGTCTGTTTTACCATCTTTGTTTGATCCATCACACCAAAACAGACAATGCTGGGTGATGAGGTTATCTGTTGACCAGTTGGCTTATAATGCCAGTGTGCAACCCAATCATAAATGTGCGTAGACACAATAAAATAATGCTGGCATATTGAACTTGATAGCGCAGATGATTGGCATACCTAAGGAATCCTTCCAATGTCTAGATTTTCTAAAGGAGCCCTAAAGTATTTCAAAGAGCATGTGTTATGACTTGTCATGATTTGCCGTAATCCACACAATCGCAGTATCATGAAGGCAAAGCCCTTTCTGCCAGGTAAACATGATCAGATGAAGAGGAGGAGCAAGAGGAGCAGAAGGAGGAAGGGGAATGACATGAAGCAGTAGCAAAGGAGAAGACAACTAACACATCTCCTTTCCAGCCAAGATGTGAGCAATTGCCTTACCTGCTGAGGTACCAGTGAGCCCAAATCTCCAGTCCCACATCATTCCCTTCCCTTTGCCATTGACTATCTCAGTGTCTGCTTGCTATCACTTTTGAAATAACACCATTTCAAAACACTGGTCCAAATGAATTTAATCAAACAACCATCCAACATTTCAAACAAATATCAATGATTCAGCCTTTAATGCCTTCTTTAATGTCCTCTGGATGCCTTTGCCTGTCCTAGTGATCCTACACCAGGTAAGCTGTGCAATGTGAAAGAATGCTGAACTACAGCTGGGGAGACTGCATCTGGCCTTGGACATTAACCTCAAGAAACTGTGGAGCTAGAAACACTTTACAACTTCTGGACTTAATATGAAGTTCAGCACCTTCAGATTGTGAACCCACTCCCATTCCTTCCATTTCTTTTGTCTTTACTTGTTGCATTCTCTGTCACCATTTCCTCTCTCCCCTCCCGCCATTCCAGTGGGACTGTCTGTTCTTTCCAGTCTGGTCTTAGACACTCTATTGTTCTGCCATTCTCATTTTTCCAATTGATTAATCTGCAGTATCAGCAGCCTCTGTCCCCTAGCCCTCCACCTCTCTTCCCCCACTGTAGCATAAATGCTGTCCGCTCCACACTTCACATCAACTCTGATGAAGAGTCATCCAGGCTCAAAAATTAGCTTGCTTTCTGTTCATGGATGCTGCCTGACTCACTGTGATTTCCAGCACTTTTTGCTTTATATGGAGCTAGAAGGCTTGCTTTCAAACTGAAGATATTGGTATGAATGGTAGCAATCTGGCAGAATAGAATAGTATAGAATCTCCACAGTGAGGAAACAGGCCATTCAGCCCAACAAGTCCACACAGACCTTCTGAAGAGCATCACAACCAGACCCATCCCCCTAACCTAATCCTGCATTTCCCATAGCTAACACACTTGACCTATACATCACTGAACTCTACGGGCAATTTAGCATGGCCAATCCACCTAGCCTGCACATCTTTGGACTGTGGGATGAAACCAGAGCACCCGGCAGAAACCTATGCAGACACAGGGAGAACATGCAAACTCTACACAGACAGTGGCCCAAGGCTGGAATCAAGGTCCCTGATGCTGTGCCACCGTGCTGCCCTGGTGGTATAGCAATGGTGAGGGGGAGAGAACAGCAATTTCATACTTCTAGAATCCCTGTGACTCATCTGGGCAAGTCCTTTGCAAATTTAATAATTTGCTTGATAACAAATTGCTGGCCTACTGTGAGATAATACAAGCCACTCTGGATATGATAATCTGCAACTATGATGGCAGCATTCACAGTGTACGTGGAAGTACACAGGCTTTGCATGATAACAAGTGGAATTGTCTGATTGAATTGACAATGATATCGGGTGACGTTTCCTTACGCTGCAATGGAAGCTGAGGTATTGGCTATCAGATACCTGTTGGATCTGCAAGTATCATCATGACACTGCCTATGACTTCTACACCGGAAAAGCAGCAGTAAGCTCTGAAGAAAAGATAGTGTCAAGTTAATGCTGGATATCTCCATGCTCTCTGATATCAACCACTGGCTTTGTTGTTAGTTTACCAATGCACCAAGCAGAACCATCAGCTTTTTTTTTACTACCCCATTGAAAACCTCAGTTGAGTGCTCTGTAGCAGAATATATATGTGACATTAGATACGAAGAAGCTGAAGTATGTGGCCCTTTCCCTTGGCTGCAAGACTTGCTGTTTGGTGACTTATTACTGTGCATGTCGATCCCCCCTCTATATTTCCCTTTAAATTACATGCAGAATCAGCATCTAAGCAAGTGGCTGAAAGTGTGAGATTAAGTGACAATTTTCATCAACAGCAGTGTCTTATTCTACTTCCACTTCATGTGTCTGCTCATTACCTGGCCAGATGGAAGCCGTAGGTAACTGCAAGGAGAAATTCACAAGGGTAGGGTTCAGTTAAAGAAAGTAAGAAGTTCCATCATCTTCAGTTTGAAAACAAAAGAGGTTTTGGAATGAGAAACAAGGAGGATATGAAAAGGAGGATTGGGTTGGAAGATACAATCACCTTCAATGAGTTCAGCCCTGTTGTTAGACATTGCTTCATCATGTGAAACAGCCTATTAGCTGCTGCTACTATCTGTGGTTATCCATCTCATTTTCCTAGAAGAGAGATTGAACTTGCAACAGTGATGTGGTCCAATGTGTTTGGGTGAAGTGTCTGTTATAGTTGAAGACCTGACTCTGTGTGTGCTTTGAAATGTGAGGTTTGCAATGCAGCATTGTGTGAAATTAGTGGTTTAGTTCTAAAGAAATGACTTTTGAAGATGTATTTGCTGACTTTGATCACTAATGAGATCATTAAACTTCTCTTGGCACTGTGTCCAGGTCCTTGGGGCTACATCGATCTCAATTGCTACCTGCCCTCAATGCCTTCACACTGTCTTCCGAGAGAGCCTCCTCTTCCCTGTGAAAAGTGGACATCTCCCTGCTGTCTGCCTACTAAAGCAAGGTCTCCAATGCAATCTCAAAGGGTTTTTTAATATGTTCTCTGTCCTGTTGTGGTGTTAGTCAGTTTTCTTCGTGCTCTGAAAATCTTCTGCAACCTGCACCAGCATCTGTTTGAACCAGAATGCTCTTTACTTTACAAAAATGCAGGTAACTTGAACTGGTACTTAGCCCCCACTGAAGCACATAGCCACTCAACAATGCATTTGGCACTGGCTTGCAGATTTAAGTACCATTTAAATCAATAGGCAGCACAAAGTGTGTATTCTATCTACATCAGAAGAAATGGACATGGGTGAATTGAGCATTGTAATTCCCACATCTGCTTCAGCCTCACATCAACTTTGCCCATGTTTTGCGTATTCACTGACCTGCTGTGGATTTCTCACCTGTTTAATTTTGACTAAGTGAAGATCTATTTGTGTTAGCAAATCTTTCATGATTACAATCCTATCCAGTTCCCTTGAATCTGTTCACATCAACAGAAAGTGAATTTCAAGTTCTTCCTTTGTAGGTATAAAGTAGAATTTAATCCATTGTACCTCTTTCTCCCTGAAGCCCTATAGCAACATTGAACTCAGCAGTTTTCAAACACTGTTTCAACATATTTTGGAGAGCAACTGTTGTAATTGGTTCTGATTTCCCATTTACAACCTCCCTAAGACATACCTTTTGCTTCTTCACTTATCCTGTTATCAGTTCTTTTTGCCTCACATCATTGTTTTTTATCATTTAACTAATGTTTTCCACAATATCACAGACCATCACTATTTATTTTTTCTTCCCCTCATCCTTGTGTCTATTTGCTTAAAACTTATTGCTTTGAGTATGCCTGAAATACAGAATGATGTGGAAAAGACATATTAGGAATGCTCAGCCTGAATGCTTATAGCATTTGGAACAAGATTGATGATTTTAAAGCACAAATACAGATACATAGGTATGACCCAAATGCCGTTAGAGAAACATGGCTAGATGGTGACCCGGACTTGGAATTACATACTCAAGTATTTTTGACGTTTAGGAAGGACAGACAAGAAGGAAAAGGAGGTCGAGTTGCACTGATGATAAGAGATGGGATCAGTATATTAGAAGGGAGGATCTCAAATTTGAAGAATAATGTGTGAAATTTGTTTGGGTAGAACTAAGAAATAGCAAGGAGCAGTACACATTGGTCAAAGGTATTTATAGGCTACCAAATAGTAGTGATAGTTGTTGGGCATGGTATTAATCAGGAGATAAGTGACGCATGTAATGTGGGTGATACAGGTATCAAGGGTGACTTCAATCTGCAATTAGACCATGTAAACTAATAAAGCTCTGAAGGAAGAGTTTCTGGAGTGTGTTAGGGATGGTTTTCTAGAGCAGCATGTTGAATACTGACTAGTGGACAACGTAAAATGAAGCAAAGAACTGCGGGTGCTGGAAATCTGAAACAAAAACAGAAATTACTGGAGGAATTCAACAGGCCTGGCAGCATCTGTCTGAAGAAAGTAGAGTTTAGAGTCCGGTGACTCTTCCCAGCTGCTAACAGTTCTGATGAAAAAGTGGCATTTATGCTGAAGCCGAGGTGGAGGGTGGTGTGGTGAAGGGGAGAAGTGAGTGGATAGGTGGAAAGAGAGATATAAGAAAGGGGTTCGTAAACAAGGAGATTATGGTTAGCAAGAAAAGCTGAATAAGTGATAATAGGAGCTAAGTGGGTGAACTGTACTGGAAGTAAACCATATAATATGATGATGGGCCTAGGAGTAGGTGGGAATGGGTGACAGTGCTAAAAGCGGCCCATGTCATAACAGGACTGGAAGAATGGAGTCAGGGTCTAAAGTTATTCAACTCAGTGTTGAGTCCTAGTCTGTGCAGGGTCCCCAAATGGAAAATGAGACATCCTTCTTTGAGCTTTGCTGAGGCCCACTGGAATACTGCAGCAGGCCTGCGATAGAAATTTTGGGTGGGAACATGGTAGTGTGTTGAATGGCAGGCAACTAGACACTCAGGATCATTTTCATGGACAGAACTTAGGTTTTCTGGAAAGTGGTCACCCAGTCTGCGTTTCGTCTTTCCAACGTAGAGGAGACCACATTGTGAACAGCGATTGACTGAAGTGCAGGTAAATTGATGCTTTACCTGAAAGGTATGTTTGGGGCCTTGGATGGTGAGGAGGGAGGAGGTAAATGGGCAGGTGTTGCACCTTCTGAGATTGCATTGGAAGGTGCCGATGGAGACGGAGAAACTGGGAGAATGGAATGCAGTTCTTACTGGGAGCAGGGTGTGAGGATGTACAGTCCAGGTGATTGTGGGAGTCGGCAGGTTTGTAATGGATATAGGTAGCCAGCCTATTGCCAGAAATGAAAACAGACATTAAGGAAAGGAAGAGAGAGGTCAGAGATTGATCAGATGAAGGTGAAAGCAGAGTAGAAATTGGAATTGAAATTGATAAACTCTTCCAGTTCAGAGCAAGAAGGAAGCAGTACCGATGATATTATCGATGTACCGACAGCATATTTTGAATCTAATGTGGTGCGCAATGAAAAAGGGCTAACTAATATCCTTGTTGTAAAAGAAACTTTAGGGATGAGTGTCCACAATACGATAGTGTTTTTCATTATGTTTGAAAGTGAGGTAGTTAATTATGAAGCACGGTGTTAAAACTGAAGAAGGGAAACTTTGAAAACATGACAAACAAACCAGCCGAACTGGATTTGGAAAATACATTAAAAGGCATGACTGTATATAGGCAATGGATAGTCTATAACAATAATTCTTCAAAGTGCAAAAAGTCATAAATGTCACTGAATTATGGCTACCAAAGGAAGATAAAGAATGTGCAAGATTAAAACAAAAGGCTTATTAAGTTTCAAGAAACAGTAATAAATCTAAAGATTGGGAAATGTTTAGAATATGGCAAAAGAGAACTGAAAATCTGATTAGGAAAAGAGGATACAAATGTAGTCTAGCAAAAATATAAAATGAACTGTAAAATATTCTACAGATATGTAAAAAGGAAATGTTTGAATAAGATGAATGTTATTCCATTAAAAGCAGAGTCATGTGACTTTATAATAGAAATAGAGAAATGCAGAAAAGCGAAATGAGTACTTTGTGTCTGTTTTCACCAAAGAAGATACGAGATATCTCCTAGAATTAAAGATTCAAGTGACTAGGGAGAATAAGGATTTGAAAGAAATTAGCATTTAGTATGAAAGTGTACTGGAGAAATTAACGTGGCCAAAAGTTGATGTCTCTGGGAATTGATTGTTTACATCCCAGAGTGTAAAAAGAGGTGACAATAGAGGCAGTGGGATACTTATATAAAAAGGATCTGATTAGACATAGTCAGCATGGACTTATAATTAAAAAAAATGGTTGACAAACTTGGATTGTTTTGAGAATGTTGCTAATAAGGTTAATAAAAAGGAGTTGATGGATATAGTATATTTGGATTTTCAGAAGGCTTTGGATAAGGCTCCACACAGGAGGTTGCTTAGCAAAATTAAAGCACATGATATAAAAGGTAATGTACTGCTGTGAATGAAGGATTGGTTCACAGACAGAAAACAGAGAGTAGGTATAAGTGGGTGATTTGCATTTTGTCAGTCTTTGACTAGTGGGGAACGTCAAGGATTAGTACTTAGGCACCAGGTGTTCACAATCTATATCAATGATTTGGATGTGGGGACCAAAAAAAAATTTTCAGATTTGAGGATGATAACAAGTTAAGTGGGAATATGTATTGTCAGGAAGATGTGAAGCTGCTTCAGGAGGATTTAGATATGCTTAATGGACTTGGGTAAGAACATGGCAGTTGAAATATAATGTGGAAAAATATGAGGTTGACCACTTTGGTGGGAAGAAATAGATGTGCGGAGTATTTATTAAATGGTGTGAGGTGTAGGGTTGGAAAGTGTGAACATGCAAATGGACTTGGGTGTCCTTGTCAATCAGTCACTGAAGGCTATAACATGCCGGTGTGGCGAGCTGTTAGGAAGGTAAGTGGAATGTTAGCCTTTATTGCAATAGCATTGAGTACAGAAGTAGTGAACTTCAGTTCAGTTATATAGGAACTTGGTTAGACTGCGTCTGGTGTACTGTGTGCAGTATTAGTCTCCTTACCTCAAGAAAGATATTATTGTCACAGATGGAGTGCAGCAAAGGTTCACCAGACATATTCCTGGGGTGGTGGGATTGTCCCATAAAGAGAGATTGGGCAAACTGGCCTGTATTCTCCAGAGTTTTGAAAAATGAGAGGTGATCTCATTGAAACCAACAAAATGCTTAAAGGAAAAGCTCAGCAGGTCTGGCAGCATCTGTGAAGGAAAAAACAGAGTTAACATTTCAGGTCCGGTGACCTTTCCTCAGAAGGGTACCTCTGTACCTACCTCTGTACGCAGCCTTGCGGATCATCGGTGTCGAGGATGATCATGGAAGAGGTGTTGTTGCCTTTCCTTACTGACTGTAGTCTGTTGGTCAGGAAGTCAAGGATCCAGTTACAGAGGGTGCAGCAAAGATCTAGAACCTAGTGTTTGGAGATGAGTTTGTTTGGAATTATGGTGTTGAAGGTGGAGCTGTAGTCAGTAAGTCGAAGCCTGACATATGTATACTTGTTGTCCAGATGTACCAGGGATGAGTGTAGGGCCAGGGAGATGAAGTCTGCCATGGACCTGTTTGCCAGTAGTTGAATTGCAAGGGATCAAGGCAGCCTGGTAGGCTGGAGTTGATGTGAGCCGTGACCAACCTGTCAAAGCACTTCATAATAATGGATGTCAAAACCATTGGCGGTAGTCATTGAGGCAGGCTGCTTGTTGGTGGTCTTCTTGAAGCAGGTGAGAACTTCAGATCATAGTAAGGAGAGGTTGAAGATGTCAACGAATACTCCCACCAGCTGGTCCGCTCAGGATCTAGGTGCATGGCTGGAGACTTCATGCAGGCTGGTCGCTTTCCGTGGGTTCACCCTTAAGAAAGCTGATCTAACGACTGCGGCAGTGACCATGGGTACAGGTGCATCTGAGGCTGATGGGATATGTGACATCATTTCACTGCCCTTCTGCTCAAAGTAAGTGCATAATGCATTGAGCTCATCAGGTAGGGATGTACAGTTGCCCACGATTCTGTTTGACAATTTAAAGGTGAAGTGATTGCCATTTAGTGCGAGATGAGGATACATTCTTTTACTTGGAGGTTTGTGAACCTTTGGAAATTTCTACTACAGAGAGCTGTAGAAGCTCAGTCTTTGATTGGTTTAAAGTAAAGGTTGATAATTTTTTGATTATCAAGGCTATAAAAGGTTATGGGCATAGTAGGGCTAAAGGCATTGAAGAGTTCAAGTATGATCATATTAAATGGCAGAATAGCCTTGATGGGCTGAATGGCCTGCTGCTGTTCCTGTGCTCCTATTTTCTAATTTTGAATTTACAGTAAATCATTAATACTCAAACATTAGTGATTTAAGATGTTGTGTAATGGAGAGAATCTGAAAAGAGAGTCTGCTCAATGGAACTTGTGCTAAGTTTAAGAGTATAAATCATTCATAGAATGTTGAATAAATATTAATCCAACAAGACCATAGACTCGGCAATCCAACTTCACTAATGCACAGCACCCAATCTCTTCCAAGACTACCAGCATAATTGTAGTCTGATGCTAGTTTGTCAATGTGAAATTGCTATTTTTCTTTCTCTGTGCTCAGATGCTGCCTAAACTGCTGAGTATTTGAAGTATGAGATAACAAGGTGTAGAGCTGGATGAACACAGCAGGCCGAGCAGCATCAGAGGAGCAGGAAGGCTGACGTTTCGGGCCTAGACCCTTCTTCAGAAATGGGTTCTGCTGTGTTCATCCAGCTCTACACCTTGTTATCTCAGATTCTCCAGCATCTGCAGTTCCTACTATCTCAGAGTATTTGAAGTATTTTCATTTTTAATCCCAAATTGTCAGCAGCTGCAGCAGTTCATGTTTGTCAGCTTCTTTTTTATTTTGTCTGTTTGCTGGTTATAGTATCATTACTCCTACTTTGACACTAATGTGTTACTTCCTGTTTCTGTTCCTGTATTTACTCAAGGCTAAAGACTGACCTAAGTGTCACAAGCTGCATTGAAACAAATTTGTGGTTTGTTGATCGTTGTCTCGCTCTTCCTGTGGGGTTTAAACTGCTTGTGCAAAAAGCAGTTACCATAAATGAAAATACAAAGTAGTAATCTAAACAAAAAGGATAAGACATTCAGGAAATAAAATGGAAGGTGTGTTCCAATTTAGCAAAAGTTGTTGTAGCTTTGGCATTAGCAGAGTCAAGTTTGTTGAGGTTATTGTCTACTATTTTGGTCACATTGGTCACTGCCTCGAATTAGAACAAGAGGTAGTAACAGATAACTTAGCAACTCTCTCTTACTATTCCCTGAAAGTTGTTAAAAGATCAATAGTAAAAAAAACTCTTAGTGACAGATATCTTCGATGCATTAATCCAGTGCACCTTTGTAAGTACAAACAAACATATGAATTAGGGGCAGGAATAGACCACTCAGCCTGTTGAACCTGCTTTCCCAATCGATAAAACCATGGCTGATATAATTAGTCCACGTTCCTTCCTAACCATGATAAATTTTCACCACCTTGCTTATCATTGCTCACTCACTTAACTACCTACATGTGTTCATTTCCTGCTTACGTCCCCTCTACAACTTGCTTTGCTACCTAACTTTGTGGCATCAGCAAATTTAGTAACCTTTCATCCCTTTATCCAAGCCATTTCTATAATTTGTACAAAGTTGAACATTGAACCCAGTGGTTCACCATATATTACATCTTGCCAGCCAGAAAAAGACCCATTTATTGCCAACTCTGTTTCCTGTTTATCGACTAATCTTCTATCCATGCCACCCCCTACACCATGTGCTTTTATTTTCTGCAAAAACCTTTAATGTAACGCTTTATCAAATACCTTCTTGAATTATCAGTACAGTACATCCATCGGTTCCTCACATGTTTACTTTTAAAAAGAATTCCAATTGATTGATTCTACATGATGTTCCTGTCCGCAACAATCAACTAATGATGCCTGATTAACTTGACTGTTTTTAAATTTGATCCCTTGCATCCAATATTTTATTTAAAACCCACTCCTCTTTCTTAGTTATGCAATTCACTAGATCTTAGTCCAACAAGCTAAAAGAACATCAAACCTGTTAGACAGCTTCAAAGACTGAGTGTTCTGCTCACTGCCCTTTGGGTTCCCTTACCTGCCTCACTTACTGTAGTGCCCTCTTTACTCCAATCCAGTCAATAAACCCTATCCTAATGGGTGTCAGAGATAGTAAGACCTGCTGATACTGGAGTCAGAGATAACAGTGTGGAGCTGGAGGAACACAGCAGGCCAGGCAGCACCAGAGGAGCAGGAAAGTTGACATTTTGGGTCGGGACCCTTCTTTAGAAAAAAAAAGCGCTATCCTAATGTGTGTGTCTGGATCCTAGAATAAAGGCATTCAGGTAAGTTTACCTCTCCTGATGTTTCAGGCTGCCTGTAGTTCAGCCTTCAGCTCATAACCATCCAGACTGCAAACATTTACAGCGACATGTTGCAGTGGATCACACTGGAACACAGGATCTCCAACATACTACAACTAGGACACCTCATCTGTTCTTTCATCCCTGAAGTGCTTTAATTAAGTACTTTGTTAATTTTATTTAATTAGTTCTTTTTCTTTTCTATATATTGCATTAAACCTACCATCAGTTCCTGTACTGTAGCTGCTAATAGACCTTATATACTGGATACTAACTGCACAGTTATAGAGTCATAGAGTCATGCCGCATGGAAGCAGACCCTTCGGTCCAACTCGTCCATGTTGACCAAGTTTCCCAAACTTAATCGAATCACATTTGCCTGCATTTGGCCCATATCCCTCTAATCCTTTCCTATTCATGTACCTGTCCAAATGTCTTTTAAATGTTGTAACTGTACCTGCATTCGCCAATACCTCTGGCAGTTCATTCCACATACCAACCACCCCTCTGTGTGAAAAAGTTGCCCCTCAGGTCCCTTCTAAATCTTTCTCCTCTCATCTTGAAATTATGCCCTCTGGTTTTGAACTGCCCTACCCTAGGGAAAAGACCTTTGTTATTTACCTTATCTACGCCCCTCGTGATTTTATAAACCTTTATAAGGTTCACCCCTCAACTTCTAATGCACCAATGAAAAAGTCCCAGTCTATCCAGTCTCTCCTTATAACTTAAACCCTCCAGTCCTAGTAACATTCTTATAAATCTTTTCTTCACTTCACACTGCTTTCTTGCAGTAGTCTAGAAATAAATTTCTAGAAGGTGAAAAAGTTTTTTTGAAAAAATCTTGGGAGCACCTCCTCTCCTCACTTAACTCCCCTAGCCATCCGACTCTTAACACTGTTTAAAGTTGCACTCTCTGCTAAGTTGCACTGAGATGTATCTATTCTATGATGTGAAATGAAGAGGTAGCTCAGCCCCATGTACAGGAAAAGTGGTTTAGGTGGTTTTCTTGATTAATGAACGTCACATTTTCTCAAGTAGAGAGCTTGAATATCCCTGCTTATGCTTAGATTAAATTTAGAATTTAAACAGTAAATTACAGTTAAATATTAAATGTTAAATACAGAAAAATTAGATTTTTAGAAGGGGATTGAGAAGTTCCTTTCTCATCCAGCACTCTTTTCAATGTCACGTTCAGTCTCTGTAGGAGATAAAATGTCACATAAATGTGTTAAATATTTGTTCTCTAACATCATTTGTCATAATTTCTAATGAATAAGTAGAGTAGATATCTAAACTGAATAGAAATATTTTATGAAATGCCCAAGAAAATTAAGTTAGGCTTTAAATGTAGCAATTAAAATGTTAGTCTTCTTCCAAAGTAGAAACTTGGCTGCTTTGTTTACAAAGGAGGCAGAAGGAAACCGAAACATATTATCACATTTATAACAGCAAAAAAAACTGCTTCACAGAATGATTGCAGTACAGGAGGCCACTTGATTTGTTTTTACTCTTTGCAGGAGTTATTCAGCTGTTCCCAAAACCTAGACTTTTCCCTATAGCTGTGCAGATATTTGTAGTTAGTCATGGAATTCTCTTATAAAGCTGCAATTGAATCTGCCCCACCACACTTTCAGACAGTGCATTCTAGTTCCTGACTAATTATTGCATAAAATGCTTTTCCTCGTGTTGCCTTTAGTTCTTTTAGTTTGTAATCTCATCACTTTAGTATCATCTCTTGGGTACAGGGTACCTAGGTACAGAATACTTAAGTATGTGTTATAGACTTGAAAGAATCGTAAATAGGAATAAAGAATAAATAAATTTTGTACTTAAAAAGTAGTCGAACTTTAGTCTTTTCACCAAGTCCGTGCCAGCATTGAGCCTTCAGATTGGCTAGGCCAAGTCTTTAGACCAGGCTGGGCTTCCAACCTCGAGGCCTTGCTTCCAGTCGCCAAGGGCCTAACTTTAATCCAGGACTCACTGCCCCCGCGTTAACCTCCGCTCTGGGACTCACTGTCCCTGCACTAGCCTCCGCTGTTGGACTCACTGTCCCCGTGCTAACCTCCGCTCTGGGACTCACTGTCCCTGCGCTAACCTCCGCTCCAGGACTCACTAACTCCGCGCCGAGTCTGGTCTGGGACTCGCCTCTGAGACTTGCCACCCCCACGCTGGCCTGGCCTGGGACCGGCCTCTGGACTCACTGGCCTGGCATGGGACTTGCCCCCGTCTCCCCCACAACTGCCTGGCCTGGGACACACCTCCAGACCCCCTCCGGGACTTGTCGCCACCAACCCCACCCCAACACCGGCCTGGCCTGGAACTCACCTCCAGGACTCACCAGCGACGTCCTTTGGTCTCCTCCATTCACCTCCGGATAAGTTTAAGTTAAAGGTTTGAAAAGAACCATAAAAGAAAAACCGCAGTAGAAGCTGAGGAGCTCTGGCTGGAGCGTCTTACTCTGCCGCCATCTTGGATCCATTACAAAGTTGTCACTGCACTGATTTGAGTGCACATAACAATAAAGGCTAATTCAGTTCAATTCAATTCACTTTAAATCAGTGATATCTGGTATGTGGAGACATAAAGGACTGCAAATGCTGGAAGCTGGAGTCAAAAAATGTGGAGATGGAGAAGCACAGCATATCAGACAGCATCTGTGGAGCAGGAAAGTCAATGTTTTGGGTTGAAACCCTTCTTCAGTTCTGGCAATGGCAACACTGATTCTCTGAGACAAAACATTTCATATCTGCTCTATCCAAATGGTTTGAAAGCAAGTTGTGCGGAAATTATAGAAAGTTTATAAAGGAATTCTCTGTTCTTCTGTCCACAGGTGCTGCAGACCTTGTCAGTATTTCCAGCAATTTCTCGTCTTATGACTGTAAAGGGATATAAATAAGTTAAGGATAGAGAATTTGTCAGCTAACAGGAAACAGTGTAATGGACAATGTGTAACCAGTGTGCCACAGAGATCAGTGCTGAGGTCATAACTACTTGTAAATGATATTAATGTCTAGGATGAAAGGGCAGAATGTATGGCTGCTAAATTTGCTGATGACCCAAAGTAAGTTGCAGAATAAGTAACTGCAGTGGGATATAGATAGGTCGAGGGAATGGACAAAACGAATGTCAGATGGGGGATGATAGAGAATATAAACTTACCTACTTTGGCAGGAGCAATGAAAAGCATGATATTATTTAAATGGAGAAAGATTGTTGTACTCCACAGTACAGAGGGGTCTGTGTGCCAGTTGCATAAGTCACAAAAAGTTGTTTTACACACATAGCAAATGATTAGGAAGACAATTGGAGCAGTTTTGTTTATTGCAATGGGAATTAAATGTAAAAGTCAGGATGTTTAGCTATAATTGGTGCGTTGGCGGAAGCATATTTGGTGTGTTTTGCAAAGTTTTGATCTTCTTACTTAAGACAAAAAATTTAATTACATTAAAAGTAATTCAGGAACGGTTCATTAGTCTGCTTCCAAGGATGAAAGAAAGTTTGAACATTTTGGAGCTGTGTTGGACTTCCAAAAAATAAGTGGTCATGCTTATTGAAACTTATAAGATTCTGAGTGGTCTTGACAGGGTGGATACTGAAATGATGTTTCCCCTTTTGGAAGATAACGGAGCTAGGACACCCAAGTTAAAAATAATTGGTCTATCATTTAAGACATAGATGAGGAGAATTTTATTTTTGTCACAAAAGGTTATTGTTCTGTAGAATTCTCTTCCTCCAGACAGCAGTTGAAGCTGGATGATTGAATGTTTTAAGGCAGTGTTAGATGGATTCTAGATTGAAAAATGAATCAAAGGGTGCAGGGGGTAGAGAGGGATGTAAGACCTAAATTAGATCAGTCATGACCTTAAGAAATAGTGAAGCAGGCTCGAGGAGCCAAATGGTCTATTGCTGCTCTTAATTCAAAAGTTGGGACGTGCGTTTGTGAATAGGCAAAAAAAACAGGAGATGGAGTGAAATGTGGGAAAGTGTGAAGTTCACCACTTTGGCGGGATGAATAGAAAAGCAGGATATTATTTACATTGAGAGAGACGACAGAATACAATGACACAGATCCAGGATATCCTTATACACGAATCACAACCTTAGTATGCAGGTATAGCAAGTGATAACAAACACAAATTGAATACTGGCCTTTATTACAAGAGACTGTAAATGTAAGGAGTCTTACTACAACTGTATAGGATATTAGTGAAACCATATATAAAGTACTGCATATAATTTTGGTTACCTTACTTAGGGAGGGACTTAATTGCCAATGAAGCAATTCACTCAGCTGATTTCTGGAGTGAGAGGTTTGTATTATGAGGAAAGGTTGCACAGTTTGGGCCTGTCCATATCCATAAATATTCACTCCCTCCACCACTGATGCTCAGCTGCAGTAAGATACACTGCAGAAATTCCTTAATGTTCCTTTGACAGCACCTTCCAAATCGTGACTACGATCATCTAGGACCCCTGCAGCAAATACATGGGAACACCACCAACAGTATGTTCCCCTCCAAGTCCATCACCATGCTGACTTGGAAATACATTGGCATTCCTTCAGTGTGCTTGGATGAAAATCCTGGATCTTACTCGCTAATGGCAATGTGGGTGTACCTACACCCAAATGGACTGAAGTGGTTCAAAAGGTTGCTCACCACCACCTTCTATGAATGAATATAAAAAAATGTCATTGGAGTCTGAAAGAATGAGTATTGAGTCTTATTGAAACATGTCAGATTCTGAGGGGACTTGACAAGTTAGATACTGACATGACATCTCCCTTCATAGAGGAATCTAAAACTGGGGGCACAGTTTAAAAATAATGTGGAGCTTACTTCAGACAGTGTTGAGGAAGAATTTCTTCTCTCAGGTGATCATTAGCATTTGGAATTCTTTTCCACATATAGCAGTGGAGACTGAGTTTTGGAATATAATCAATGGTGAATTAATCAATTGACAATGGAGACAAGGGCTATAGGGGACAGGCAAGTGCAGTTAAAGCCACAATCAGTTCAGCCATTGACTTAACAAGGTGTAGAGCTGGATGAACACAGCAGGCCAAGCAGCATCAGAGGAGCAGGAAGGCTGACGTTTCGGGCCTAGACCCTTCTTCGGAAAATGAAAATCAGATTCTCCAGATTCAGATTATCTCAGATTATCTCAGATTCTCCGGCATCTGCAGTTCCTACTACCTCAGCCATTGACTTATTGAATGGTGACATAATGTCGAGGGACCAAATTGCCTATTCTACTTCAATTTCTTGCATTCTGATGCTCTGTCATGAACTTGAGCACTTCCATAGAATCTCCCCTCAGTTTTCTATCGAGACTCTTACCCAGCTTCACCAATTTATCCTTGCAACTGGGCTGTTGCTTTAGAATCACTCCCATAAATTTATTCTGTATACTTTCCAATTTTTTTTACATCCTTCCCAAAGTGTGACGCCTAGACTTGGACACAACATTCCAGGTAATGCTGAACCAGTGTTTTTCTAATGTAAGGTCATGGACATAAAATACTAACCTTGTTTTTGTCTCCACAACTGTTATCGAAGATATTGAGTATTCCCAGAATTTTCTGTTTCTTTTTCTGATTTCCAGTATCTTGCAGTATTTTGCTTTTGTGTTGGCTCCGCTTTTGTGGGTGGGACCAATAATCTGGGACAGCATTCCCATTAGTTTTGAAAATTAATTTTAAAGAATAAATTGCTTTTAAATAACTTGTTGAGTTTTACATTGAATTAGAGGGCACATTCATCACAGCAATGTGAGCATCTGGTGTGCATGATCTTCCAAAAGGTGGTTATAAATTGCCTCATAACAGGTTTGTCCACAATGTTGAGACTCTTAAAATAAAGAGGACAATGGCAGCATGGACACAAAGTCATAGAGTCATACAGCATGGAAACAGACCCTTTGGTCCAACCAGCCCATGCTGATCATAATCCCAAATTAGTCTAGTCCCACCTGCCTGTGCTTAGCCCATATCCCTCCAAACATTTCTTACTCACGTACTTAGATAAATGACTTTTAAATGTTGTGCCTGTACCCGCATCTGCCACTTTCTTCAGAAGTTCATTTCACACAGAACCACTCTCTGTGTACAACCATTGCCCGTCATGCCTTTTTTAAATCTCTCACCTTAAAAGCATACCCACTAGTTTTGAAATCTCCCACGCTAGGAAAAAGACACCTGCCATTCACCTTATCTATACCTCTCATTATTTTATAAACCTTGATAAGGTCATCTCTCAATTCCTAGCCTCCAGTGAAAAAAGTCCCGGCCTATCCAGGTTCTCCTTATAACAAAAATCTTCTATTCCCAGCAACATCCTGGTAAATCTCTTCTGAACCGTCCCCAGGGCTGAGTGACGGGAAACAGAGAATAGAATTAAAACAAAAAGCACTGGATATACTCAACAGGTCAGGTAGCATCAATGGGGGGGGAGAAACAGAATCAACATTTCAGGTCAATGACCTTTCATCATATCCAGCACCTGCAATATCTTCATTTTGTGATAGTGCTGAACTGTTGTTTTTAGACAGGCGTAAACTATATTGAGGTTCCTCAATGGTTGGAATTAGGGCCACTCTTTTATTGATCTATATTAATCACCAAGACTTGAGTGTGCAGGGCATTATTTTAACACTTGCAGATAACACGAAATGTGGAAGTATTGTGAAGTGTGAGGAGGATTGTGATCAGCTTGAAGAGAGGTTAACTAGGCAGGTTGAATTTAATGCAGAGAAATGAGAAGTGATTCATTATGGTAGGAAGAACAAGGAAGGGCAATATAAAACCATTTAAATCTGGGGCATACATGCACAAATTGTTGAAGATGGCAGGACAGATTGCTGCTATATATTCTCATTCCTTCACTGCTACTGGGTCAAAATGCTAAATCTCCTTTGCTAACTGTGAGTGTTGCTACATCAGATCGATTGCCGTGGTTTGAGAAGGCAGTCAATCACCACCTTCTCAAGGAAAATTAGGGATAGACAAATAATGCTGCCCAGCCAGTAAAGTTCATGTCCTATAAATAAATAAAATAAAAATGGTTACCAGGATTTTTAGAATCCTTTGCTATATAAGTAGAGGTTTGATAAAATATAGCTATAGCATAGGAACATTAGGTGTTGGACCATACATCAATACAGGCATGAATGACAAGCTGGCCTTCATAGAAGTTTCTGGAAAAGAGCTGAGTCACCGCCGAATGAGAAAAGGAAGCTCTAGGCTTCATTCTAAAGTCGCAGTCCTGTTCAGTGTCTCAATAGAACAAGTACATTCTCAATACACTTGTGACTATCGTCCTTTTCCCTGAAAACAGTACAAACACTACCCAACTGCCATCATATTTATCTTGCAACCCCAAAGACACAATATCGATGTTTTGATGCATACTTTGTTGATTCTGTCATCAAATGCAAGATCCTGGAAGTATAATGAAAGCCCCATGAACGTAATACAGAAGGATGCCATCAGAATGAATAATGAGATGACAGAAACACTCTCAAAGCTGAAACTATCAAAATGTGGTGGAGAATGAATTATTGCATTGCCTGCACTGAACTGGATGACAATGAGCTGAAGAAGATTTTAAAGAAATGATTTACAAAGTCAGTATATCCTTGCGAGAAGCAGGTGCTTCGTACATTTTAGAACTCCTTTCTTTTCTCTGTTCATTTGTGGGATGTGGGTGTTGCTGGCTGGCCAGCATTTCTTGCTTATCCCTAGTGGCCCTTGAGAAGCTGGTGGTGAGCTGCCTTCTTGAACCACTGCAGTTCACCTGTTGTGGATTGACCCACAATGCCATCAGGAAGGGAATTCCAGGATTTTGACCCAGTGACAGTGAAGGAACGGCGATATCTTTCTAAATCCAGATGGTGAGTGGTTTGGAGGGGAACTTGGAGGTGCTGGTGTTCCCATATATCTGCTGCCCTTGTCCTTCTAGATGGAAGTGATTGTGAGTTTGGAAGGTGCTGTCTGAGGATGTTTGGTGAATTTCTGCAGTGCATCTTGTAGATAGTACACTCTGCTGCTACTGAGCATCGGTGGTGGAGAGAGTGGATGCTTGTAGATGTAATGCCAATCAAGCGGGTTGTTCTGTCCTGGATGGAGTCAAGCTTCTTGGGTGTTGTTGGGGCTGCACTTATCCAGGCAAGTGGGGAGTATTCCATCACACTCCTGACTTGTGTCTTGTAGCTGGTGGGCAGGTTTTGAGGAGTCAGGAGATGAGTTAGTCGCTGCAGTATTCCTAGTTTCTGACCTGTTGTTGTAGCCACTGTGTTTATGTGGGGAGTGCAGTTGAGTTTCTGGCCAATGGTAACCCCCAAGATGTTGATAGTGGGGGATTCAGTGATGGTAATACCATTGACTGTCAAGGAGTGGTAGTTAGATTGTCTCTTATTGGTGATGGTCATAGCCTGGCATTTGTGTGACGCGAATGTCACTTGCCACTTGTCAGCCCAAGCCTGCATGTTGTCCAGATCCTGTTGCTTTTGAACACGGACTGCTTCAGTATCTGAGGAGTCGGAAATGGTGCTGAACATTGTGCAACCATCAGTGAAAATCCCTACTTCTGACCTTATGATGGAGGGAAGGTCATTGATGAAGCTGCTGAAGATGGTTGGGCCGAGGACACCACCCTGAGGAATTCCTGCAGAGATGTCCTGGAGCTGAGATGATTGACCTCCAACAAGTATGACCATCTTCCTATGTGTCAGGTATGACTCCAACCACCAGAGAGTTTGTCCTCTGATACCCATTGATTCCAGTTTTGTTAGGGCTCCTTGATGCCACACTCAGTCAAACGCAGCCTTGGTGTCAAGGGCTGTCACTCTCACCTCACCTCTAGAATTCATCTCTTTTGTCCATGTTTGAACCAAGGCTGAAATGAGATCAGGAGGTGAGTGGCCCTGGCGGAACCCAAACTGGGCATCACTGAACAGGTTATTGCTGAGCAGTTGCTGCTTGATAGCGCTGTTAATGATACCTTCCATCACTTTACTGATGATTGACAGTAGACTGATGGAGTGGTAATTGACTGGATTGGATTTGTCCTGCTTTTTATGTACAGTACACACTTGGGCAATTTTCCACATTGCCGTGTAGATACCAGCATTGTAACTGTACTGGAACAGCTTGGCTGGGGAGCGGCAGGTTTTGGAGCACAAGTCTTCAGTACTATTGCCAGAATGTTGTCAGGACCCATAGCCTTTGCAGTATCCAGTGTCTCCAACTGTTTCCCAATATCACGCAGAGTGAATTGAATTAGCTGAAGACTGGTATCTGTAATGCTGGGGACCACTGGAGGAGGCCGAGATGGATCATGCACTAGGCACTTCTGGCTGAAGATTGCTGTGAATACTTCAGCCGTATCTTTTGCACTGATGTTCTGGGATCTTCCACCATTGAGGATGGGGATGTTTGTGGAGCCTCCTCCTCCAGTGAGTTGTTTAATTGTCCACCACCATTCACAACTGGATGTGGCAGGACTGGAGAGCTTAGATCTGATCCGTTGGTTGTGGATTGCTTAGCTCTGTCTATCATTTGCTGCTTTCGCTATTTGGCGTGCAAGTAGTCCTGTTTGGTGGCTTCACCAGGTTGATACCTCATCTTCAGGTATGCCTGGTGCTGCTCCTGGCATGCCCTCCTGCACTCTTCATTGAACCAGGGTTGATCCCCTGGCTTGATGGTAATGGTTGTGTGGGGGATATACCAGGCCATGAGGTTACAGATTGTGCTGGAGTACAGTTCTGCTGCTGTTGATGGCCCACAGCGCCTCACGGATGCCCAGTCTTGAGTTGCTAGATCTGTGTGAAGTCTGTCCCATTTAGCACGGTGATAGTACCACACAACACAATGGAAGTTATTCTCAATATGAAGGTGGGACTTCATCTCCACTAGGACTGTGCAATGGTCACTCTTACCGATACTGTCATGGACAGATGCAACTGCAGCTGGCAGATTAGAATGAGGTCAAGTATGTTTTTCCCTCTTGTTGGTTCCCTCACCACCTGCCACAGACCCAGTCTAGCAGCAATGCCCTTTAGGATTCGACCAGCTCGATCAGTAGTACTGCTGCTGAACCACTTTTGGTGGTCAACATTGAAATCCTCTACCCAGAGTACGTTTTATGCCCTTGCCATCCTCAGTGCTTCCTCTAAGTGTTGTTCAATGTTGAGGAGTACGGATTCATCAACTGAGGGAGGACGGAATGTGGTAATCAGCAGGAGGTTTCCTTGCCCATGTTTAACTTGAAGCCATGAGACTTCATGGTGTCTGGAGTCCATGTTGAGGACTCCCAGAGCAACACCCTCCCATCTGTATACCA
Organism: Rhincodon typus; assembly: GCF_021869965.1. Classification (NCBI taxonomy): domain Eukaryota; kingdom Metazoa; phylum Chordata; class Chondrichthyes; order Orectolobiformes; family Rhincodontidae; genus Rhincodon; species Rhincodon typus. The sequence continues at coordinate 81,984,606 of NC_063334.1, forward strand.
CTGTGCCACCCCCTCTGCTGGGTCTGTCCTGCCGGTGAGACAGGACATATCCAGGGATGGTGATGGTGGTGTCTGGGACATAGTCATACTTACAGAATCATAACTTACAGACAATGTCAGGCTGTTGCTTAACTCATCTGTGAGACAGCTCTCCAAATTTTGGCACTAACCCCCAGATGTTAGTGAGGTGGACTTTGCAGGGTCGACAGAGCTGTTTCTACCGTTGTCTTTTCCGATGCCTAGGTCAATGCCCAGTGATCCGTCCAGTTTGATTTCTTTGAGACTTTGTAGCAATTTTTACAACTGAGTGGCTGCTCGGCCATTTCAGAGGGCAGTTGAGAGTAAACCACATTGCTGTGTTTCTGGAGTCACATGTAGGTCAGACCAGGTGAGGGTGGCAGATTTCCATCCCTGAAGGACATTAGTGAACCAGATGGATTTTTCCCAACTATCAGCAATGATTTCATTGTGATCTAGACTTAATTCCAGACTTTCTTGTACATTATTGAATTCACATTCCACTATCTGCCATGGTGGGATTCGAACCCGGGCCCCAGAATGTTAGCTGGGTTTGTGGATTAATAGTCTAGCGATAATACCACTAGGCCATCACCTACCAGATAACAAAAGGAGGAGGCATCAGTAGGATATCAGTGGAAAGATACGATAATGTAAGGGAAAGGTGAACTCAGTGAAGTGCTGCACTGTGGATTCATGGTTAAGGAGTTCATAATGTTCTTTTCAGAATTGGTGGATGGCATTGCCAATCTTAAAGTTAAATTGGAAGAAGAGGATATGATGGAAATGGTCCTCCTCCCAAGTAAGTAGGATCAGACATTGGAGGGACCAATCATGATGATCCTGGGAAAGGCGTGTAGCGGTTCCCAAGCTCTGGTGTTGCAGTTGCTCCAGTAGCACTGCTGAGACAGAGTAAAGGGGATTGCCGTCTCTGTAAGCCAAAAGTGCCTGAATTGGAGGCTCACCCCTCCCAAGCCCTCTTGGAATCTTTCAATGTGGGATGAAGTCTGCCCATCACTGGTAATAATGCCAGGAACAGCAGATGAGACCCTTAACTGATCATTTAGAAGTGTCTCATTGACCTCTGGCTAGGAGGACCATTTTCCACATTCACTTTTGCTGGTAAACTGGCATGGTGTTGGGAAGGTGGGCACTATGCCATCTCTGTTCCTTCACCAACTCACAGCCTACCCCTTCTCCTAGAGGGCTGATAAAATCTAGCTCTCTCTGAGCAAGTCACGCCTTATGATTGCAATAGACAGTTTAATGGTTAGAAGTTAGATTCACTGTCCAAGTTAAATCTGTGGACAGCCACTGGAGGACTCATTGAAGGCTGCTGTATTTGAAAACAATAGGGTGCCATTCAAGGTAAGTCAGGGAGAGGGTGCACCAATACATAGGTGTTCTTCAACTTAAAAATTAAACTGTAAAAAGACCTTATGGTTGGTTGCCATTTTGCCAGGGAGATCTCCTCCAAACAGTGACTGAATCTAGGAATGCAGGTAGGGTCTGGAATTCAGGCTGCCTAGTCTGGCATTCAAAGAGCAACTATTTGCAGCTAAACTGTCCCTCACCTGGAGCCTGACTGGAATATCCCCATTTTGACTTTGAATATATGTCTCAGTATACCTCTGGGGCACAAGGTCTGGGTTCAGATCTCACCTGCCCCAAAGTTTTGTCATAATATGTCTGAACAAATTGATTAGAAATATTTATAGGTCTCAACAGGGCTTTAATTACTTTATTAGGTGACACGTCAGTTGTGGATGGGTATCCATGCAGCTGCTTATCCATCCTGCTTCTGGAAAATTATGACTCACTGTGCCAATAGTATTTTGTATATGTTCCTCAAGATTTTGTCTTTGAAGTAAAATTGCAGTTTTCATTTTCAGTGTTGGAATTATCCATTTTATTTCATCTGAACAGAAAAGGGACAGAGAGTACATTATTTATTACTCATTTTAAGAATCAAGAGCAAAATGTTACCATTCATATGTTTCTGTTTTATTTTACTTAAAAATGTCACGATTGCTTTAAATTTGAAGTAGCTGTCTTTTTATGAGGTTTTTGTTTTCGTATATGGTCATTCAAAGACGCATTGCCGTGCAAGTTAGTGTACAACTCTGAATGTTTAGCAAGCGTCATTAAAACTTCTGAACTGCCATTTGCCTATTAACTGACCAGCAAAGCTGATATTTTTCCACTTCATGACCTCATTAATTTTATTTTTAATGATACTATTTGAAATCATTCTTGAAATAATTCACTTCTCCATAACTTTCAAAATAATTCAGGTCCTGGAATATCACTGCAGTTTTCTGAAATCGATGCTTGTTCCATTGCAGTAAAACAAATGGCAGTGTTAGCATCTTGCAGCTGCAAACCCTGAGAAAGTTGGAAGTATAGGTAATTTTGGTAAATCTTATATAGGCAGAGTTGGTGAACAGCAGTATTAGCAAGAGTGATTGCACTGGAGTCTCAACATCTCTTCACAGGCACAACTACATTGAAGTGAACCAATCTAAATTCTGACACTCCCAGTAAGAGGTCAACTAAGATACTTTAAGTGGTCAGTTAATGGTCTCATCTGCTGTTCCTGGCATTATTATCGTGATGGGTGGATCTTCCATCACGTTGAAACAGTTGCAATGATTGACTGCAGTTGGATCTCTGAAGTATAAAAAATTAACCATTTTAACTGCAACCACAGATCAGTAATTGTATTCATTGTTGGCATCGATGGGACAAGATATTCAGAGTTGGACCACTGTGGCATTTGTTTGAATCATTGAGGCTGATACCTTAACATTTTTTTTATTTGTTCATGGATAATGGTATCACTGGCGAAAGCATATTTGTTTCCCATCCCCCAGTTACCTTTAAGAGGGGGTGGTGGGCAACCTTCTTAAACTGTTGCAGTCCATGTGGCAGAGGCACACCACAGCTCTGTTAAGGATTTCCAGGATTTTGATCCAGCAATAATAAATGAACGGACACAGTTCCAAATGAGGACATAGTTTGGAAAGAAACTTGTAGGTAGTAATGCTCACACGTATCTGCTGATCTTTGTATCTTTTGTGGTATTGAAGGAGACTTGGCCCATTGCTGCATTGCATGTCGGAGATGGTGGATACTGCTGCCGCTGTGAGTCATCATTAGAAGGAATGAATTTTAAAGGTGGTGGTTAAGTTAACAATCAATGGGATTTTGTCCTGGATGGTGTTATTGAATTTGCATTCATTGAGACAAGTGAAGAATACGTGATCACACTACTGACTGGTGTCTTGTAGATGATGGCAGGCTGAGGAAGGTCAGGAAGTGAGTCACTTGCCACAGAATTCCATGCCTTTCCCTTTGTAGCAGCAACTTTTTGGTACACGTAGGCTTCAGGAGAATGGTAGACCTCAGAGTATTGGTAGTGTGGGATTCAATGGTTGTAATGCTGTTGAATGTCATGAGAAATTGCTAGATTCTCTCTTTATGGGTTGCCAATTACCAGACATGTATGTGGCATAAGTATTACTTGCCACTTATCAGCACGTATGTATTGTATAGGCTAGTTAACTTAACATCTGTAGAAGAAGGAATTTTAAAGTCTGCTATAAACAACGTAAGAGCAGAGCATTTCAAAATACACAATAAAATCAAGCAGAATCAGGATGGCTTTATGAAGGGGAAATCATGATTGAAAAATTTGTTACAGTTCTTTGAGGAGGCTACAAATGAGATAGATAAAAGGGAACCGGTAGGTGCAGCATATTTGGCTTTCCAGAAGACGTTCAATAAGGTTCCACACATAAGGGTACTAAATAAGATAAGAGTCCATGGTGTTGGAGGTGCTATATTAATGTGGATGGAGGATTGGCTAACTCATAGAAAGCAGAGAGTTGGGATAAAGGGAGCCTATTCAAGATGGCAACCTGTAACTATGTCAAGTGCCACAGGGACCAGTGCTGGACTCCAATTATTTGCATAGATATCAATGACTTGGATGAGGAAAGAGAATGTATTATCGCCAAGTTTGCGGATGACATAAAAATAGATGGGAAGGCAAGTGGTGAGGATCACACAAAGCATTGATAGAGGGATATAAAAAGGCAAAGTATTCCAGCAAAAACTTAGCATATAGAATATAACATGGGAAAGTGCAAGGTTATGCACTGGCAGGAAGAAAAGAAGAGCTGAATTTTATTTAAATGTTGAAAACTGCAGAAAGCTGCAGCTGAGAGAGATTTGGGATTCCTCAGACATGAATCACAAAAAGCTAGCATCCAAATTCAGTGGGAAATAGGGAAGGCAAATGGACTGTTGGTCTTTATTTCAAAGGGACTGGAGTAGAAAAATAAGGAGGTTAAAATTATACAAAGTACTAGTCAGACCACACCTGAAATACTGTGAATAGTTTTAGTGACCTAATTTTGAGATGTTGGAAGCAGTCACGAGATTGCCTTATGAAGAGATGTTTAGTAGGTTGGGCTTGTAAACATAGGAGTTTAGAAGAATGAGAAGCAAACTTATCAAAACATATGTGATTCTTCAGATACTTGCTTGTTTCTTTTATTTCTGCGTCTGTTTTTAATCCTGTCTTTTGTATACTTAGATGGCACGAGAGAATGGCGACTTTGCACACAGTTGACTGTATGTCTCTATTCCTGTACTTGAGTATATGGGACAATAAAATCTAAATCCAAATCGAAGGTTGATGGGGAAAGGTTGCTTTCCCTTTTAGGAGAGCCTGTGATCAGAAAGTATAATCTTAGTATCAGGGATAAGACATAGTTGAAGAAAAGAATAATTTTCCCTTGGAAGGTCGTGAACCTGTGGAATTCTTTACTGCAGAGGATCATTGAGGCTGAGTCATTAATTATATTCAAGACTTGCATTCAATAGAGTTTTAATCAGTAAGGGATTTGAGGCCTATGAGGATAAGGTTGGAAAGTGGACTTGAGGATTATCTGATCAGCCATGAATGGTACAGCAGACTCAATGGACCAAATGGACCGACTGCTCCTCCTATATATTATGGTCTTATGATCTTAGCCCAAACCTGAATGTTGTCCAGGTCTTGCTGCATGATAAGCACAGATTGCTGTAGATTTGTGAATGGTGCTAAATCCTGTACAATCATTAGCGGACATCAACACTTCTGTGCTTATGATGGATGTATGTTCCTTGGTAATTCATACACTTTAATAATTAATATTCAGCTAATACACTCCAACAAAAGTGCAACTGTCCCATCCACCTGAGGCAATGACTCAGGGTAGCAGTTCACAGAATAAAAACTGTCAATGATCTTGTGAAAATTATATTTGCACCATTTCATTCTTTCTGCTGATAAGCTGTGCAGACAATTCCAGGCTTAAGGAACAGAATCCATATTTATTTAATGATTAATTGTGTATGAAGTAGATTGCCTGAGGTAAGCCATTTTGAAATTTTAAACCAGTTGCCCATGGGATATTTAGCATGATGCAAGTAAATTATTCTTAAATATTGATGCAGTGGCATTAACGTACCATTAGACTATATGCCATTCCCATCTTGGTAATGGCATGCAATTAGATATCAAAGAACTTGCTCTGAATAGGAAAACTAAAAGTATGCCTGACAATCTTATTAGTCCCAGTCTGTGCAGGATGCACATGTTTCAAAATACATTGGTCTAGACTCTTGTATGTCCACTTTGGGAAAAATGTATTTTCCTGATTGCAGGAGAGACTTAAAATTGCTGCTGATTTGTTCCCCCTCATTGTTTGCAGGGCAATAGAAGTTATAATTATTCACTGAGTTCTATTTTCATTTACGAGATGCACCCAATGATCTCTTCTGTAGTTATCTCTGGATCTGTAGCCTCGGTGATATATGCTTTTCCAGATTTTGCAAGAACACTTTGTTCTTAAAAGCATTTACAATTATTTAGTATTTTATAGTTGAGTCTGACTAATAACTCTGTTTTGAAGATGCATTTACAGCAAATTCTAGTGACACATGACTACATTGCCTTCCACTGGTTGACTTTATATGCAGCTCAGTGCAAGGTTAAATGTGAGCTAGCCTAAGCACTTTCACTCCACATGCCTACCAATGGGAGGAGAATCCAGGATATTTCATTTTCTGACTGTTACGCATGCTTAATGCTTTAGAACACAAAATATCATGCAACATTCAAAAGATGCTTGAAATTGGTGAATCAGTGATCATTTTAGTTGGGGATGAACAGAAAGCACAGATATAAAAATCACCTTCAGTTCAATTTTAAAAAATGGATAACGGTTAATATTTATAAGACTGGATTTGAATATGGCTGTTAGTTGTAATTTCATGTCTTTATGTGTCAGGTTAAGGCTTCGAGGATGTACTTAGGAGAGTTGATGAGGGGGAATCTGTAGGTGTGGTTTATATGGACTTTCAGATGGCATTCAACAAAGTCCCACGTAAGATTTTAGCATGTAAAATAAGGCATATGGATTTGGCAATAAAGTATTGAGATGGATAAAAAAACTGCTTGGCAGACAAAGAGTAGGAAAAAACAGGTCTTTTTCTTATTGGTAGGCACTCAATAGTGGGGTACCATAGGGATCAGTGCTAGAATCCCTGCTATTCACAAAATATTTTCATGATTTACATGAGGGATGAGGTGTATTATCTCCAAATTTGCAAATGACACAAGTTTATGTGGGAGCGTGAGCTGCGAGGAGGATGCAGAGATACTTCAGTGTGATTTAGACAATCTGAGGGAGTGGGCAAATGCATGGAACATGCAGTATAGTGTGAATAAATGTGAGATTATCCACTTTGGTAGCAAAAACAAGAAGCAGGTTATTATCTGAATGGCTATAAAATGAAAGAGGTAAATAGACAATGAGACCCGGGTATCCTTGTATACCAGCAAGTGCAGCAGGTGGTCAAGAAGGCAAATAGTATGTTGACATTCATAATGAGAGGATTCGAGTATAGGTGCAAGGATGACTTGCTGCAACTATACGGGGCGTTGGTGACGGAATATTATGTACAGTTTGCATCTCCTCATCTGAGGAAGGATGTTCTTGCTATGGAAAGATTACAGTGAAGATTTACCAGACTGATTCCTGGGATAGTAGGACTAACATATGAGGAGAGGTTGAATCGATTAGGATTATATACACTGCAGTTCAAAAGAATGAGGGAGGATCTTGTGGAAACCTATAAAATTCTAATGGGAGTGGACAGATAGATACAGGAAAGATGTTCCTCATGGCAGGGGGGTCCAGAACCAGGGTTTACAGTCTAATGATATGGGGTAAACCTTATAGGACTGAGATGAAGGGAAATTTCTTTGTCCAGAGTTTATTGAATTTGCTACTACAGAAAGCAGTCAAGGCCAGAACATTGTATGGTTTCAAGAAGGAATTGGATATAATGCTTGGAACTAAAGGAATGAATGGATAATGGAGGAAAAGTGGAAACAGGCTATTGAGTTGGATGATCAGCTGACATGATAATGAATGGAAGACCAGGCTTGAAGGGCTGAATGGCCTTATCCTGTTCCTATTCTCTATGTTTCTGTGTTTCAAAGTCCTTACTTTATTCTTGAATTACTGAAGCATGATTTGTTGTTTTCTTTTACAGGAGAATTCAAACAGTCATCTTGCGTCTTCATTAACGGTAGAAGATTCCATAATGCCCATCTGTGGGGAACCTCTTGTAAGTGTTGCCATGTGTAGTCACTTTCTTGTAATGAGGTATGACATGATGAAATAGTTAAGCCTTCCTGTTGATGATTTACTTGTGTATTACCTGTTTGTCACTTTGTTATTGTCATGGGTTGCTAATGGAGTGCCTGTTTTTTTTCTTTTACCTGACTTTATTTGTTTGTTAGAGCAAGATCCAATAAATTAAAGTGGAAAATAGCTTTTCTAATTGTGGCCAAATGGTACTGGACACAGACATTAGGAAGTCTCCAAGTTCAATCCACAGTGTGCTCTGAGTTGGCTCCTTTTAGGCTCCACGTTGTTGACCAGAGAAAGGAAAGTCACTTATAGCTCTTACTTTTGATTCAAATTTGATAACCCATGCTGAAAAGTAAGTCACAGTGGACACTGTGTGGCATAAAATCAACACAGCTCTCAAACCTACCATGGTAAAATATTTTATTGTATACTCCCTTGACTTGCCCTTGAAGAAAACCATTTGTGAAATTCATGAGGTAGTAGGAACTGCAGATGCTGAAGGGTCTAGGCCCGAAACGTCAGCCTTTCTGCTCCTATGATGCTGCTTGGCCTGCTGTGTTCATCCAGCTCTGCACTTTGTTGTCTGTGAAATTCATGAACTGTGACACAACAAGAATTTACAATTTTTATTTCGAAGGCCACTCAATTTTCCCACCACTATCTGACATGATTTGGAGCAGAATGACAGAGAAATTCCACCCAGTTTTTTTTTTATATGAAACATAGCTCAGTTTCATGATGTAAAGCTTTGTAAGGCTGATTGATGCTCTAGTAAGTTTTTTGAAATTCTTTTATGGGTTGTGGACATCACTGACATTTATTGCCCATTGCTATTTACCCTTGAACTGAGTGCCTTGCTCTGCCATTTTTCAGAGTGTACTTAAGCATCAACTACATTACTATAGGTCTAGAGTCACATGTAGGCCAAATCAGGTAACAATGCTGATTTCCTTCCCTAAGGGACATTAGTGAACCAAATGAGTATCAAGAATGATGCTTACACAGTCACCACCAGACTGTAGGAGTAAATTACTGCAGAGACTGGAATCTGTGCTAAAAACAACAAATGCTGTAGATCACAGCAGTTCAGACAGCATCCATGGAGAGAGAGCAAGCCAATGTTTTGAGTCTGGATTCTTTTCACTATCAGACTGGATTTTTACTGAACTCAAATTTCACCTCTGCCATGGTGGGATTTGAACCCACAACCGCAGAATATTAGTCCGTAACTAATGTTTACCTGTCCACTGTCATTACCACTATACCACTGTCTCCCCTTGTCAATAGTCTGTCAGTACTTTGTTAGAATTTACTTTACAATTTTATCTGCTATGGTTAAATCCTAGGCAATCTTTCATGATTTATTCTGGTTCCAGATGAGAGCCCCAATCTGTTAAGCTTCTAGGTGAAGAAAGATGAACTAGCTCTCCTCCTTTATTCACCTAAACAACTTGGTTGCTGCAAGATTAATTTAAAAGCATCCCTTCCCTTGTGAATAGCTTTGTGAATAGTCCGACCAAATGAAATGATGAGGTATGGTTAGTAAGTTTGCAGATGACATCAAGGCTGATGGTACAGTGAACCATGAAGAAGGTTATCTCGGAATGCAGCGAGATCTTGATCAACTGGGCCAGTGGGCTGAGGAATGGCAGATTGAGTTTAATTTAGATAAATGCATGCTAAGGCCCTGGGGAGTATTAAAGAACAAAGAGATCTAGGGGTACATGCTCATAGCTCCTGGAAAGTGGAGTCACGGGTAGACAGAGTGGCGAAGAAGGTTTTTGGCATGCTTGCTTTCATTGGTCAGAACATTGAGTAAAGGAGTTGGGACATCTTAATGCAGGTGTTGGCGAGGCCACATTTGGAGTAACTGCATGCAGTTCTGGTCACCTACTATAGAAAGAATATTACTAAACTAGAAAGAGTGCAGAAAATATTTACTAGGATGCTACTTGGATTGGAAGATTTGAGTTGTAAGGAGACGTTGGATAGACTGAGACTTTTTCTACTGGAGCGTAGGAGACTGAGGGGTGACCTTATAGAGATCTATAAAATAATGAGAGGAATAGATAGGGTAGATAGCCAGCAGTTTTTCCCCATGATAGAAGAGTCTAAAACTACAGGGCCTAGGTTTAAGGTGAGAGGGGAGAAATACAGAAGGGTCCAGATGGGCACTTTTTGTTTCCACAGAAGGTGGTGAGTGTCTAGAATAGGTTGCTAGAGGTAGTCGTAGAGGCGAGTACAATTTCAGCATTTAAGAAACATTTGGTACACGGATGGGATAGGTATGTAGGGATATGGACCAAAGGCAGGCAAATGGGATTAGATTAATTGTGAAAACTGGGTGGCATGGGCGAGGTGGGCCCTTGAAAGGAATTCAGTTTAGCCAAACTTTCCTACACACGCATGTGCACACACACACACACAGACACACACACGCACACATAGTTTTCTTGATGTTGCATTCCATCAGATTGATCCCACACAGAATCTTTGGTTTTGTCATTGTAGTAGTCCTCTATTATAAGGAGAAAAAAAAATGGGAATTAAGGGTTAAAAATGCCTGAGTATTTCAGGATCCCATCTATTGTCATAACATCTATGAGACATTTAAGTGCTCAGTTTTATTTTTAGGCTCAGAAGTTTTTGAGAACAATTTCCATAGTGGAATAATAGGAAATGGAAATTAAGAGATGATGAATACCATAGATAAATATTGGTAAGAACGCTGACACAGTCATCCATCTAAACAAAGTTACAACTTCTTCTCCATGGGCGAGATTTTTCAGATGAGGGTGTTTCCTGCCCACACTAACCCAAGGGTTTGCAGGCAAAGCATCTTCACCAACATGGTAGCCTTGTAGAAAAAAACCTAAATTTTGCTGAAATGATTTGAACAGCAAGTAGTCTGAATAAGATGAGGCTTTAGCCAGGTTATTCCCAGTAGTTTAGCTTTTTTGCATAATTTACTTTGTTCTCCCAATTACAATCTGCCTGTCTGTCTATGCTAGCTGGTATTCTCCTGAATAGCCATATGTCTAATGCCCTAAGTCTAAACAGAGGCAGGATAGGGTCATGGTGGTTCAAAAGAATGAGAGATTCTGTTTAAATTCTTCATTTATTTTTGATGAATGAAAATTTAATTAAATCTTTCACTTTTATAAAGCTGGTCTTTATGTCTATTTTAAACTTTAAACATTTCTGGATGATTTTTTCATAAATTAAATAATTTAGTGCACAAGTGGCAATTTTATATTTTACTGAATAATCATATGAACCTGTTCTAAACCAAACTATTTTCTGTTTTGTAACCTTTAGTTGTCACTTAGATTGCATACCAGTATACACTTTACATGCTTTACATAGTTTTCATATTTTAAGCTTGTGCACTGTGCAGAACAGGTTTGAACTATTTGGCTCTAGTGGATCATATTATTTTATTTCCATGACTTGACAAGGTTTTCAAATTCTATAAGAATAAATGTTTATCAATTTAAATACTCTAGATGTTCTTATTTATGCGCAACTGCTCATCAGGAGAAACCATTTACTGCCAGCGTTACAATAAAACTAAAAATATGTCAGCTTTCAAATATAATGAGCTAATGAGTCAATTGCAATGCTTCATGAAAACTGTTCATTTTAGTGTTTTTCTTGTTTTCACACTGGGGGGGAGTAATTAGCTCATTACTATCATTTCTTACATTGAGAGGGAGAACAAGTGGATCTTTAAAATTATATAGTCTGTATTGATTTGGGTTGCTGAAGGAAGTAGGTATAGAAACATTAGAGGCTCTGGCCACAATCTCTTCTTTCTTCTTTGAGGGCATGGTGCCAGAAGATTAGAGTTTAGCAAATATTGTACTTCTGTTTAACAAAAAGAGAAACCTGGTGATTACAGGCCAATCAGCCTATTGTCAGCAGTGAATAAACTGTTTGGATGGAGTCTTATGCCCTCTCCCATGGCAAATTTGGTGCAGGAGGACATTTAATTGAGTGAGAAGTTGGTGGATGTGACCTACCTCCTTCTACCTGCACCCTGATTAAGTCTGGTGTGGGAAGACCCTATGGACACCTTAAGGGTCCACCGGAGGGTCTCATCTAGTCAATGCTGGTGATAACGGAACAATAGGTGTGGGGTTCACTACATGAGGAACGTGACAAGAAAATCCTGATGGATTTGTTTGTGGACTTCATTTAGGGGGAATGGGGTTCTCTTGTTCTCAGACACTAAGTGCCTGATTAAGCCATCTCCTGTATTTGCTGCTGACACCCCTCACACATCTCCCCCATGACCTGTATTCTGCAATACCTTCTCCCGCCATTGCTCAGTGGGTCGTTGGGTAGATGTACTACCAGAAGGAGCCACTATTTTCACACTGGTGCTATTGAGTACAAAGAAGCTGCCAGCCTCTGATGAGCCAGCAGTTCTTGATGGAAAGGACTTCCACCCCCAGGTCAGGCCCTTCACTTAGGGGTATCATTCTGCATGGCTTTTTATGTTCCTGAGTGGCACAAGATGTGCCAGGCCTACTTGAAAAGAGGTGATGTCAGAGTCTTACTGGTTTTCCAGCTGGCGAGCAAGACACCCTTTGCTCCACCCTTAGAGACTATAATCCATAAGAAAATGAAGTGTTACTTGGAAAATGGTAGTAGAAAACAAGGATTTGACAAAGGCAGTTTGTGATTGACTAATCTCATTGATTTGTTTGATCAATTAGCGCTCCTTTGGTGAGGGCAATGTGATGCATGTGGAATTTTAAAAGACATTTGTAAAGTCACGTAATAGATTAATAGGAATTTTGAAACAGGTTTGGTACAAAATTGACAAAATGACGGAAAACAGAAAGCCATGGTGACTATGTGTTTTTCAGACTCAAGGGAAGTGTGCAATCAACTGCCTCAGGATTAGGTATGAGAATTATGTTTTGGTATGGAATAAAGACCTAGACATAGATATATCAGGTACAACTTCAAAGTCTGCAAGCACACAAAACTTAGAAAAGTAGTAAACAGTAGAGATAGCAACACAGTACAGAAGACAGACTGGTGAAATGGGCAGAAAGATAGCAGATGAAATTTGAAGGAGAGAGGTGAGATGAGAATTTTTTTAATGCAATGAATCATTACCATCTAGAATGCACTGTCTAAAAACGTGATGAAGCAATTTCAGGGACAACTTTCAAAAAGGAACTAGATAAATAATTGAAGGGGACTCCTGTGCAGAACTGTGAGCAGCAGAGTGTGACTAATTTGATAGCTCAACATATTGACCCAAATCATCTCCTTTGATGTTATAAGATTTTAGGATCAGCAACAACTCTATACTTGAATCGACTTGTGATTTAATAGTTTAATTCAAAAACTAAATAGATCAAAGCTCAAATATAGATGCAAAGAAATTGTCAGGTTTCTGAGATTTTGGTCACATGTTTTGTTTTACATGGCCTGTGTCCCTCAGTTTCTCCTTCTGAATCGGAGGGTTGATTTAAACGAGAACAGCATGCAGCATTACTCCAGAATTTGGTGGGGTCAGTGAGCTCAGTTGCTTGGCCGGTTGGTTTGTAACCAAGAACAATCCTTCTCAACCTCTCCCCTTTCCTGCAACATGGTGACGTTCAGGTAAACCACCACCATTTATCTCCCTCCAATGAGGGAGCAGGACTGTGAATTAGAATTATCTTTCTTGTCAAGGCACCTATGTACAGATTCTTAAGTACAAATTTGTAGGGAAAAAGTTTAGAAAAATAAAGAAATAAAAAGTCCAGCAATAAATTAGACAAATAGACACAAGAGTTCAGAATAACAGCCCTTCCAACCCAGATCGTGCCGGGCTTCATCTCAAAGCCAGGGGTGCTGGGAATCAAATCCACACTGAGGCCGGGAGTTTGAGCCTGTGCTGAGGCCGGGAGTTTGGGCCCACGCTGAAACCGGGAGTTTGAGCCCACGCTGAAGCTGGGAGTTTGAGCCCACGCTGAAGCTGGGAGTTTGAGCCCGTGCTGAGGCCGGGAGTTTGAGCCCACGCTGAGGCCGGGAGTTTGGGCCCACGCTGAGGCCGGGAGTTTGGGCCCACGCTGAGGCCGGGAGTTTGAGCCCACACTGAAGCCGGGAGTTTGGGCCCGTGCTGAGGCCGGGAATTTGAGCCCGTGCTGAGGCCAGGAGTTTGAGCCCACGCTGGGGCCGGGAGTTTGGGCCCGTGCTGAGGACAGGAGTTTGAGTCCATGCTAAGGCCGGGAGTCCATGTTGGCTCTCACCGTGGACCTTGCCGATGCTGCCCGAGAATGGGAAGTAAAAATGAAAAGAAAGACAAATGCAAAAAGAGAGAGAGAGAAAAAGCAAAGAAACAGGCAGAACAGATGAGCCCTGGTTCAGGAGTTCCACTCTGCCGTCATCCCAGAAGTATCTTGGAAGTATGGTGACATCACCTTTTACATTTTGGCTGAATAATTTGAGAAATTAGCAGCAATTGCTCTATGCATGTCAACAGTTCCCTAGAAACAGTCCAATCAGAAACATTTTGATCTAACTTAATGGTCAACTGAATGCAAAATGTTATAATTGACAGCCATTATAAACTGAGGGAAACTGGCAAAGATAGTCTGACTGCATTTAATATAAATTTATATATAAATAGTCTGTTATCAATAATTTCATTGATCAATATTGCATGGAGAAAACATTTGTCAAAAGCTTATTTCATTCTTTAGTATTTGTTAAGTTTTTTATACTAATGGAATATTTAATGCATGCAGCAGCTTTTTAAATCATATAAACATACCCCACTCAGAGCCATCAAAGTAACAAAGCCCAATGTAAAATCTCATTACTCTCTTCGGGCATGACTTGCAACCAACAACTGAACAATATTTTCATTACTGCTTTACTGTGTAAAAAAATGCAATATTAATTAAACTGTGCTCTGGGGGCGGCATGGAGAGAGAACTTTTGGTTCTAAAGGATAAATGAGTGAAAGCAGAACCAAATAGATAATGAACATATCAATCAATTTAGCATCAATTTTGGGAAAGTGACCAGTATCTATAACCGGAGGCTGAGGGACCGAGTCGTTAGAAGTACTGGCAACGTCTGTCAATGGATTCCAGAAGGGGGTTGGTGACGATTATGGGTTGGAGGGCTGAAGGATGCTGAATGGGAGTAGGCAATGACCTGCAGTTGTATGAAAGAGTTGGAAGGAGCGGGAATTTTTTAAAGATTAAATTGACATTAAGGTAAGTATTATTTCAAAAGCATATGCTGTTGATGAGTCCTCCAGTGATTCATTTAAGGAATTCTGATTAGTCTGCGTATAAGTGAGGAGTAGGAGTAAGTAGGTGTGAAGCCTTAACCTCCTGAAGTTCAAACAATTTACTCAGTACCATTGATAATTAGGTTCAAGAACATAGACAGCAGCAGCTGAGTGGTCGACAGGACCTGATCCTCCTTGGCATTCATCCAAGTGCTCACACGCCTGACACATGACAGAATCTATGGTTCATGATTCATCTAGTGCTGTGCATGATCTCTGGCAGTGAGACCAGATGTTTCCCTTCCAACTTTATACTTCCAGAAAGTTTATTCTGGTCATGATCAGAGGCCCAACATTAGCATAGGGCTTGATGGACTGGTGTCCAAGAGTCTTCAGACTGTCAGGTATCTAGTTTGTCACTACCTTCATCGGATTCTGTGATGTGTATGTCACCCGTTCACCAAATTGTGACCCCAAAGTTAATCACAAGTGCATATCCCCACAAGGTGACTCTCCCTGGGTGGTAGGGGCTACAGGGGAAAATATTAATCCAATATTATTTGAATTATCAAGATTAAAGAAACACAGGTAAAGGGTATTGATAAATTACAAAGACAGTTGGGAGACACTGGATGTTGGTTTGGGAGGAGACAAAAATTTGTCACCTTGTATTCTATAAATAAATCTAGTATTAATTGCAAAGATTACTGTCGTGTTTTTTTAGATCACTGTATGGCTTTGGAGTACTAAAACTGAAAGATGTCACAATATATCCTCAGTCATGAGTGCCTTCATCTTCAGAGCTGGACTGTTATGTTACTGTTCTGAAGCAGGGTCACTAGACCTGAAACGTTGACTCTGCTTTCTCTCTACAGATGCTGCCAGATCTACTGAGGTTTTCCAGCAATTTCTGTTTATGTTTCAGATTTCCAGGATCTGCACTCTTTTTTCTGTTTTCAGGTCATTCCCACCGCTGCCTCCTCTGCTGGCATTAGGATACTAATGTCAGCCACTCTCCCACCTGTTCCTTTTCATTATGGATCAGTTTCTCCTCCAGGCAAAGGGGTAGATTTAGTATAATCTCAATGGATACCTAATCCCCTTACTATATATGTCCCTCTGACAGATAATAAGGCCTCTATAGTAATAGTTCCATGCTTGTAGTCTCATGTAACTAAAATGCCTTTATCTTCTCACTCATATTCAGTCCTCCTGCTTCATATATGATGAAATATCTGATTAAATGTCTGCCACTGCTCATCCACTGACTTTCCCCTTAGTCTACTTTCCCACCCTATTTTAGACAACTGTTTCTTCGTACCTTTGTAATTGCCCTTATTTAATTTGAGGATACTAGTTTGAGACTCAAGTTGCTTTCCCTCCAACTGAACTTGAAATTCTATCTTGGTGTGATTGCTATGCCCTTGAGGTTCCTTAACTATGACAGCTCTTTTTAATCCTAACTCATTACACATTTCTAGATCTAAAATAGACTTTTCCCAGGTAGGATGTGCAACACACTGTTCTAAGAAAGAATCCTCGATGCACCCTACAAATTTATCTTCCGTGTTACTCTTGCCCATTCATTTGTCCAGTCAATATGCAAATTAAATTCACCCATGACAATTATAATGTTATTCTTACACATATCCATTATTTCTGATTTATATTTTACTGAACAGTGAGGCAACTCTTCAGAAGCCTATAGATAACTCCCACCCATGACTTCTTTTCCGTGCTATTCCTTATTTCCAACCAAAATCATTCCACATCACAATCTATTGCACCTGCAGTGCTGTTGGGAAAGGAGAAACTATTACAGAGACTGATATATTTGCAAAACTGCAGTCTCACTAAATCAGCTGCTACTACAGGTAGTTCTCCTATATTGCAATAGTTCTTGTGTGACCTCGTGCTATAGAGAATCACCATAGAAAATCACATTATAGGGAAATCGCTTTAGAAAATCACTATACCTGTACAGCAGAAAGTTCACATTATCCAAACAGTGTCCACTATTTATGAATCGTGTTACAGCCAACTTGCGTTAATAAAATTGAATCAGAGATAGTAGGAACTGCAGATGTTGGAGAATCCGAGACAACAAGGTGCAGAGCTGGATGAACACAGCAGGCCAAGCAGCATCATAGGAGCAAAAAGGCTGAC
>NC_063334.1:82006747-82035491 GCF_021869965.1 Rhincodon typus
TTGTTTATAATGTTTGGGTTTCACTTATAGACATATGCTGTGACCATGTCATGTCTTATGCTTCCCAGCAGGTTTAAATAATTGCTCTTTGAGTCAAACGCTTGAGTTGACATTTAATGTATTTCTTAGATCTCGTTGCTTGTTGTGAACTGACACATTGATAGTTTGATATGGCAACCTGAATACTTATATGAATACAAATGTGTGGCATGGTGGCAAAACGGTTGGCACTTCTGCCTACAGTGCCAGGGACTCCAGTTCAATTCCAGCCTTGGGTGACTGTCTGTGTGGGGTCTGTATGCTATCCTTGTGTCTGCATGGGTTTCGTCTAAGAGTTAAATTATGTTTTTTTAATTAGTTTCTGCAAATGTTTGTGATATTTTGAAAATTTTCTATGCACCTAAACCCCCGAATCACTTTAGATGTCCACTATAATTAACCTCATATGATCTAGAAAATACCCTAATCTTTCCTCTTTCAGTTCAAAATGATAATCTCATACTTGTTTATACTGAACTCCAATTGCCATAATTTTGCCCATTCATTTTATCTATCAACATCCCTCTGTAATTTTATGCTGTAATCTTCAGTGTCCACAGTGCCACATAACTTTGTGTCATCAGCACATTTGGATAAATGACTTTCTATGCCATTAACCAAGTCATAAATGTAAATAATTGACACCACTAATCCTGCCAATTTATGTACCTACTCGTGATCCCTATTTTCTGTCTTATGCCACTCGGCAATTTCCCAGCCATGTCAGTATTTTGCCCTCGATTCCATGGACTTCTAGCTTAGTTAACAGTTCCTTATGTGGGACTATATCAAATGCCTTCTAGAAGTCCATACAAACAACATCCATAGATATTCCCCAGTCCACTACCTTAGTCAAAACCTTATCTCTTCAAAACGTTCAACCATGGCTGTCAAGTATGATCTACCTGTCATGAATCCATGCTGGCTGTCTCTGATTAACTGAAATTTTGAGGTGTTAAGTTACCCATCCTTGATTATAGACTCCAGTAATTTCTCCAGAATAGACGTTGCCTTAAAAACCTTTTTACAGCTCTTCCATTGTTTTATGTCATTAAAGTTGGCTTTACCTAAATCTAAAACTCCAGTAGCTGATTTATGCTTTTCATTTTCAAACACTGCACTGATCTTGATCATATTAGGAGCACTATTCGACAAATGTTCATGCACAGTTAGGTTACTAATTAAATCTGGCTCATTGTGCATTATTAAATCTGATATTGCTGATCCTTGTTGCATCCATGACTTATTGCTGTAGGAAACTATGGCAGACACACCCAATCTACCTCTCCCAATCAGTGTTAAAGTTTAAATCCTCAATTAATACTACTCTGTCTTTGCTATACACTTACCTAATTTCTGTATTTTTACAATCTAGCATTTTAGAGCTATCTCCAGGAGGTCTATGCACAAAACTTGTTACAGTTTTAGATCCTTTACCTGTTCCTAATTTCCACCCATACAGTCTCCACTGACTTCTTTCCTCTTGTCATATCACCTCTCACCATTCAAGTAACTTTGTTTTTCATCATTAACTCTACTTCAATTCCTCTGCCATTTTCCCTCTCCCTGGTAATATTTACTTCCTATTGCTGACGATTCTGCTGCCATGTCTCAGAAATAGCTACTGTATCATAGTCTCCAATTTGAATATTCAGAGAGAGAGAGAACGAAAGAGAGAGAGAAAAGAGCAGAGTGAATTGTGCAAAAATGAAATGGCTATAGTCACAGCAATGAACACACAGCTCTAGTTCTAGCTGACATTGTGAAGGCATTCGAGAAGTTTAAATAAAAGTGCAAATGTAGACATTCTGTAGTTTTCTGAATTGTGTATCTACGTCCTTTTATGGTAGGAGATAAAAGGCTTAGATCAGTTTCTTATCTAGGAGGTGAGACAGGATAAGAATAAAAACCCAGACAAAATTTATAAATAATTCAATTCAAACCACTGGATTCACAAATATGAATTCCAAAACCTGAGGCAGGAATCAGGTGAGCCTGTTGACCCTTCATTAATGAGCTTGAGAAGAGTAGCCAGAATGTATCAATTCAAGGAAATGGATTAGAGGCTAGTACATAAGCTCATTTGGGACCCTGTAAGACATACAAAAAGCTTTGATAGGAAAGAACAAATTCACAATATGACAGACATTAACACTACCAGTGAGCATGAAACCAAGAGTTGACAGATGAAGATGCTTACTACCCAAACTACTAGGCTTCAGCTGAAGCAGTTAATGCAGTGAACTGGCGACAAAGGAACAGACACCAGACAGAGTGAAAGATATGCCAGAACAGTGGATAACCATGAGTTCATAGACAGAAGGAAATGTCTTGAACATGGGTCAAATTACAGAACTTGTGGAAAGACTAGTTACTGGAACAAAGATGTGCTGAATAATGAAAGAAGATAATAAATAAATCATCAGTGACAGAGCAACAGGATGATCGAGAACTAAACTAAATCCGAACAATCATGTCCAGGATGGCATGGAGGTTCAGTGGTTAGAACTGCTGCCTCAGGCAATTGTCTGTGTGGAGTTTGCATATTCTTCCCGTGTCTGTGTGGGTTTCCTTTGGGTTCTCCAGTTTCCTCCCACAGTCCAAAGATGTGCAGGCTAGATTGACTGGCCATGCTAAATTGCCCATAGTTTTCAGGGTATGCAGGCTAGGTGAGTTAGCCATGGGAATTGTAGCATTACAGGGATAGGGATGTGGGCCTGTGTCGGATGCTCTTCGGAGGCTCAGTGGGAACTCAGTTGGCTGAATGGCCCGCTTCTGCACTACAGGGATTCTATATCCTACAAGATGGCAATGAGTTTGAGGACACAACAGACATTAAACCCATACATCTACAAAAATTATCAGGATCGAACAGTTTCCAGAAGGGAAAAAAAATTGCCATCTTTTAGAATCGGAAGGAGGTGAGAAATCACAACCAAAAAGCCATAACTGCAGTGTTATACAGGAGTACAGAGTCACATGATCCTGCTCAGCTATATGAGAAGATATTTTCTAAAAACTTGAAAGAAAACGATTCTCTGGAAACTATGTTCTGAATCAAGCAATATCAGGGTAAATGGTGGGCCTCAGATTCAGCAACCTGGAATGACCCAAATCAGAGAAACACACAACGAAAAATGATTAACATCATGTTCCATCATTGTGAGAGATCACATGCAAAGCCAAGTAAATAGGTGGCAGTCAGATTCTGAAATTTGTAAAAACCAAACGAACTGCGGATGCTGTAAATCAGGAACAAAAACAGAAGTTGGCAGCATCTGTAGACAGAAAGTCAGAGTTAACATTTTGGGTCTGGTGATCCTTCCTCAGAACTCTGTTAACTCTGATTTTCTCTCCTCAGATGCTGCCAGACCTGCTGAGCTTTTCCAGCAACTTCTGAAATTTGTAACACACATATTGAAATAAAAGGAAAGCTAATTCAGAAAGTTTGTAAGATAAAAAAAATTCCAGAAACTTACAGCACTAAAAGTTTGAACTAGAGGTTGAAATTGTTGATTTGGAAACACTGAGCAGGATATGACTGGCAAGTTGAAACTGGGCACACACAAGAGAAACTGTAAATCTGTACAAGTTAGTGGAGGAGGTTTTCAAGAGGAAGCTCCTGAACTCAGGTCAAAACTTCAACAGCACATGCTTGAAATAGAAGAAATTGAAAAGAAAAGAATGACGATGCTGCGATCATTCAGCATTTTATTGAATTGTAGATAGTAGGTGGTATGTCACAGTCAGAGAATGATTTACTGGAGACCAATAACAAACCAATGTTGAGGTAATTAAAAGAAGTAATGTAAAATGAAAACATTACAAAGCAGAGGGGGCACAACTGAAAGATGTAAAACTGGTGGAAGACAAGCATAAAAGAGTGCTTGGAAGATTAACATGAGCTGCAAACTTTTAATGCAGAACTTGAGGAGAATTGCTGCTAGGCCAAGGACTATCTTCATTTTGCTCTTAGAATTACATTTGTTATGAGCTTCTTCTGTGTTGGTTTTCTAAAATTTTGGTTACTTGAAACAGGACACAATGACCACCTGGAAAGATGAAGGCAGCAGATGCAGCCTTCAAGAAAGTGGTTCAAGACAGTGGTTCAACACCACTTCCTCCAGAGCAATGAGTGCTGGACAGCAATGCTGGTTTTACCAATAAAAGCCGTGTCTTTTGAAACAAAAATGACACCTTTAAGTGTTTCTGCATATGCATACATATAAGGTGA
The DNA here is from genome assembly GCF_021869965.1 of Rhincodon typus. Taxonomy (NCBI): domain Eukaryota; kingdom Metazoa; phylum Chordata; class Chondrichthyes; order Orectolobiformes; family Rhincodontidae; genus Rhincodon; species Rhincodon typus. The sequence continues at coordinate 82,011,021 of NC_063334.1, forward strand.
GTGAGTTGCCTTGTGAATGACCTGTGTGGCAACTTTAGGGTTACATTCCCACGCATCCATGCAGCATACAGGGAATGTTGCTTGTGACCCCATAACAAAAAATCTGTTTGCAAATGTTCATTGTCGAACGTGCGGCTGATCACATGCAGGACATTTCTGCACTTTGACTCCGCTACCTTTGCTGTTTGTACTGCTGGTATCAGGCTGTGAACTGTTTGAACACCTGCTCTCACCAGATGGTTCCATTTCCAATTCCCATTTTGAACTATTTAATGCAAAAATTAAACTGCCCAACAGGACTTATCTAAAGAGGGAACAATACTGCCCATGTTCTTTGAAGAATCAAAACATTACGTAAAAATCAAACTCTCAACATCCTCTTCCCTACACAGGCCCTCAGGATTGAGGATGATTTGCTTCCATTATGGTTCAGTGGGTTCTGCAATAGCTGATAAGACCAATGCATGATCGACAGAATCTTCCATGTGTGTGGAAGAGTTGGTAGATAGATCATTTGGAGGTTTGTGTGTTCCCTCTGTTGTCTTGACTTCACCTCTGCATGTTCCCAATGAAGTCTCTCAATACGTTCGTTGTCTTCCCAAATGAGCCTTCTTCATTTTGGCCAGTCACAGGCCAGGGACTCACAGGAGTTGGCAGAAATGTTTTCCTTTTTCAGGGATGCTTTAAGGATGTCCCTGAAGCATTCTGCTGTCTTCCTGGATATCTCGTGCCATGAGTAGAGCAAAAATCTACCACCACAAATATCTTCACAAGATCATCCAAATCCAATGGCAAGAAAGACATGTCCAACAATATTGACCTCCCCAGAGTCAACATGCTTTCTAATAAGGCACTAACCACTGTAAACCAGGCCTGTTAGGATGGACATGTGGCTCATAAGCTTGACACTAGACTTTTAAAACAACTGCTGGACTAGGAACTTGGACATTGCACATAACAGCCCCTGAGAAATTCCATCAGCCATGCCTCCATTTCATTTTCCAGATTCATTGACAGGAATAGCAAACAAATGCTGCAGATGAAGAATATCTAATGGGAACCTGGCATTTGGAGAATTATATCCCGAGACAATTCAAAACCACCAAGGCAGGAGAAGGGAAAAATAAATTGATGATGGAAAATTAAACAACAAAATCGCATTCATGAGCTGTGATATCTGGAATGAAATAGTGCTGCTAAGGACAGTAATCAAATCAGAGAACTAAAGAAAACTTAACCAACTGAGAACTGACGGCAGTGAGAAAGCATCAGTAACATGCCATTATAACTTGCAAGAACCAGTAAGATTTCTGAATAAAATGCTCTCCCACGAAAAGCAGAAAATCCTAGCTTAATTAATAATTTTAGACCTGAGAGTGTAAAGTTTTGCAACCAATAATGTTAAAGCATATGAAAGGCTGGAAAATGGAGTTATGAAACTGATCAGCTGTGACCTTGCTGAATGATGAGCAACGTCAAGCAGATAATGGTCCACCCTCTTCCTATGTTCAATGAAATTTTCTAATGCATATATGAATAAACGAGCATACACACACACTTACTTACTTACCTACTTAGCAATGAGTAGCGCAATGCTGTGCTGTACCAACCCATCCTGTCTGTGCCAACTCTTTCAAAGAATTATCCAACTAATTTCACTCTATTGCTCTTTTCTCATGGCCCTGTTAATATTTTCTTTTCAGATATACATCCAATTCATTTTTGAATCTGCTCCTAACCTATCAGATAATGCATTCTGAATTATAAAAATTCAACCTTTAAAATTAAACTCTCTTTTTTCCTCCTGATTCTTTTGAAAACTTTCTTAAATCTGTGACCCTTGGTTGTCAAGCCTCTTGCTGGTGAAAACAATTGCCTCCTATCTACTTCATTGAAAACTTTTATAATTTTGAACACTTCTATCAAAGACAAATGTTTGTGATTTTGAAAGACTAATCATATCACCCACAGGTCATCACTTTAAGAGTTCCTGAGCGCAGTGTCCTAGGCCCAACCAATTTGTTTTCCCTTTATTCTTTAGAGAGGGATATAGGTTTTGTTGGTAAAGCCAGCATTGTTGCCCATCCCTAGTTGCCCTTAGAAGAATGTCGTCCATTGGGCCATTTTACAATCAACCAGCTTGCTGTGCGTCTGGAGTCACATGTAGGTCAAACCAAGTAAGGATGACTAATTTAATTTCCTGAAGGATATTAGGGAACAAATGTCTCAAATTGCAATTCCAACAGCTGCCACTATAACTACCTGTGGCTTCTCCATCAATATCCTTTGGTCCACATAAGGTCAGAAGTGGGTATATTTGCGGAATGCACAGTGTTCAGTATCATTCAAAACCCCTAGTTTTGCAGCTGTGCCTATGTGCATTAAGATCTGTAAAACAACCAGGTTAATAGGTAACATTTGCATTGCATAGTGGCAGGCAGTGACAATTTCCAGCATAGGATATTCTGATGCACTCCTCCTGGCATTCAATGGAATTACCTTCAGTCAATAATAAAAGGAAAAAGCGGAAGAAGATAAACTTTGAGGGTAGACTTGCAAGTAATGTCAATAGAGAGCAAGAGGTCAGGTCTTGCACTGAATCATGGGTTGTGCAGCAGGGAAATGGAGGTCTGTGTTCCAGGGAGACTGAAGCAAATTAGGTCCAGAGTGGTGGAAGGAGGACAAGAGTGTGTGTGTACACACATACATGTGTGAAGGCAACAGATTGTGTCTGGAACAGGGGAGGGAGGTGCCATGTCCAGAGTGAGTGGGAAGGGGGGAGGGTTCAGGACTAGTGGGAGGGAAGTCAGAGCAGGGGTGGGAGCAAGTCCAGAATGGGTAAGGAGGCTGTCCAGAGCAAGGCAGAGGTTTCAGGTCCAGGGAGTAGATGGGAGTGTGAGGTTAATGACTTGGTGGTGTTGCCCATCCAGGGATGCAAGTTGTGGGATATTAGAGGTCTGTGGGAGGTGTAGTTGAGTTATGTATGTTTTGTAAAAAAAATGTATGGGATCAGTTGAATAGTTACTCATGGGTTAAATACATACTCATTATGTATTTAATAGTCTAATGTTTCCTGAGCAATTATTTTCTTAATTTCATCAGAAAACACTGAATTCTCCAACTTAAGTGGAGAATATTGAAGGGTCCCAGGTTCAGGGAATTCCGAACAGAATCTTCAATTTCCTGGAGTCTGCTACAATTTCCTGGAGTCTGCTACAATTTCCTGGAGTCTGCTACAATGGGGATTTCTCAGGGTCCCCATGTGCAACTCATGTCTCCACTGGAATGAAGACTGTCACTATTATATCGCTATTAATGGCCCCACACTCCTTGGGTGGCAGCAGATCAAGAAGGCAGCAATGAGAAGATTCATAGTAGATGAAGAGGCAGGCACATGACATTTTAAATTTATTACAGAACATTGTGTACTGATAAAAAGAACAAAGAACAATACAGCACAGGAACAGGCCCCTTTGGCCCTCCAAGCCTGCACTGACACATTTTTCCCTTCCATACTAAAACTGTCTTCATTTACAGGATCCCTATCCTTCCATTCCCTTCCTATTCATGTATTCGTCCTGGTGCTTCTTGAATGCTGCTATTGTATCTGCTTCCACCACCTCCTCTGCCAGTGCGTTCCAGGCACTCGCCACCCTTTGTGTGAAAATCGTGCCTCACACGTCTCTTTTAAACTTCCCCTCTCGCACCCTGGGAAAAAGTCTCATACTTTCCACTTTATCGATGTCATTCACAATCTTATAAATTTGAGGTCACCCTTCAAGCTCCTGTGAACCAGTGAAAACAAACCCAGTCTATTCAACCTTTCTTCATAGCTAAAATCCCCCCTACCAGGCAACATCCTGGTAAATATTTTCTGTACCCTCTCCAAAGCATCCACATCCTTCTGGTAGTGTGGTGACCAGAACTGTACGCAATATTCCAAGTGTGGCTTAACTAAAGGTTTATAAAGCTGCAGCATAACTTGCCTATCCTTATACTCAATGCTCCTTCCAATGAAGGCAAACATGCCATACATTTATGAATTGATGAGCGGGTTATTGCTGTGTTAGTGCTGCATGATGTCATTTTTGTATTTTGCTGATGATTGGTAGTAGACCAATGGGACAGTAATTGGCTGCATTGGATTGATTGAAATTTGCTTCTTGTTATTCTGGAGATCTAATGTGTAGCAAAATGGATCATCTTTGGACATTTTTAAGGTTGCAAATGCTTTGGCCTTGTCTTTTGCACAGATGTTTTGGACTCCTCCATCACCGAGGATTTTCATAGACCCTCCTCCTACCTGTTTAATTGCCCACACCCATTCAAGATTTGACATGGCAGGACTGTAGAGCTTTGATCTGATTTGCTGCCTGTATAATTTCTTAGCTCTGTCTATACCATGACATTTCTGCTGTTCTATATATCGTGTTATTCTTTGTTGAGCTTCTTTTCACTACTTTCAACACTTTAGTGCTCTTTACTGTTTCCTTCAATCTTCAAAGCGTAAAACATTGTTTTGTTATGTGATGACATAAATTATAATTTTCAAATTTTATGGAGAGGAGGAAACAATTTCAACAGCCCTAATTTAGGAAATTGAATATGTAGATTATTATCTTTTTACTAAATATTTCAACAGTGATATATTGTCCTGCTAAAAGCATTTGTATTCTAATGGATTAGAAGTTGCAACAATTGAAGATTTGGTGGTCAACATTTATTGAAATTATATGGCCATTACCATACCATATTTGCTGAGCAAATTGTTGAATCCTCAGGCCAATAAAGGTGTCATGATGGCATTATCACATCTGGGATCTGGTTGAAGACAGCGTGTCATTTTTCTGAATGCCAGCACTCATTTCGTAGAGCAAGAAAGAAACAGTTGGAGAAAACAATGAAACATAAGGCAGAAGAGAGAATGGATTGAATTAAAGTGAAATGAAATTTATAGAAAGAAAAGAAAAGAAAAGGTAGAGAAAGAAAGAGGCTTGATGAATGAGACAAACAAAAAGATAACAAGCGACGGAGGAACATTTTTAAATGAACAGGCAGAAGAAGACACTGTAAGCCAGCTGAGTTTGCTGAGTGCTGTGTTGGTCCTTGGGAAATTGATAAGTGAATAGCAGAGGTAATTTTGTGAATATACAAACATGCTAGATTCATAAAGTACAGAATTACCTCATCATTAAGAGCGATCAAAATACCATGTATATGCCATTGCATTGCTGTCATTGGAGCATAGCAATTGACAGGCCAAACAAAAACCAAGATCCATCCTATTAACCTTCTACCATTATGCGTGAAACAGTGACATGAAACAGCCATAAATGTCTGAAGAAGATATAAGTTGTAATAAGGTTATTAATCCAGAATTTCACCATTACTTTCCAGTGTAATGGGGAGCCTTTTTTGGCAAAGTTAACTGCAGAGTGAAGAAAGTCATCCACAATTTGTAGAGAATAAGAACTCAGGGACTGCCTATTTTACTAGTCAAATCATTGGGTTATGTACAGATTAATAATGATGATCATTTACTGTGTCATTCTAATAATGTTACTTCTTAATAAGTTCTGGCGTGCACAAGTTTAAACACATGATTTTTTTCCCCAAATACATGCTTGAATTTCAAAGATTACCGTAATTGCCCTTCTTTAAGTTAAACACTTTTTCTGGTTTTTCTAAGTTCTTTTCTCAGATAGTACATGCCCTTCCAGCACTGCTTGTGAGCCAGGGGACCAGGAATGCATCCCACCCAGACTGGTTCCCCAAGATAATCTGTTACCCTCATTGGCAATAAGACTTTGCAGTTTGATCAGAGTCCCCTGTTTACCTGATCTTCCTAATTCTACCTATTTCTCAGAATACACAAATGTCTAGGACATCTGACAATGCTCACTCTGTCCTCCCTCACCAATTCTCCACCTCTCCCCATTCAATTTCCCCCCACCTCATTCCATGATCTCTCCCTTCCTCAATTCACACTCTGATGCTGTAACCTAATGCCTCTGGTCTACCTACGTGACATTGGCAACCGTGTATCTTGCTAAATGTACTTAACTTCCAAAAGATAAGTTTTGTAAGGTTGCCTTCAGATTCCCTAAAGATAACCAAAGAAATTTTCAGAATATCTAATCAACTGTGCAATGTTCTTTGTTCTCCTTTGACCAGTTGCTTTCCATTGCAGATCTCTATAATCTCAATTACTTCTAAAAAAAATATTTCAAGTCTCATTTGACCAATTCCTTCTAAACTAATCTAATTTTCAACACAAACCCTATATGTGCAACATATATATATTATATACATATATTTATGTCTTCATATGAATTAATTAGTGTAATTGAAATGTTTAGGATGAAGAATAATCACATGCCAATTGGTTTGTAGGGGAAAGAAAATTCTAATCTTGAGTCTCATTTAAGGCTGGCTAAATTATTCAGAAGATCACCAATACTGTTCTCACTCCATAAACTACATATTCTACTTTGTCCATTATCTGCCACTCATCTGCTCAAAGCCTTTCTCCTATTTCCCTATTGGGAAAATAAGTGGTGTTCATCAGAAATTTAACGCAGATGTTTGTTGTATTGTGTGATTTTCATGGTAAGATATTTTAAACACCACTGTTTCCAAAAATCTACTTTTATAAGTCGTATTTGTATTTGCCTGCCTGTTGGTCTATTATTCCTGATGCTCAGGACTATAGCATCCAATTCTGGGTGTTTGCTTTTAAAAGGAAAGTGCCTATTTTTGCTCAACAGACAAAAAGAAGTCCAAGATTAAGGAGACAGAAAATTTTTGGACTTTGAACATTACATTTTGTCATTCCCTGATCATTTGCAGCATATCAAGAAACATTATGAAGCTTCTGAATACACCAGTATGATATGGAAACATAGGAAGAGGAGCGAGGCATTTAGTCTTTCCAGCCTGTCCATGGCTGATATGTATCCTGATTCTATCCACCTTCATGACTCAATATTCCTTAATATCCTTGTCTAATCAAAAGATATTGACTAATTAAGCTTGTATCTACTGCATTTTTATTGGAGAGAGGGCCACACTTCATTATTTTGTTTGAAGATGTGTCGCCTATTTTCTCTTCTGAATGACCTGGCTGTGATTCAAAGGTTATAGCTCTTTACTATAGACACATCCATCAATGGAAAATATTTCCGTTTACACAGTCCTCACACAAAACACCTCTTAAACTGAGTCTCAGCAAACAAATACAAATGAACAGAAAATGTACAATACAGAAGCAAGTCATTCAGCCGACCCCATCTCTACCAGCAATCAAAGAGCTAGATAGCCAAATCACATTTTCCAGCTCCTGCTCCATAGTCCTGTAGATCACTAGAATCTAAATGCATAACCAAATATCTTTTAAATGCAATGATGGGTTCTGCCTTTAACACCCAATGGATGAAAAACTTTCTTCTTAACCTTAGACTGAAAAACCGTTAAGAGATAGGAGCAGGAGCAGAAGTCGGTCATTCGACTTATTGATTCAACCTATTCTCTGCCGTTCAGTGAAATCATGGCTCATCTGATAACTGTAAATTCCACTTTCCTGCCTTTTCCCCATACCCCTTGATTCCCTTGATGATTAAAAATCTATCTATCTCAGTGTTGCATATAATAATGACCCAGCCATCTGCAATAAAAGATTCCACACGTCACCACCCTCCAAGAAAAAAATCCCTCCTCATCTCTGTCTTAAATTGGTTATCCCTTACTCTAAGATTAAGCCATCTGGTTCTAGTCTGCCTCACAGTTACCCCAGCACTTTTTTTTTACTATTTTTAGTCACAGCTATTTTATTTCCTTCCTATCCCCAATTTGAGCCCCTTGATTATTTCAAATTTGTAGAATGCTATTAATGTCCTCTGCTGTGATCTAATACAAAGTATTTGTTTAACTCCTCTGTATTTTCCTGGTTCACCATTATTATTTCCCCATCCTCATTCTTGAAGGGGCATATGTTCACTTTAGCCTCTCTCTTCCATTATATATATTTACAGAAGCTCTTACTCTTATGTTTATATTACTTGCTAGCATACACTCATAGTTTATTTTTCCCCTCCTTATTAAGTTTTGGTAATCTTCTATTGGCTTTTAAAACTTTCCCAATCTTCTTGTTACCACTAATCATTCTTCATTGTTTTTTTTTCTTCCAATCTCGTACTATACTTAATTTCCCTAATTAACCATGGTTAGTTAATCCCTTCTTAAGAGGTCATCTTCCTCACTGGAATATATCATCACTGTGAGTCATGAAGTATTTTCTTAAATGTCTGCTATTGTTTCTTGACCATCTTTTCTGCCCTCTCATCCTTCTACCAATTACTTGAAAACATGATACCAGTAAAAGCCTAGTTTAAGCAATCTCATCTTGATGTTTCCAATAGCCATTGTCATGGCTTTTTTAAGTGAGATTGTCAATTTTAGTACAAATTAGAACCTTTTATTTGCAACTAAATTGCTGTATTTAATATGTTATTTAAAGTACAAACTGACTGAAGTATTAAGTTTAGATGTAAACTAGATTAACAGCTAACCATCCTATAGATCAAAGGATTTGGCACAGGCAACAGAAAACCAGATGCCCATTTTATTCTGAGAAGCTAAATGTTTTTCTGTTCATGACATGTGGACGTTGTTGGACCAGCATTTATTAGCCAAACTGTTTTTGCCCTTTTTGGTGGTATGCTGCCATTTTGAACTTGACAGCCATTGTAGTATACAGTGCTTTCAGACAGTCTGTTCCAAAATTTTGACCCTGTCACCCTGCAGCCAGAAATAATATATTAATGATTGTGTTTATTTCAGTGCAATGTAGGAAACAGGTTAATCATGTTAAATAATTTGACAGGAATAAATTTAATATTGAATTCCTGTTTAAAGTGTGCTTTCCTCTGTTTATGTCCCATATGTTGCCATGATTGCACTTGGATTTTGTCAGTGACATTTTCCACCTCCTGTTCTAGACAATGGCTGGATGATATTTCACAGTCCTTCAGTTATGGACAAATATAGTCTACCAGTTAGCGTGAGGAGGGTTGGTGGGGTTCAAGGCTGACCCAGTGTTGGATATTACATTGAAGTCAGCCAGATGAAGGTGAAAGACATCTAAAAGATCTGAAGAGGAAGGTTTGTGAGAGGAGGTGGGATCTGGCAGGGTTGCGATGAGGGGCTTGGAAAGGAAAGGTTGTTAATGAGAGAAGAGGCAGAGCTTCAGGGCTAGATGCAAAGGAGAACTGCTAAGAGGTATGAATTGTTGGCCGAGATTGATCTCAGGTTTAACAGTGAACATGGCAGTCCAGGAGCAGTGATCAGTGGTCTTTGAATATTGGGATACAGCTCCTGCTCTTCCAGGCTCTACATTTAAGTAAGTAAATGTGAAAACTGTTAACTTGTGCACTCCAGGTGATTGCAAGATCTGGTTTTGCAAAGTGCAGCTGCTGTTTGCTCACACTGTCTCAGTGCAAAAGCATCAGACACCTAGTTTGAAGATGCAAAGGAACAAATGTTTATTTAAGGTGTGAGTCCTGCATTCCTGTTTTTTCCCTTTTCACTATGGCATGGAGGGCACTTCTACCTGTAACTCATGTGCTTTCTGCGTGCCATGCTAAAGGTTTGGTCAGCCAGCTACTGCCTGAATAACGGATGTTGCATGGCCGTATTTCTAGGTCAAAGTTTCATTAGAAACATGATGAATTTCCAAATATACAAAAGACATACAAACTTCTATATTCGTTTTCATTATTGCAAACGTGCTTCATCCCTTAGTCAGATATTATTATTTTTAAACTTATATTTGCTCCAATAAGAAAGTCGTTCCCATTACTTGATAAAAGATATTCAGCAAGAGACATAGGAAGGGGAGGTGAGGAAGAACCTTTTCATATAATGATCTGGAAGCCCAAGCCTACTAAGGTAGTAGAAGCCAAGATCATCATTGAAGGAAATTTGATAGACACTTGCAGAGAATAAACTGCAGGGGTAAAGGGATTTCAGGGGACTTCAACTTACTGGATTGTTCAACTAACTGATGGATGAAAGACTTTTTGTTTTATATTTTTAAATGGGATGTGGGCATTGCTAGCTAAGGTCCCATGTTTTGACCTTATAATGGAGGAAAGGTCATTGATGAAGCAGCTGAAGATGGTTTGACTGAGGACACTACTGTGAGGAACACCTGCAGAGACATCCTGGAGCTGAGATAACTGACCTCCAAAACCATAACTGTCTTCATTTATGTTAGGTATCATTCCAACCAATGAGAAATTTTCCTCTGATTCCCATTGACTCAAGTTTTATTGGGGCTACTCGATGCCACATTTGGTCCAAATCTGACTTGATGTCAAGAGTAGTCACTCTCATCTCACCTCAGGAGGTCAACTGTTTTGTCTATTTTAGAACCAAGACTGCAACAAGGTCAGTTGCTTATCTTCTCTTACAGCTGCAAAGTATGATTGATAACTAAGAAAGTGACTGGCTGTGCACCTCGGACTAAAGCAAATTGGCAGCTTTCTGTCTTTTCCATCAGTCAGTTCATGACCACCCATGTTGCATTTGCATACAAGGTGAATTTCATCCACTTAGTGATAAGAAATACCTGGCAATATTTAAGGTTGTTGGGTAATTCAGAATCATCTACCTGTAAAGAAACAGTATGATGGGAAAGTATGCTGAGAATCCTTAACTATTTAGGCCTAAATGGTCATGGGTTCTAAAACAGACATGTTGCTATATTAACCTACAGCATTACCTCCAGTGTAGGCAACATGCCGACCACATGCTGTGTGCTCATTTGTACAAATGCTACATGCCACTAGTGCTATATAGATGGTTTCATCCTAATAGCTTGCTCTATCAGGTTTTATCTGGTAGCCTTGTATTTGGTATATGCATGTTGTCCAATTTGTACATTGGTGGCATGAGCTGTGTCATCAACAGATAGTCCTTGACAAATAGTCAGACTTTAACTTGCTGTATTAATTCAAATGCTGATAGTGAGTGGAGTGACATAGGATTTAGACATCATCACTGCTGCCAAGATATTAGGCATTGACCAGTGTGTTATGCTGTGGACATGCATAGCCACTTAGATATTAGGGGAATGGAATCCCTCATAGTTGCGGTACGTCTTGGAATTGGCATGTGGCATCTTAAAAGCAGTGTGCATAAGCAGTCAGTGGCATTCTGCACCATTTGGGCAAGCCTGCAGTTCTTGCATGCCGTCTTCTTTCTGACAAGAATATATGTAGTTTTTTTGGAATACGCAGCCTCGGTAATTACAATAGTGACATTTCAAAAGTGCTTCATTGGCTGTAACGTACTTTAAGACACCCAGTGGTTATGGAAAGAAACTACAGAGATGCAATAGAGATAACAAGGTGTAGAGCTGGATGAACACAGCAGGCCAAGCAGCATCAGAGGAGCAGGAAGGCTGACGTTTCGGGCCTAGACCCTTCTTCATCAGTCTATGAGAGCCTGGTTTGAGATTACCATCCAGGATAAAGCAATCTGCACCATCTGGAGAATGGACAGCACTGTAGGAAGAAAATCAATGACCTTTTCCACTCCACCAGAAGTAAATGTTACCATCTTTCTTTCTGGTACCTTACATCACGCTACTGTACCCACCTCCCACCAAGACTCATACTCTGCCACTCTCACCAATGCCTGCAACATCTTCCTCACTCACTGTCACAAATCCCAACCCCTGACACCACTTGCCCTGCATGCCCTCGGCGCTGCCTACCCAGTCTACCTCTGCACACACTTTTGTCTCCTGTTATACCTGCATCTCTCTTTCATCCCAGGAGGAAACTCTTCCCACCACCCACAAAGAAAGGGCTGCACAAAATTTGACTCTTCACCCCTTACATGGAGAGCATCCTGCCTTAGATCACCCTGAGTGGTTTCTAAGCCACTGGACCGGTATCGGAGACTGTACATGACTGAATGTGGAAGGATCCCTGAATGAAGGATATCCTCCTTGAGTTCACTGAGGCTGGCTGATAACGTTTACATCTCAGCTAATCCGCGTGGCAAGACAGAAGTAACACAAGCCTGGTATCTCTGTCTGAGTGTGCAATGGGCAAAAAAGACAAATCAAGGCAAGACAATGCAAGCACAGACACTGTGAGCATCCAGGTGGGCTCAGAATGAGTGAGGACTATGACAGAAAGCAAATATCCCTGAGATGTAGCCTGGTCCAGTCCCGGCAGTGTCCTTGCAGCAGCATTACAATGATTATTCTTAGTGACTGGGATATTTCAGATGTCAATGTCCAGGATGCATGGGGCCAGTGCCCATGAATCATGCCTTGAGATGGTAGTACCTAGTATCCATCATAGAGATCTCTCAGAGTGAGTTGAATTCATCGGATACTGTTACAGAGAGGTATTCAAACCAAAACACAAGCCCCCAATCTATTATGGCGCGATTACAGGTTACCTTCAAATAATTAAACCTGAAACACCCTGAGGAGCTTGCCTCGCCTTTATAATATGTTCAAAAGAGTCGTTAAATGAAAGAAAATCATGCTATTCACTTTATAAGCAAGAAGTAACAATTTATTTATTTAACCCTAATGGTGAACAAATTAACAGAACTACTAACAAACCAAACAATTTCCCCTTAACTAGTAACTATTCCCTAACTGAAATAAATTCTAAACTAGTATACTGTTCCAATAAACACAAGTCCCACTCATATAAAGCCAAGTAATAGGAAAATAAATTAAAACTTAGTCTCTCAATGTCTACATGCCTTTCGTCTGCTGTTCTCAAATCATAAACGCCTTTCTTCCACTGATCTGGCTGTCAGGGATAGTTTCTCTAAGAAGTCTTCTGTGAGGACTCTTAGCTAGAAGTACCATGGTACCTTTTATGGATAGGATGGTGCTTTCTTAGAGAGCTTAGTGATTTCTTGTGAGAGCTTAATGCTTATTTCTCAGATGGCGGTTCGCTCTCACACCGATTTTCAAAAACCCTCTCCATATATACCTTGGATAACATATCAATTTTCTTACGATAGCACTGGTCCGAGGTCATCAAAACCATCAGATTTAAATTCAATTGGCTTTTGATTGCTAAGTGCTTGGTTTAAATTAATTGCTGATTCCAGCTTGTTGCCAAAACATTAAAGCCTAAGGTTTCCAATCACACAGCCAATTGATACATGTTTCAGTTTCAGAACTGGCTGTACATCTTTAGCTACATACAGACGCTTTCTTTTGCTGTATAAATCTCTAAGCTTAGAAGAGCACTTTACCTTTTAAAGGAACCACACACTCTTCTCCCTTATCATTTTTTTACCATCAAATTCTAGCTTCCTGTCTTCCAATTTACGATTATTCTACACAACTTTGGAACAATACCCACTCCAGTTTCCATGTCAAGTTTCCTCAATGTCTAGCTTGGTTGGTGCATTTGGTAAGATAGGAAGCTGAATATTACCGTGCAGAGTTGGACCATTAACAAAGCATTTATCAAGCAATAATCCCCATTAATTGGCAACTTGCTCCAGCCAAACAATAAACTCACAGCACCGCTTATCACAATCAGCAATCATAGTGTGAGCTGCTCCTGATGTTGAGATTGGCCTTGCCAGATTTCTTGTCCGTTTCTGCCACAAGTTACATCCATGTTGCCCATTTTGCTCAGGCCCTTATAAGATTCCACCCAATGTGCCTACTTCTTCAGGTTTGTCTGTCATTTCAGCAGAAGTCACCATTCCTGGGTAACACTGTTAGGATGAGAAAGATGCTAGCTTTTTGATTGACTGGCAGTTACAAAATGGCATTTCCTTTCAGTTGGGGTTGGAGGATTTGCTACAACTAAATTGAAGGCCTAATGGTCATTAAGTGATCAAAGAAAGGGGGACTTAACCCAAACTTTATGCATAAATTACACAAAAGTCAGTCCCGTGTGTGATTTTAGTAATCAGTTTCAGGCATGATTCATTCCTTTAGGCCTCTCTTTTGCAAAATAAATGCCCAGGTGTAAAAGATATATTGAAAATGAACCTTGGTTTAATATCTAATCTGAAAGGCAGCATTGCAATCTTTCAGTACTATGTCAGTCTTGATTTTGAACGCAAGCCAAAATCTTGGAACTGAAGAGGGCAGAAGTACTATAAATCAGGTAGTCAAAATGTCATATTTTGTTTGATAACATCCTGTGAGATTTAAGATTTTACGATGTTAAGAACACTGGCTAAATGCCAGTTGAAGTTGTTTTGAAACATTCTTGTGACAATAAAGATTTCATGTCTTTTTGGAGTACCTCATGAGATAAATTAAATATTGCTGTTTTCAGTTACAGTGATCATTTCTAATAGTGCCTAGAATTGCACTTATCTTGTTTTTAGTGTAAGAATTAGGTATAAAACATAAAGTGACTCTGAGATCATTTTAGGCACTGTAGTTAACAAGTTTTCTTCCTATGTGCATCTGTTGCTCTATGTTGGCAATCACAGATTCTCAGTTCTACCACTTTTTCAGCTGACTAGTCTTTTATGGTGACTGAAGTAATGCTATGTATGCTTCCCAAGATTCATTGCAACTGGCTGTTTGAAAGATGAGAATAGAGGCAGCCATTTATCTTGAGTAATATCTTCTGTTTGAATGTCTAATGGTGCTCAGAAACTTCCTACTAATTGGCTCCCCTTCCGCACAAATTTAGGAGGGCTGTCAATGGTGCTACAAGTTATTTAGAATGCCAGAATCTTGCAACACAGAAGGAGGCCATTCACCTCACATCCCTGCATTGCTTGTTCAAAAGAGCTACTGAAATAGTCCCACTCACCTGCTATCTCCAGAGCAATACAGACTTATCTATCATTCTCCCTGAACGTATATTCAATAGATTGTGTTTTACAGATTCAAAGTTTATCCTTTCTTAGTTTGTTGATTTAAATTTGATTTGAATGATTTCTTGTTATTTGCATTTTACAATGAACAATACACAATTCAGTAAAGTACAGAGATACACTACAACTGTTGCCACAATCTGGCGCCATCTTGAATAGTTTAAGACTGAAAAGAGTAAAAAGATATAACTAAAAGAGAGTCTATCTTTGTTCCTCTGCTTCCACCATGAGCCCTGAGCTGGTTCACCGCGACACCTGCATCACCACCCCTTCCACCGTTACCTTGCTGCCATCTACGCCGGACCCAGCAACATAGGAGTCGCTACTCTTTAGGCGCCATCTCTTCGCTGCTGGCTCCTCCTTGCCACTGAGTCCCATGCTGAACCCACACTCACCCTACAAACAGGAGACCCTGGCTCTGCTGCTGCCTCACCAATAACCAGGAAGCCCCTCTCCGAGTCTACCGTGACTGCAACCAGGAGTCTCTGGCTCCACCATGGCCTCAATGACACCAGGAGTGCCCGCATTGGGCATGCCACACTGCAGCCACTACCTTGCCAACGCCAGGAATCCCTGTTCTGGGCCGACTGCGACCAGGAATCCCTGGCTCTGCTGCCAGGCCAGGCCATCACTGTGCCAAGAGTCCCCCTCTGACTGCCTTCCTCCGAGATGTAGCCTTGCCAGTGCCGCCATCTTGAAGAGTCCGCTTCTGCCACCACCGCCTCCAGTCACTAGAGGGGCTTTGCTGCCGCTCCAGGAGGACGTCCTTGCTGCTGCCACCGCTGCTTTCAACTGCCAAGAAGTGCTGAGTCCACCACCACTGCCTCCAGCCATTGGGTGGCTGCAGCTACTCCGCACATGGCCCGCTCTCACTGCTGCACCGATGCTGCAGACTAACCAACAAAGAAAAGAGAAACAAAAGAAAGAAACTAAAGAAAAGAGCCAAAGTAAAAAGGAAAAAAAAATAAAGAAGGGGGATGAGCCCGCACACAGTACTGTGACTCCGCTGCCATCTTGGAATTATACTTGTATTTTTGGATGACTGTAGCCTGAAAATGCCGAAAATCTGCAGGTGAGAGGATGAATAGAGGTTTCTGGATCCAGACCAGGAAAGAAATCCTTTGTGTTCCTAGTGATCTGCTGTGTTTGGCCCTGTGTCTTCTGAATCCAGTCCTTGCTCCCAGTCCAAACCTTTGATAGGTTCCACATCTGCCCATTTTCACAACGTACGCAGCGAGATGAAGAGCTGTCATGTGCTGACCCTCTTTCAGGTCCTGACAAGGATCTGAGATACAGAAACTACCAAGTTTCAGGAGCTCCCGACCTCCCGTCCTTTGCTATGTAGAAACATTCCAGGCACTTGTCTAACAAGGTCACAGGAAACATTGACCCTAAATCACATTATGCCCTTTCTGCTTCACAGATGAAGTTGTAGCCTAAGGGCATGATTGATGAAATTACAGTGGAAATCCACAGAATAGCTGCAGATTTTCAATCACATCCGATAAGATCATGGCCAAGACATCGTATTTATCAGAGGATTCATAGACTATGCCTTTTGGAATACATAACTGAAATGTAGACATTACCTCATAACTTATCTTTTGAAAAGGATCTAAAGGGAAGAATTAGCTGCTGCTTTAGAAACCCTGGGGCTGACTTTTCTCTACAGATGGCAATTAGTTTTAAATAATAAAATGCAAATCACATCTGAAAATTCAAATGTGAATAGCTCTTAATTCTCCAATGTAATTGTCATAATAAAAAAAATCCATAGCACGGTGTGTAGTCTAAAACTGCAGAGGAACAAGCTTCTGCTGTGAGAGGAAAACTGGGTATGTCGGATATAAAGAGATAAGCTTAATGAAATGAGATTTTAATAAAGAAAGACAAAAATGAATGAATGCCTTTGGATGGTCACCAATCTCAACATATCATTATCCTTAGTGAAAGCTACTGTAAATAAAGTAGCAAAAGGACAATGACAGTAAAAGTTAGGGACATATTATAGACTTAATCCACAAATAAGTGAAAGATGGCTGTTAATTAAGTCAGTGTTGTCAGATGCGATGCCTACAAGCAGGTTGCTTTTTGTGCCACTACGCAGTGGATAGGCTGGCCTACATGCCACACCCTTACAAGCAGGTACAGACAAATTGCAGGTCACAGCTGAACATCACTGCCCACTATCAACCAGAGGAAGTGGTACAGTGGGAGGGAGCTGCCCTTGGTGTCCTCAACAGTGATTCTGGTTTCTATAAAGTGTCATGGCATTTCATGAAAACTTCTCCCTGATTACCAGCTATTGCTCTTCCTCAGCTGATGGGTCATTGCTCCTCAATATGGATCACCACTCAGAACAAGCACTGAAGGTAGCAAGGGCACAGAATATACTCTATTTGGGGGATGTCAATGCACATCACCATGTTTCACTAGTGAAGAACATAGCTATCAGCCTGGGCCTGCAACAGATGCCGAGAGAACCAGCCTGATGGAAAAACCTACTTGACATGCCTCATCAATCTACTTACCATAAATGGATCTGTCCATAAAAGTAATTGGTAGATTTTCACATTGAGGATCCATCAATCCCTCAACATGTTGTGTTGTGTGGCATGACCACCATGCTAAATGGGATTGATTTAGAACATATCTAATAACTCAAATGAAAGTAATCATGAGGTGTTATGGACAATGACCAACAATAGAATTGTATTTAGCACAGTCTGTAACCTCAGGGTCTGACATATTGGCCACTTTATCATTACCATTAAGCTGGGGTATCAATCCTAGTTCAATGAGGAGTGTAAGAGGGCATAGCAGAGTAGCATCAAAAAAATGAGGTGCCAACTTTGTGAAAGCTGAACGCCAAACAGATTAGGCCATTTGCAATAGACAGAGCTAATCAATCTTGCAACCAAAAGATCAGTTCCATGCTCTTCAGTCCTCCCATATCCAGTTGTGAATTGTGGTGGATAATTAAACATATAGCCATAGGTGAAGGTTCCAAAGAGATCTTCAATGATGTGGAACCCAGAACATCAGTGCAAAAGACAAGGCCGAAGCATTTGCAGCCAACCTCAGCCAGAAGTGAATGACCTACCTTGATCTCCTCCTGAAATCTATGGTATTATAGATGCTGATCTTCAGCCAATTTGATGCGCTCTATGTGATATCAAGAAACAGCTGGAGACATTGGATGCTGAAAAGGCAATGGGTCCTGACAACATTCTATCATTTGCACAGAAGACCTGTGCTCCAAAACCATCTATGCCCCTGCAAGCCATATCAACACACCTACAACACTATCCTACATCTACTGCATTTACCCAACAATGTGGAAAATTGACCACATATGATCTGTTGATAAAAAAGCAGTCCAAATCTAATCACTGACGTCCAATTTCATTTCTGCCATGTTCACTTAGTTTCTGACCTCTTGACAGCTTGGTCCAAGCATGGAGAAAAGAGCTAACTAAGGTAAAAATGGCTGCCCTTGATGTCAAGGCAGCGCAGATTGAGTGTGGCATTGAAGACCCTAGAAAAACTGCAGTCAGTGGGAATTAAGGGGATAATACGTCACTGATTGCAGTCAGAGATAGGAGGAACTAGGCCCGAAACAACAGCTTTCCTGCTCCTCGGATGCTGCTTGGCCTGCTGTGTTCATCCAGCTCTACACCTTGTTATCTCAGATTGCAGTCATACCTGTTACGAAGGAAAATGGCTGTGGCTCTTTGAAATCAATCAACAGAGCCCCAGGACACCACTGAAGGTATTGTCCTAGGCCTGACCGTCTTCAGCTCTTTCATCACCGACCTATCCGCTATCATAATGACAGATTTGGGGATGTTTGTTGATGACTGTGTAGTGTTCAGTACCATTTGTGACTCCTCAGATACTGAAGCAATCTGTGTCCATCAGACTTAGACTGATAAATGCTAACTAACATTCATGCCACAGAAGGCAATGATGATCTCCAATAAGAAAGTAATCTCCCCTTGACATTCAACCCCTGACATCAACAAACTGGTGTTACCATTGACCAGGAACTGAACTGGTTCAGCCATCTAAATACTGTGCTGCAAGACCGGTTGGAAATTTTGTTGCTAATTATAGATCTCCTGACTGCTGAATATCCATCCATAATCTACAAAGGGACAATAAGGAATGTTTAGGAATACTCTCCACTTGCCTGATGAGTTTGGCTGCAACAACAGTGAAGAAACCAACATAAGAAGAAACACTTGGCTTAATTTGCAGCCTCTCCAACATCTTAATAGTCAATTAAAAGCAAAATGCTGCAATTGTTGTAAATTTGAAAGAAAAACAGAAAGTACTGGACAAACTTCATCTGGCAGCATCTGATAGAAAAATTCTGAAAAAGAGTCATATTGTACCAGAAATGATAACTGTTACAGAGATAGTAGGAACTGCTGATGCTGGAGAATCTGAGATAAATTCTGAAGAAGGGTCTCAACCCGAAACATCAGCTTTCCCGCTCCTCTGATGCTGCTTGGCCTGCTGTGTTCATCCAGCTCTACACCTTGTTATCTTGGAAATGATAACTGTTTGTTTCTCCATGAAAACTATTAGACCTGCTGAGTTTCTCCAGCACTTCCTGTTTTTATTACCTCAAACATTCACTCCATCCACACTGACATGAAATGACAGGAGTATACACTGTCTACAAGGTGGCAGCTCCAGCAGCTCACCAAGGCTCCTTTGACAACACCTTCCAAATCTGTGACCTCTACCACTTGGAGAGAGAAGGGCCGAAGATGTATGGGCCAAGATCTATAGGAAGTTCTTGCATAGCACTCTGATGTGCAGATTTGGCATGAAAGTTAAACGGCTAAAAGCTTTCCAGAAGGCAGCATCTATTTACTCCTTCAATGTCAGCCAAGTGCTTGGATTGCTCAGAGGTTTAAAGTCTGCCTGTCCTTTGTCAGTAATTTCTAATTCCCTCTGCAAAGAAAAATAATAATTATGTGGCTGAACTCATTATTTGCTCTTGAAAATGTGTAAAACATCTCTGTTCTCTCTTTTAAGAGTTTCCTTTTCAAAGATAGGATCATGATTTGTCGATTGTTGCAGACTGCTTTCCTCTGATAATATTTCTGAGTGATCTTTGAGCTTGGAATATCTCAGTGGTATAGAAACTTCCTCCTCCATAAAGATATCTACTTCCTGTGTCATTTGCATAAGAAAACTGGCAGTCTATGTACGAAACTTCTGAAAATTTTCTGAAATCCCTGCTTTCTCAGCCTCCCAGTCTCAATTTTTCTGGGTTTTTGGATGGGCAGTCTCTCAGAGGTAGTTACATTGTTCTAATTCCTATTGAACTTTGATCTGTTTGAGCTCCTTTTGATGCTCACCTTTAAGCTTCTCCAAGGCATTCTGCGCTTCTAGGAGCTTGATAGTTTGATCCTCTAGTTGGTGAATGAAAGAGCCCCCAAGTTTTTCCATGATTTTATGATGAGATTTCATTACAGATCCCAGCTGATATTTATGCAGATGAATAATTTCTGAATACTGAACATTAGCATGATACAATTTGCACATAAGCATATCATTTTCCCTAGCTTTTATTAGCTGCTTGAAGTTGAACTTTTGAGGGCTATTTTCAAGGTTTGAAGTTTTGCTCTAAATGTGTCAAGTTCATCCAGATGTTCCCTCTGCATGACTGTAAAAATGTGTCGCATCCAATGAGCTTATTTTTCACTTTCACTTTTCACTTATTTTTCACGGCCTTCATTTTTCAGCAGCGGAGGGAGAGGCGACAGCGAGGACCAGGGGGCTGCCAGGAAGGTAAGTTTTCCCTCTTAAAGTGCTTACCTCGAGCGTCAGCGGCCTTCATTTTTCATCAGCAGAGAGAGAGGCGACAGCGAGGACCAGGGGGCTGCCGGGAATATATTTGGGCAGCAAGTGTTGGTTGCTGGAAGAACTCTGGCTCAGAGTTGAAGATCTGGAATCTGAGCTTCAAACACTGCGCACATCCGGGAGGGGGAAAGTTACCTGGACGCTTTGTTTCAGGAGGCAGTCACACCTGGTAGATTAATTAATTCAAATTCAGTTAGTGATCAGGGACAACAGGGTGTGACTGCAAGTGAGGCAGGTAGGGGGATCCTGAGTTCAGGAGTGGAGGAGCCTCAGCTTTTGACCTTATCCAACAGGTACGAGATACTTGCTCCCTGTGGATGAGGAAAAGGGCTGCGGGGAGGATGAGCCAGCTCACCACGGCACCATGGTGCAGAAGGCCATTCAAGAGGGGGGAGCAAAAAGACAAGTGGTAGTTATAGGGGATTCTATAGTTAGGGAGATAGATAGTATCCTTTGCAAGCTGGATCGGGAGTCCCGCATGGTGTGTTGCCTGCCCGGTGCCAGGGTGCAGGACATCTCTGACCGGCTTGAAAGGATATTGGAGTGGGAGGGGGAAGATCCAGTTGTTGTGGTCCACGTTGGGACTAACAACATAGGCAAGGCTAGGATGGAGGACTTGTTTGGGGATTATCAAGCACTAGGAATGAAATTAAGGAACAGGTCCTCGAGGGTCATAATCTCCGGATTACTGCCCGAGCCACGTGCAAATTGGCTTAGGGATAAGAAAATTAGGGAAGTAAACACGTGGCTAAGGGAGTGATGTGGGAAAGAGGGGTTCCATTTCATGGGGCATTGGCATCAGTTTTGGAACCGGAGGGATCTGTACCAATGGGACGGTCTCCACCTGAACCGATCTGGAACCAGTGCTCTAGCGAAAAGGATAAATAGGGCAGTCACTAGAACTTTAAACTAGTGAGTTGGGGGGAAGGGAAAGGGAAGACGACAGGGAGTATGATGGTAAATGAAAAGGTAAGCAGCAGGTTAGCATGTGTGCAGGAGGGTTTAAGTTCAAGGCAGACTATGAAAGAAGCAATAAGGAAGGATAACTCAAGAGATATTATTAGAGATGTTGGAAATCATGAGGGTAAGAAAGCTAACATAAAGGCACTTTACCTGAATGCTCGTAGCATTCGTAACAAGGTTGATGAGTTAACGGCACAAATCATCGCAAATGAATATGATTTGGTAGCCATTACGGAGGCATGGTTACAGGATGGTCACAACTGGGAGTTAAATATCCAAGGGTATCAGACTATTCGGAAGGACAGACAGGAAGGTAAGGGAGGTGGTGTAGCTCTGATATTCAAGGACGACATCAGGGCGGTGCTGAGAGATGATATAGGTTCTACGGAGAATGAGGTTGAATCCATTTGGGTGGAAATTAGAAATTCTAAGAGGAAAAAGTCACTGATAGGCGTAGTCTATAGGCCACCAAATAATAACATTACATTGGGGCGGGCAATAAACAAAGAAATAACTAATGCCTGTAAAAATGGTACGGCAATTATCATGGGGGATTTTAATCTACATGTAGATTGGTCGAACCAGCTCGTCAGGGTAGCCTTGAGGAGGAGTTCATTGAGTGTATCCGTGATAGTTTTCTTGAACAGTATGTAATGGAACCGACAAGGAAGCAAGCTATCCTAGATCTGGTAATGTGTAATGAGACAGGAATAATTAATGACCTCATAGTTAGGGATCCTCTTGGAAGGAGTGATCACAGTATGGTTGAATTTAGAATATAGATGGAGAGTGTGAAGATAAAATCCAATACCAGGGTCCTGTGCTTGAACAAGGGGAACTACAATAGAATAAGGGAGGACTTGGCTAAAGTAGACTGGAAACAAAGATTTCATGGTGGTACAGTTGACGAGCAATGGAGGACTTTCAAAGCAATTTTTCAAAGTGCTCAGCAAAAGTATATTCCAGTGAAAAGGAAGGACTGTAAGAAAAGGGGTAATCTGCCATGGGTGTCTAAAGAAATAAGGGAGGGTATCAAATTGAAAGAGAAGGCATACAAGTGGCCAAAAACAGCATGAAACTAGAAGATTGGGAAAACTTTAAAGGTCAACAGAAAGCCACAAAAAGAACTATAAAGAAAAGTAAGATAGAACTTGAGAAAAACTAGCACAGAATATAAAGACAGATAGCAAAAGTTTCTATAAATATATAAAACGAAAAAGAGTGGCTAAAGTAAACGTTGGCCCTTTAGAGGATGAGAAAAGGAATTTAGTTATGGGATATGATGAAATGGCCGAGGCATTGAACAGATCCTCACAGTGGAGGACACTAATAACATGCCAGTAATTGACAAAGAGACGAAGGTAGGTGAGGACCTGGAAACAATCATTATTACGGAAGAGGTAGTGTTGGGCAAGCTAATGGAGCTAAGGATTGATAAGTCTCCTGGCCCTGATGGAATGCATCCCAGGGTACTAAAAGTGATGGCAGGAGAAATAGCAGGTGCACTGGTGGTAATTTTCCAAAATTCGCTGGACTCTGGGGCAGTCCCAGCAGATTGGAAAACAGCAAATGTGACGCCACTGTATAAAAAGGGAAGTAGACAAAAGATGGGGAATTATAGACCGGTTAGCTTAACCTCTGTAGTGGGGAAGATGCTTGAGTCTGTTATCAAGGAAGAAATAGCAAGGCATCTTGATAGACATTGTCCCATTGGGCAGACACAGCATGGGTTCATGAAGGGCAGGTTGTGCTTGACAAATCTTTTGGAATTCTATGAAGACATTACGAGCAAGGTAGACAATGGGGACCCAGTGAATGTGGTGTACCTAGATTTCCAAAAGGCCTTCGACAAGGTGCCGCACAAGATGCCGCTGCATAAGATAAGGATGCATGGCGTTAAGGGTAAAGTATTAGCATGGATTAAGGATTGGCTGAATAAAAGGAAGCAAAGAGTGGGGATAAATGAGTGCTATTCTAGCTGGCAGTCAGTGACTAGTGGTGTGCCTTAGGGATCGGTGTTGGGACCGCAATTATTTACAATTTATATAGATGATTTGGAGTTGGGGACCACATGTAGGGTGTCAAAGTTTGCAGATGACACTAAGATGAGTGGCAGAGCAAAGTATGCAGAGGACTGTGAAACTTTGCAGAGGAACATAGATACATTGAGTGAGTGGGCAAAGGTCTGGCAGATGGAATACAATGTAAATAAATGTGAAGTCATACATTTTGGTAGGAGTAATAGTAAAAAGGATTATTACTTGAATGGTAAAAAGTTGCAGCATGCTGCTATGCAGAGGGACCTGAGTGTCCTTGTGCATGAATCACAGAAGGTAGGTCTGCAGGTACAACAAGTAATTAGGAAGGCAAATGGAATTTTGTCCTTCATTGCTAAAGGCATTGAGATTAAAAGCAGAGAGGTTATGTTGCAGCTGTACAAGGTGCTGGTGAGGCCACACCTGGAGTACTTTGTGCAGTTTGGTGTCCTTACTTGAGAAAGGATGTACTGGCACTGGAGGGGGTGCAAAGGAGGTTCACTAGGTTGATTCCAGAGTTGAGGGGGTTGGCTTATGAGGAGAGACTGAGTAGATTGGGATTATATTCATTGGAATTCAGAAGATTGAGAGGGGATCTTATAGAAACATATAAAATTATGAAGGGAATAGAAGTAGAGAGGATGTTTCCACTGGCAGGTGAAGCTAGGACAAGAGGGCAGAGCCTCAAGATTAGAGGGAG